>NC_140602.1:30310451-30612951 GCF_057381915.1 Diplotaxodon limnothrissa | reverse complement strand
GGTTTGATCTGTTGAGAAGCTCAGGCCTGCAGTCTGTCACATGCTGAGTAAATTTAATATTCCTTCAAAAGTGCTTTCATGGACCTGCAGCTGCATACAGAAACGGATGCAAATTGTTTATGTAGATGTTTGCAGGTGAGAGAAGTTCACCTGAGCGGCTTTTATTCAGTGTGCATGCCGAGTGCTGAGAGAAGGAGGTCATGCTGCAGGTGGACGTGTGGACAGTGATTCAGACTTCTCTTCTAGATGTCGTCAAATATTCGGCTACGAGATGACGACATGGACAGGTACCGTCCTCCAGAGTGCCTGAAAACACAAAAACACACAAGTTCACACATCTCTGGATAGGTCAGTGCAGACACATTAGAAACAGGTGTGCTTTACTCCAACACATTAAAGAGCACTGAGGTCAGCGCTGAAATGAACAAACTGACAGTTATTTATCAGAAAACTTTATAAAAAAAAACCTTTAAGTTCTTTAAATTCAAATTCAAATTTTATTTGTCACACACACACACACAACCATACACAGTATGACATGGGGGTGAAATGCTTGTAGCTGTACAATGCCCGACCATTAAATGACAGAAGAAAAGTTCTACAATATTTACAATTTACTACAAAAATTTACAAATTAACTTAGGAATTTACAGTAAAGAATGTGCAAATAGCAGAAGAGATTATAAAGATAAGGATTATAAATTATAGGAATTATAGGATTATAGGAAATGTGTGTTGGTGCGTGTGGTGACGTGTGTGAGAGTCCAGTCTTATAGTGACGTGTTTGGGAGAGTCCAGTCTACACCTGGTTCAGGCCCCGAATAGCCTGGGGGAAGAAGCTCCTCTTCATTCTCTCTGTTTTGGCCTTAAGGGAGCGGAAGCGCTTCCCAGACCTCAACAGTGAGAAGAGTCCATTGTTGGGATGGGAGAGGTCCATCATAATCTTCCTAGCTTTGGACTTGTACCGCTTGGTGTAGATGGACAGCAGGTCAGGGAGCTCTGATTGAATGATGCGTTCTGCCGAGCGCACCACCCTTTGCAGATCTCGTCTGTCCTGCTTGGTGCTGTTCCCAAACCAGGTGCAGATGTTTGACGTCAGGACGCTCTCGATGGTGCAGGAGTAGAAGTTCTTGAGCACCTTCAGTGGCAGATGGAAGTCTCTAAGTCTTCTGAGGAAGAAGAGACGCTGACGGGCTTTCTTAACCAGGGTGTTGATGTGACAGGACCATGACAGGTCCTGAGTGATGTGGACACCCAGGTATCGGAAACTGTCCACTCTCTCCACTGGCGTGCCACTGATGATGAGGGGTTTGTAATTCCTCGCCTGCTTTGTAGTGAAGTCCACGATCAGCTCCTTAGTCTTGCTGACGTTTAGGAGGAGGTTATTCTCCTGGCACCAGGTCTCCAGGTTCCTAATCTCCTCCAGGTAGGCCGTCTCGATGTTGTCGGAGATCAGGCCCACAACAGCAGTGTCGTCAGCAAACTTGACAATGGAGGTGGTGTCGGATGTGGCTACACAGTCATAAGTGTACAGTGAGTACAGCAGGGGGCTTAAAACACAGCCCTGAGGCACTCCAGTGCTGAGTGAGATGGAGGGGGAGACTTGTTTTCCCACCCTCACTTATTGGGGTCTGTCTGTGAGGAAGTTGAGGATCCACTGACACAGTGATGAGCTGAGTCCTAGATCCGTCAACTTGGTGAAAAGCTTAGAGGGAATTATTGTGTTGAATGCTGAACTGTAGTCCACGAACAGCATCCTAACATAATTCCCTCTGCCAGTGTCCAGGTGACTCAGGGATGTGTGGAGCAGGTGAGATATGGCATCGTCTGTGGAACGATTAGTCCGGTAAGCAAACTGAAGTGAGTCGATGGTGGCAGGAAGTGAAGAAGTGATGTGATCTCTCATCAGTCTTTCAAAACACTTCATCACAATTGAAGTCAGTGCTACTGGACGGTAGTCATTGTGGCAAGCGGGCTGTTGTTTCTTTGGAACAGGGACAATAATGGACCGTTTGAAGCACGTGGGAACCACAGCTTGGGCCAGGGAGAGGTTGAAGATCTCCGTGAACACCGGTGCTAGTTGATCAGCGCAGGCTCTAAGGACCCGGCCAGGGATTGCATCTGGTCCTGCTGCCTTCCTGGTGTTCACCCTCCTGAAGGTGTTCCTCACGGCATGCTCTGTGATGACGAATGCATTTTCTTCACTGGTGCACTCCGAGCGCGCGCAGCCGTTTGTTGTTTTAATTGCTGCGGCGTCGAAGCAAGCATAAAACGTGTTCAGCTCATCAGCCAGTGAAGCATCGGCATTCATCATTGAAGAAGCTGGTTGTTTATAGTCCGTTATAGTCCGCAGTCCTTTCCACAGGCTCCTAGAGTCGCACTGTCGTAGCTGTGACTCTAGTTTTTCCCCGTAGCTCCGCTTTGCCTTTCGGACCGCGCTGCGCACGTTGTAGGACGCAGCCTTGTATAGGTCCATATTACCGGAGACAAGCCCTTCATTGTAGGCAGCGGTGCGTGATCTCAGAGCGTCGCGGATGTTTTTATCCACCCACGGCTTCTGGTTGGGAAACGTTCGGATGATAATTCTTTCTGCTGTGTCGTCCGCTAGTTTCCCGATAAATCCCACAACCGCTTCCGTAAACGGAAAACTATCCACACTTCTCTGTCTCCACTTCTTCACCTTTTCTTACTGAATCCACCCAAAAAACATCCAAACATTTAAATATTATTTCTTCCTTTTGCTTTTTAACAACATTTTGGTTAGTTAACCCTTAGTTAACCCTTTTTTAAATATTTCTGGCTGGTGCATGCAGACATCAACCCTGCAGGTCACGGACATTTTACATCCCGCCAACAGACAGGAGCTAAACATGAGCAACCAAAGTCAAGTTATCTGCATTTGAAACTCTATCCATCCATTCGCTTCCGCTTCTCCTTTTCAGGGTCGCAGGGGTCGCTGGAGCCTATCCCCTATCCCCACTAACTACATGTCTTTGGACTGTGGGGGAAGCCGGAATACCCGGGGAGAACCCACGCAAACACAGGGAGAACATGCAAACTCCACACACGCCCTCCACTCCCTGATGGTGAACTCAGGACCTTCTTGCTGTGAGGCAATAGTGCTAATTTGAAACTCCTCTTTAAATCTATTGGGGCAATAAAAACAGCAGGTTAGGGGTCAGCAGGAGGATCTGATGAAAACCGCTTCACACGTACCACCAACAAGAGTGTTTGGGTGTCACGTCTCTGCTGTGTTGGCTTGGGGCCATTAAGTTATGCACTCTTGTGTTGTACTGTAATAACTTCCTGAATCTCATCCTGGATAATTATCCGTATTTAAAAAAAAAAAAAAAAAAAAAAAAAAAAAACACACTCTGAAATGAAACTGCAGTCAAACTGAAAACTATTAAAATACAAAGTTAAAGAATTAAACATTACCAGCAGCTGAAAACAGGGAAACTCTCAAACGTGCATCCCAAACACAGTGGCCTAACCATGACGATGACACCATGCTTACCTTCCAGACTCAGCGTCCAGCGGGTCATCTGTCAGCGCTTCGGCGTTGAAGTCCAAGGGCTCGGCGTCCTGCAGCAGCTCGATGCGGTCCCTCTCTGCTCGGCTCCCAGACCGGGAATATTTAGCCTCTGTTCAAACAACACGAAGTGCTTCGTCACCCGAAAACCACCAAAAACACCTTCAGAGAGCAGCGTCGACCACCTGCTGACTTACGTCTGCTGTTGCTGGAGCTCACGGTGTCTGAGTAGCTCGTCTCCTTCATCTCGTGGCTGCTCCTGTTCCTCGCAGCGTAGTCTTCTCTCGGGTTCCCGTAGCGCTCCTTCCACTCCTGCAGCAGATGACACAACACAAACAGATCAGGACGCTTGAACAAGGATTTCACTCCTGCTGTTTCCCAGTAGACATCAGTTCATGTTTGTACGTGACGGGTTGTGTAAGCGCTCTGACACGAGTCATCTGTGTCACGCCATGATTCCATCACTCCTGGCATCAGCTTTCTTTCACTCACACATTCATCAAACAGTCAGAAAAACAAACATTTCAGTGTTGTCACTACAGTTGCCTCATCTGCTGATTCTAAATAGCTGTCTCTGTGTTATTGGCCTGCAGGGACGCTGATGTTCAATCTTTAATCTTAGGCAGAAAACCCAGTGATGAGCATCTTCTGTACTTCCTGTTTCAGTGTTGTTTCCTCTCCCAGCAGCTGACTTTGTTATTTTGGAATATAATATTATATCTGAGGAAACCTGCTGTAAACTACAGTCTGTGCACTTAATAAACAATGAAAATATATATTATTAAAATAAGATATACAAAGGGACTTTGATGCATGTGATTAGTTTTCTCTGATATCTAAAAAGAAGCAGCAAACAGGTACTCACCCTCCGTCTGTTCTCACCATCTTCAATCCTCTGCCTCTTCCTTTTCTCTGTAAAAAATATTGTATTTTACTATTTTACTACTTTCATGTTAAAAAGTCAAAGAGAATTCAGATGATGGTGGCAGTCTCACCCCGGCGAATCAGCTCCTTTCCCTCGTCGATCAGGTCAGAGGTCATTTCACTGTCATCCATAAACTGCTGGAAGCCCAGAAGATTCAGGCAGCGAGTCCCCAAACTGAGGAGAACATTGATTATAACACAGAGTCACAAACATAACTACATATATAATAAACCGCCTGATGGTTCTGTTTAATCCTGCACTCACCAGCAGAGAGAAGCAGGATCTAAAAGACTGCTATAAATGCTACAGCTCACCAACACCCCAGACATGCAAAGGTTTTATAATCTGAATTATTTAATCCGTCGGGATCTCTTCCAGTTTTTTGTTTTCAAAGACTTCAGTTTAACTCATGAACAACAAGGAAAAGCAGCAAATTCTGTATGTAAAACCCTGTTCTGGCTTTTCAGACTATCTTCTGTCACATGACCAATCCACACTGTTAAAGAAGCGCCCAGCAGGGAAGACTCCAGAGACTCATCTCACCTGAAGTAGGTGGCGATGCAGAGGATGACGATCAACATGGGGTAGTAGATGTAGAAGCCATTAGCAATGAAAGAGAGGACGCGCATGGATCCCATGATCTGTTCCAACAAACAAACAACAGGTGAGTCAGGCAGACACTGCAGCATAGGTGTGTTACACAGGTTTCATACAGTGTGGGTATTTACAGAAGTGTAAGCAGTTTGCAGCTTTTCCTGGTGGGAGATGGCCGAGTCCATGTGGATCAAACCCAGGAAGTTGAGACAGAGAGGAGGAGTCAGACGACAGAACAGCCTGCAGGAGGAAAACACGACAGAGTCACTAAACCTCCATCAGGTCAACTCCTCCATCGCCTCCAAGTGAACTTCTGCGTCACATAACATGTTGTTTAATAACACTGACTCACTACAAAACGCTCTAGTTTCTGTGCTTTAAGAAGATAAAGAGGAGATCCTTTCTACAGAACAGGTATTAAAATTAAGTAATTTGAGGTTTTTTGAAACAGTACAAATGTTTTTCTTGTATATGAGGAGGAACATTCTAGAAAGAAACATGTGTGCTCATGTCTTCTCTTGGTTTACAGCGATCTTTCCTGAACATGTCCCTTTCAGAATCCTTTCAAAATAAAAGCATTCTTGCTGTCACTTACATGCCGCTGAACTGGAGGCTGTAGGCGTCGGTCTGGTGGTGGGAGGCCAGGTAGTAGTAGTTGAAGACTCGGATGCGAAACACGGTGGAGTAAACACAGGTGCACAGGAAGAAGATTGTGATGAAGCACGCCATCTGGTGGAGAGAGAGAGCAAAAGGTGATCAGAGGTCTGAATGAAGTGTGATCGTGTTTCAACAAAGAAACAGTGAAACTGAAACACGCATCACATGTCATGTTTCCTTCATTGTAAAACAACAAAGACTCAGCTGTGCAGCACTCCATCACACAGCAGCCTTTAAACACTTTCAGAGGCTCTACAGAAATATGAAGCTCTGTGTCTGATGGTTTGTGTGTAAACCAGCGTCTGTCTTCTCAGGCTCACCTCGATGTACAGGTAGTTGTAGTCTCTCTCAGCCAACTGGATGAAGATGGCGAACAGCGAGAGGACGGGCCGTGTGCTGAAGAAGGTGCACTCGGACCAAACCACAACCACGCTGAACAGAGTCAGGACGATGGAGAGGAGGCGGTAAAACCAGCGCTTCAGGAAGCACTCCCAGTACCACTCTGTGACACACACACACACACACACACACACACAGGGCAGTGTTTACTCTTCGACGTCACTGCCACCAGCAACCAAAGGAAAACTGTAGCAGGACACCTGTGCAGGTGGTTACAGGAGTGATCTCATTACACCCACCTACAGTCGGGGTGTAGATGTATCTGCTGAACCAGCCGGCCGGCTCTGATGAAGGGAAGCTGTGGACAAACTGGTGGGTGGAGCTGGTCTCGTTCTTGGCCACGTCCTCCAGGTGGATGGCCTGCTGCAGGAGGATTTGCCACTGCACACGCGTCCGGTTGTGTCTCTGCACGGCGTAGATCACCTGCACACGACAGGTTCGGACATCAGAGTAGGGGAAACAGAGTGAACAGGAAACAGAAGACTTCAGCTGTGTGCAGTGTGAGGAGGAAACTACAAGCACAAAGAGAAAGATTTTTCCTTGTTTCATCGCTTTTTACATCATCGTCATCTCATCATCATCCTCTTCTTTTTTGAAATCATCACCTGTACAGCATCACTGTAACTGTAAATGTTCTGCAGTGGAACGAGGACTATCTTCTCGCTCAGCTGACAGCAGTGATTACAAAGATTATGAGTCATATCTTTATCGATCTGAATCTTACAATCTAAGCCAGTTCAGTGCAGCTCAGTTCTGCATTTTCAGGCACTTCTAATATTCTGGCCACCTCATGTATATAAATAAATATGAAGAACAGAAAAAAGAGACATCTTTAAATATAATGAACATGTAATGTACCATCAGCAACATAATTAAAATGGACATCAGAAACTTTGTTACGGTGGAAATTTTGGGGGCCAGTGGGAGTAAAATGTCCGTCCATCTCAGACAGACGGAGCCTGACATCATGGTTTGCTTCTCACCCCCGGCTAACAAAGGTCAGCACTAGACTGAGCTTTGTAAGATTAGCTGATGCCCCCAACCTTCACTGAGCAGCTTTATCATGTGGATAAAGTTTAAGGTGGACGTGCTCTGTGCAGGTATTCAGGAAACACACAGAAACACTTTCACTGAACACAAAAACATCTGCCACCACATCGTCAGGAGTCTTCATTAGAATCTGTTTCATCTCTTTATTCCTCCAATAAGAAGGCAGCACAGTCTGATTGACTCGTCAAATCCTCTCACCTGTTTATGAAGCTTCACCAGGCTCTTCTCCGTCGGGTACGTATTCTGTTTGTCATCAAAGTCCTCGTAGTCGTCCATGTTCCTGCCCATCTTCTCCTGGTAGTCCAAGGGGCACTGAGGGAAACCACGAGCACGTCATCACACTCATGAACTTAAACATCACAGTTATCACCCATCATGTTCACGCTCAGCTTCGCTCTACGTACTTTCCTGAGGATGGTGTCGATGTACTTCCTCAGCGGGTGGTTGTATTTGATGGATTCGCTGACCTTTCTCACCTCCTACAGCAGAACAGACGTCTCAGTGAAAACGGCAACATTAAACCAAATGTTTGTAACTGCTGGAGGCTGTCACTTACCTCCATGACATCCTCCAGGTTCTCTTCTGCATCCGCCTTCTCCGTCATCAGCTTGGATGCCTTGAAGTAGGTCTTGACGAGCAAGTGTCCATGCCGGGAGGAGTTCCAGTAGGACCGAGGGATCTCCACCAGCCCGTACCCGAGTAACAGCACCAGCAGGAACAAACCCCAGGTGTTGGCGGCAGTGATCCCGATGGTCTGTAGCTCGTACCTGAGTAACACACAGAGCAGGTAACTCCATACAGCAGCCAATCAGGAGGAGTTTAGGAGTCGATTATGTGTTTATACAGCCCTCTGCATTTAATCGTCACAGCATGTCTTTGTCCTGTCTTTCTCTTCACAGACAGGACAAAACAAAACAAAAAAAGGGGGTTCTTCCTCAGGGTCCACTCACCAGGAGAGGCGCAACTCAGGATGAACGGCCACGTAAATGAGCAAAGAGCCGAAAATGAGCAGGTATGTCCCGTAATAAATGGCGTTCTCAATCAGTGCCGTTTTGATCTTCCCGGTGATGGAGAAGCCTCCGGAGCGAGCGTACGACTGCATGAAGGGCAGCAGCAGCCTGACGACACAAGAAAACCTTTAAAACACAAAAACTCAGCATGTGGAGGTTTCATGAGGAGACTCGGGCTCGTACTGACCACGTGAGGCACTGAGACGTCCAGTACACCACCCTCCAGAACACTGGCATGATGCCATCAGGGATGTAGCTCCACGGCTTGTGGCACAGCGTTCGTACACTGAGAGGAAACACAATCAGGAGTTCAGAAACCTGCTGATGTTATCTGGTTTTATTTACTAAGACAACACTTCTTTTAGTCACATTTTTTGTAACACACTCAGGTCTCTCTAAGAAAAGCCGCCTGAGTTTCAAAGTACATTTACTCAAGTTCAATAAGAAGGAGTCGCTTCAAATCCTGCTCTGTCTTCTGCTCTGACTCTCTGTGTGAAAAGATCATTAACGACTTGAAATGCCTTCATGTCCAGATCACAGAGGACATACTGAGTGGATGTGTTGTTTGGGTTCAGCTCTCTGTCCCTGAATTATGAATTATGTCAAACACTTCCTGTTAATCACCAACAAATTTCCAGAAAACTCACTGCAGAGGTTTCAACCTTTACCCTGAAATCACACACGCACGCACAGCATTCAAACCTTTTTGTGGGTGCAGCGGTTGTGTTTACTATAGTGCGATTGGACAGCGGTGAGACGAGGGCGGGAACAGACGCCTGCTCCTTGTGGTCCTGCTCACACTGCCTGTAGATTGTCTGTAAGCAGCAGACAGACAAACGTACGCTGACACACATTCACTGAATGAAATCAAACATGTAAAGATCTTTTCCACACATATGGAAGTCGAAATCTGACATTTACATCAGAGCCGTATAAAACAGTAATCTTTTGTTGTGTAACAGATGTGCTTGAAGTCCACAGGAGCTCATAAGGCTTCTCTATGAAATGTCATAAAAGTTAAAGATGTTATATTAAAAAACAAAAGAATCTCAAAAATGACAAAGAACAACTAGACAGTAGGGCCATGATTAGTCGATTAGTCACGATTACGTCAACTATCAAAATCGTCGACGACTGAATTAATAGTCGACGCGTCGTTTGAAGCTTTGTAAGATCACAAAAGACGCAGGAATAAGTAGTAGGATTTAAGAGTGTAATAACGGACTGAAACAGAAGATGGCAGCACTGCATGTACAAGGATGCCAGCTGCCGTTAAACCCCGAAGAAGAAGAAGCTGTGTCCCAGAATTCATAGCGCAGCCCAGCTCAGTTTCCAACAATGGCGGCAGCTAGTTAGTTTTAATGTTACTCTTATTATTCTTTCTGGGTCACAAAATAAACGTTTAACATATTTTCAGGCGAGAATGTAGCTGTGGAAACCTCAAATATCTGCTCAGTTTATCAAGACACCACATATTTTCAAAAGCGCTCCGACGTTTTCGGAGACGTCTGTTACCCACCAGCTCGATAGTTAGCCGGGGGCAAGGCTCACTAGAGCCGTGAGGACACCGGACTCCCGGCAGATCGTTTTCAAACCTACCGCCGTCTTTCGCTACTCAGGTTAAACATGATATATAAGTCACTTAGATAACTTAAACATGTTATTGTTTGGATTTTTTTAGTATTTTATTTGTTCCCGAGTAAATCGATTTAGCTGAGATGAAAGTTATAGTTTTTACACAGCTGAATAAACGTCAAGCAGACAACTGATTATCAGAAGTGTGAGATGCTCGAGAATATACTCCAGTGTCCTGTTATATTTTAGATAGCAAGGAGTTTATTAAACTTCACTGAAACAATCTGCAAATTTCATTAAAATTTAATAAACTATCATCTTGTCTTTATTTTTAGTTAGCACATACCTTAAACACTTAAAGCTGTAACCTAATGATAGTTATATAAGAGCAGATCCATGATCTGATTAGTCGACTAATTGCAAAAATAATCGGTGACTAGTCGACTATCAAAATAATCGTTTGTGGCAGCCCTACTAGACAGAAACCATCAAAGTCCTGAGGAGCTTCGTGAATGGAAGGCTTGAACACCTCTGAGGACTTTGGAGGGATCTCAGTTTGATGCTGTGTGTCATACTGACCGTGCTGACGTCCAGAGGCAGGATGAAGACGATGAGGAAGCACAGGTACCAGGCCAGCAGCGTGCCGAACAGCACCATGCGCTGCTGCTTCTTGAAGTCTCCATATCGGTGCAGCAGGAACAGCGCCAAAAAAAACACCACTACGATCTCGATGCCGAGCGCCGCCCCACTCATCCTGCTGCGCTCCCGTCAGCAGGCACTGACACAAACCTGCAGCAGGTGGACAGAAACACTGGCGTGGTCACTTTACAGTTTTTTACAGACGCTAGGACACATTTCTCAATACTTAGGTCACTTTTGCAAAACTCCTCACACAGTGAGCACAACAGAAGTCTATGTGGGCTAAACTGAGGATCAGTTATCATTGTTTTGGCACAAAATGCATTCAATGACTACATCTCTCAAATTTCATGAATTATCTTCTCACTCAGACACAACAACTGCCAAAAATCTTTGTACGTACAGGACATTTTGCATGTGCTTACATACTGTTTTCAAAACTGTTAAACTTATGGCCAAAACAATAACACAATGCAAAACTGAATAAGACAGCAAAATCCAACAGCAATATTTTATTGAAACATATTTTAAATCTAAAAATGCAGTTTAATCAGCCACAGCTGATTCTCATTGTAGATGAACATCTACACAGGTGTTACTCCTTCAATTTTTCAACTCCTTCAATTCTGGCATGCCAGAAGATTCTTTCCTAGGTGTGTTGCCCTAGATGACATAAAATGTGATGTGGATGAGAACCTGTGGCCAAATGGAGAAGGCCGAGTAGATTAGCATTACTATTGTATGTGTATCAGTGGATGGTGTGTATACAAATTCTTGTATTTTGGGATTACTTAGTGCAAAAAAATAAAAATACATAAACAAATATTAACGAATTCTGCATGATGTCTGATTCATTCCAGTAACATATATTGAAATTATAAACAGAGATGTGTCCTTGTTTTACACAAGAAAACACTGTGTAATGCTACATGTTGTTAGTGTTTTTTAGGTCATTGTTTTGTGGGTGACAAAGTGTGTTTGTCGGCTGTCAACCTTTGCTAGTGTTCTGGAAGAATGAGTTTATTTGAGACCTGAATAAAGTGTTTTGGTAGTTGTAGTGCATTTTGAATGTGAAATGAACTGCTTTGCCAAGCTGACGGTCAGTTAGGAGAATTGTGTGAAGAGTTTTTCAAAAGTGACCTAAGTATTGTGAAATGTGTCCTAGCGGCTGTAAAAAACTGTAACGAAGCATTAATCACTTGAATCTTCAAATGCTACATCTGTTGGCTCTGTGATGGATTTTAGTCTCATTATTTGTGGGAGATCTGAAGCGCTCTTGAGCAGAGCACACATCTGACAGGCTCGACGATCATCTCCACATTACCTGCAGAAAGCTGGAAAAATGAAAAATATTCACACTAAATCTCTGTGGGAAAGTCTGACTGCAGACAGTGACAATAAAGGAGCTGCTGTTGGTTGGTTATTAGGTTAGCTGCCAGTAACTGCTGTCTAACACAATAATGATGACCGCCATCTCAGAGAATCAGGACAGACGTGCACCGATGAGCAGAGGCACGCCGACCTGCCCTGAAAGACTCTTTGTGTGGTTTCTTTGAAAAGTTGGGGGATGGAGGTTCCAACAAGCGACACGGGAAACAGCAGTTTTCCTCAGCAAGGGACCGGGGTTACGTAGCAGGGTCATCAAACTCAGAGCCAGCAAGTCTGCTGTGATGTTTCCTCAGGATTCGGTCACGTTCACTGGGTGAAGTGTGCAGAAGCCTTTGGACGAACCGTTGGGTCTTTATGCAAAGCTTTACATCATCTCTGTGTTCCCTCTAGCACCATCACTGGCTAACCCATCACATGGACTCTTCACCCTCCTGCCCTCTGGGAGGCGCTACAGGAGCCACCGGACTAAGACAACCAGGTACCTGAACAGCTTCTTCCCCACAGCCGTCAGACTCCTGAATAGGGCTGCCACAAACGATTATTTTGATAGTCGACTAGTCACCGATTATTTTTGCGATTAGTCGACTAATCAGATCATCATCCATTGGACGTACAGCTTATTGCACCAGCAGCATCTGCTCTTATATAACTATCATTAGCTTACAGCTTTAAGTGTTTAAGATCTGTGCTAACTAAAAATAAAGACAAGATGATAGTTTATTAAACTTCACCGAAACAATCTGCAAATTTCATTAAAATTTAATAAACTCCTTGCTATCTAAAATATAACAGGACACCGGAGTAAATTCTCGAGCATCTCACACTTCTGATAATCAGCTGTCTGCTTGATGTTTATTCAGTTGTGTAGAAACTGTAACTTTAATCTCAGCCAAACCGATTCACTCAGGAACAAATAAAATACTGAAAAAAGCCAAACAATAACATTTTTAAGTTATCTAAGTGACTTATATATCATGTTTAACCTGAGTAGCGAAAGACGGCGGTGGGTTTGAAAATGATTTGCCAGGAGTCCGGTGCTCTCACGGCTCTAGTGAGCCTAGCCCCCGGCTAGCTAGTGGGTAACAGACGTCTCCGAAAACGTCGGAGCGCTTTTGAAAATATGTGGTGTCTTGATAAACTGAGCAGATATTTCAGGTTTACACAGCTACATTCTCGCCTGAAAATATGTTAAACGTTTATTTTGTGACCCAGAAAGAATAATAAGAGTAATATTAAAACTTACTAGCTGCCGCCATTGTTGGAAACTGAGCTGGGCTGCGCTATGAATTCTGGGACACAGCTTCTTCTTCTTCGGGGTTTAACGGCAGCTGGCGTCCTTGTACATGCAGTGCTGCCATCTTCTGTTTCAGTCCGTTATTACACTCTTAAATCCTACTACTTATTCCTGCGTCTTTTGGGATCTTACAAAGCTTCAAACGACGCGTCGACTATTAAATCAGTCGTCGACGATTTTGATAGTCGACGTAATCGTGACTAGTCGACTAATCGTGGCAGCCCTACTCCTGAACTCTGCCTCCTGACATCTGACCCACGTTAACACATGGACTGGACATACACACACACACACACACACACAATGGACAACTGTACCCTCAAACACAATAATAACATGGACTGAACCACCACTCACAACCACTAGCACTTTATATAGCCTCTGTAGAAATTATCCACATATCTCACTTATCTTAACTGCACTACTGTATAGTTCTGTGTAAATAATCATTCTGTACATACAATAATTTTTAATTCCACAACTGTTTATAACCTGCACAGTTCACATTTCTGTATAGCTGTATATCTCAGATTTCTGTATAGTTTTTCATATTTATATCCTGTTCATAGCCTGTACATAGCTTGTACTCACTACAGCCTGTACATACTTACACTTATAGCATATTCATAACATACTTCATACCGTGTACATTATAACATACCATAATAGACCCATTTCTGTAATATACTCACATATCTATATTATTGCTAATATATATTGTAATATATCTATATCACTAAAGCACTTCTGGATGGATGCAAACTGCATTTTGTTGCCCTGTACCTGTGCATGTGCAATGACAATAAAGTTGAATTCTATTCTATTCTATTCTAAATGACATCACCTGGGTGAGCTGCCCACTTTTGACTCTGCCTCTTCTTCCTCAAAGTCAAAGTTTCTGAATGTATCTGTGGTTATTACAACAAACAGCTGGATTCCACTCAGGTTTTTTAAGCCTAACCCTTATTTTGAAAGTTCAGTCCCTGCTAAAGCCGACCCTTCCTTCCAGCTTGGTGGTCAGGTTGCTCTCAGTCTTCTTCGGTGGATAAACTCCACCGGGACTATGCTGGGTGATGAGCTCCTGTATTGAACTCACAAAGAGCCACAAAGCAGTGCAAAGCTCATTGCTGCCTACTGCAAGCCCAGCCAGGGAGTTGGATTCTGTCTATGGATGAAGATTTAACTGTTGATGCAGCGGATTATTGCTCCAGAGTTTCTGTCAGAGGTTTATTTCTTAATGTACTCTAAGAAAGCATGGAGGCCCATCCTGTCATCCACACATGTGAGGCCACCTAACACTATTAGTTACCTCACACCTTGTGTCACTCTCTGACTTCTGTCCAGGTTCAACTGTTCAATCATGAAAAACATATTTCCCTGTCAGTGCTGACAGGCACTGCCTGCAGATGTTCCTTTTAAGCTTGCTTTGTATTTTTTTTTTTTTACAGCATGTCTAATGTTCTGACGTCCTACTGAAACAAACACACCTGCTCTGCCTCACGTTTCCTCTCAAGCTGCAAACATCTGCCACCTAGCTGTTTCTGTTTTAATAACCACAGATCCATTCAGAAACTTTGACTCTGAGGAAGAAGAGGCAAACGCTTTAAGAGGAAGCTGGGCTTCTCTGTCTGTGGTCATGTGATCCTCCTCGTGATGGTATAAAGGTCAGAGATCTTCTCTCAGATGAGATTACCATCAATAAAACCAAAGTGTCCACACAGCTGTGACATCAGTCTGTGCTGCAGGACTTGTGCCTCTCTTGATGTTTCTCACACTTGCACTTCATTTTATTTTTATTTCTACAGATTTCTTCCTTATGTGAACAGCTGAAGGACCAGGGGTAACATGTGAAGATTTTTTATCTGTCCCCAAAAAGACCATTGGTGTTGTGAAAAGTCACATGATCAGTGATGAACCAACAAGCAGGAATGAGCTGAAGGAATGAGCTCAGACTCAACCGATGTAGCCTCAGTGAATGTGTGTTTAACATATCACTGTTGTTAAACAGGCTTATAGTTTGTGTGTCCGGCCTATGTGTGTGTTAATGTGTGTAGGCCCTGTGGTTTTACATTTGTGTCCACAGCCCACCCTGTAATGCCGGGAATGCCTCAGTGACCTCCCAGAAGAGTAAGGAGAGTGGATATGCTATTGCAGAGGCTCAGACTCAGGTAAGTAGCAACCATCACTGTGTCAGGCCTCACTAACATACAGTTAACCTGTGAGGGAGTCAGACAGTCTGAGTGACTGTTCTTGCCTCTGGTCAGATCACACATGTTGATCTTAAACCTCATTCAGCATTAATGGGGCTCCACAGATGTGCAGGTTACCCAGATGTGCACTTATGCCCCTCTGCACCCTCCTCCTCCCTGCACCCCTATGCTACAGAGGTGTGTAAACAGCTCCCAGTGATGATACAGGCTCTCAGTGTGTCGCAGCTACAAGGAGCTGTAACCGCAGACCCAATCACAGACAGGAAGTCCTGACTTCCGCCTGACAGCCGCGGACATATTCATCACCGTTCCCGGCTGATGAGGAGGATTTCTGGGAGACCACACCCGGAGGAAACTGCGATTCCTTATGTGTTATGATGTAGATACTCGGGTGACCCGCAGCTGACCTCACAGCCTCTCGGAGCTTCACAGCCGCGCGTGAACGCCCGCCGACTCCTTATCAGCCTTGGGGCTGTTCGCGGAGACGCGCAGAGCGACAGCTGCCGGTGTTCCAGATCTACTGGCGTTTAGATCAACTGGCGTTGGTCGAACAGATGTGTGGCAGTCTTGCGTTTCAGGAGCTGCTACCGACAAACCAGCAAAAAAAACCGCCAAATGTGTCATCTGTGACACTTGTGAGGTTGTCTCAAACACACTCCGTCAGTCTTGATGCTGTTGAACAACAAAATGTATAAAAATGTGGCGAGTTTACCTGGTGATATCCTCATGCGCGACGCGATCGCGAAAACAGCAAACAAGTAACACCACGCCGATGTTGTTCACAGGACAGCAAGAGTAAACGATCGGGAGACTCTTGTCGTCGTTATCGTTCCCCTCGCACGGTTTATTTCTCCGAATTCAGCGTTTTTGCTTCACAACTAAAGCGAGCAGTTTACTTTGTGCACTAACATGGAGTCGAGTCAACCAGCGCCACCTCTGGCCAAGTGCCACAGCCTACAGCCAGATCAACCTGTGACACATCTGCACCACGTTTGAATCAGTGTCATGCACATTTGTACCTTTCAATTGTCTCTGTTTGTGCGTCATGCAAATAAACCTTTGAAAAGAATGAAATGATATCATATATTCCTTATTGGCCTACATTTGTACAAAATCCCAAATTATATACACAAAGTCATAGAAATCACCACTCCAATTGGTCATCATGATTTTGATATTCTCTTTTTCCATAACAATGAAATACACCTTGGACAAATATGACACATCAATATTTCATTAGTGTTGTCACATCACATCCTGTAAGCATCGTCTGTCTGTGTCTGTTCCCTGGAAATTAATATTTCCAGCCAATATAGGCAATCCATCAACATGGCTGGAGTTATATACAGTCTGTATAAGTGTGGTTAATCTAATGAACATTTGTAAGGAGATGGCAGTTACTGTGAATTCACAGCAGTTACACAGTGATTAGTAATAAACAGAGCCAGTGAGAGTGAGTGGATTTAAGAAAGTCAGTGACTCAGGTGTGTTGCTTGGTTTGTCATCTGTTTGTGAGACTGGAGGAGACGTAGAAATCCTTTGTTTTAAATCTTAGTTAGGAAGATTCCTGTTTGAAAACAAGCACTTTCTGTGAGGAATGCAAGAAGTACATCTGCAGAAAGCACATTTTGTCCAGCATGTGGACAAAATTGAAAATGTTGAGGATTGAAAAACTGAGAACGTTGGGCAAGTTCAAAAGAAATGTGTTTGTAAGAACGAAAAACCAAATTGTTCCTAAAATAGTTATGGAAAGTCTAACTGTTGTATGTCTGTGTTCTACATGTTTATCTAATGGAAAATAAAGTTGCTATTGTTTTATTGCAGTTTTTGGATAATTCTGAGTGGATTTACACAGTACGGGTCAAAATGACCCGCAACAAAATCAATGTCAATTGTTTGTTCTTCAACATAATACAAGGGTTAATTTCCAAAACTTGCTTATGATCTTCAATTTGTAGCAGATCCACTATCACACAGCAGCTGGAGCAGTCTCCAATGGAGGTCAGTCCACTACTACCATAGCCTACTACTAGATTAACTTGTGACACATCTGCACCTGCTGCTATGATCACATTGAGTAGAGGCTGAGTGGCTGCACTTACCCCTGGTACATCCAAATCTGCCCACAAACATGTTGACAGGTGCAATGGCAGCAATGTGGATTGTCAACACTAAAAACAATCAGTAAGCAAAGACAACAGGGATCACTTTTTTCTGTTTATTTAGCACCCACAGCATTTGTCCACAACACTGTGTGGTACCACTTTCCACAGAAGGTGCATTCAATCTGCAAGATTGAATGAGATTGTCAGGGTCATTGTCTGACTGTTTATTACTAATCACCTGCAGTACATTCACAGTAACTGCCATCTCCTTACAAATGTTTATTAGATTAACCACACTTATACAGACTGTATATAACAACCAACTCTGAAATGTTCGTTTGCAGAGGGAAGACACAGGCAGACTATGCTAACGACATGTGATGTTACAACACTAATGAAATATTGATGTGTCATATTTGTCCAAGGTGTATTTCATTGTTATGGAAAAAGAGAATATCAAAATCATGATGACCAATTGGAGTGGTGATGTCTATGACTTTGTGTATATAATTTGGGATTTTGAACAAATGTAGGCCAATAAGGAATATATGATATCATTTCATTCTTTTCAAAGGTTTATTTGCATGACGCACAAACAGAGACAATTGAAAGGTACAAATGTGCATGACACTGATTCAAACGTGGTGCAGATGTGTCACAGGTTGATCTGGCTGTAGGCTGTGGCACTTGGCCAGAGGTGGCGCTGGTTGACCCGACTCCATGTTAGTGCACAAAGTAAACTGCTCGCTTTAGTTGTGAAGCAAAAACGCTGAATTCGGAGAAATAAACCGTGCGAGGGGAACGATAACGACGACAAGAGTCTCCCGATCGTTTACTCTTGCTGTCCTGTGAACAACATCGGCGTGGTGTTACTTGTTTGCTGTTTTTGCGATCGCGTCGCGCATGAGGATATCACCAGATAAACTCGCCACATTTTTAAACATTTTGTTGTTCAACAGCATCAAGACTGACGGAGTGTGTTTGACATAACCTCACAAGTGTCACAGATGACACATTTGGCGTTTTTTTGCTGGTTTGTCGGTAGCAGCTCCTGAAACGCAAGACTGCCACACATCTGTTCGACCAACGCCAGTTGATCTAAACGCCAGTAGATCTGGAACACCGGATCAACCAGGAACTCCGGCTAGCTGCCGCCGTGGGTTAGCAACCTCCTCCCAGCAGCCCCATCAGCTCTTACCGTGATTCCTGTGTGGGCTCCGGCTCCTCTCGGAGTGACGAGGCCCCGTTTATCTCCGCGAGCTGCTCCTGTTATTATCAGCCACCGGTCTCCGAGAGAAACCTCTTGATTTCAGCTCGTTAGCTCAGTAGCATCAGCCCGTCACATCCCGGCCCTACCGGGAGGAGCAGATGACGTCAGAGCCAGTCTGCGCGTGCGCAAACACCATGTCATTCTGCCGCTTCTCTTAGCGCTTTATCGTTACTGCCCTCCACCGGATAGATCAGGAATTACCTGAGACAGAAGATTGAAGGTTCCAGAACACAAGATGACGTCATCGGCGTCACAGCGTCAAAACACCTTATCTTCACACCCTGCTGAGCACAGCTGCACGCACAAGTGCTTCCAGCTGTGCTCTAGTTGAATTTAAGCACTAATCTGGATCTTCACCTCCTAAGCAGGTGAAGACAACACAAGGGCTTTAACGAAGATGTGAACACATTAATGTTTCACTATTAGGTATTTCTGCAGGAACTACTTCCTGTGTGTCAGCCTTCACAAATAAATGTGTGTGCGTGTGTGTGTGTGTGTGCATGTGGAGGGGGTTGCTCCACTCTCTTTAATATTTTTATGTTCTTTCAGAAGTGTTCTCGAGCCCATACAGTGATTTTCACAGCATTGGGTGTTCAAACCCAATGCTGCAGCTCTCAGTCTGCACCCTGTGTGCACAGCTATTTAGATTCGATTATGAATCAATAAATGGATTTTAATGTTGTTATCTCTCCTCAGCCGGTCTTTCACAGACAGATAAGCTCCTCCATATCTTTAAATCGCACTTGGCCTCAATGTAGGTCTGAGGACTGAAAACAAAGTCAAAGTCCTCTTTGTCACATGGAGTCACACAAACCACCTGCAACTCAACACTTCAAAGACCAAGGAACTGGTTGTGGAACAACTGAGCTGTAGGTGCTTTTCTACACTGTGCAATATTTGCAATATTTGTTTTTTGTTTTTGTTTTGTCTTTTTTTCTTATATTTGACTGTGCAATAATCACTGTGCAATATACTCACTCAAATGAGCAATCCTATTTATCCATATTGTATATTCTGTATCTATATATGTGTATATGTGTATATATGGTGTATTTATGCTTATATCCTTACTCTCATTCCCCTTAATGTATCTGTACAATGCAACTTCTTTCGGTGCCTTGCTACTGGAAACTGAATTTCCCGGAGGAACCCACCCGAAGGATTAATAAAGTTTCATCTAATCTAATCTAATCTAATCTAATCTAATCTAATCAAAGGCACTGACTCAGAAGAGCAAACTGATTGTTTTCTCCATCAATGAGGCTGAAGGGATCTTTATTGTCTTCATGTGAATGGAGGCTAATGAGCCTTATGAGGGGGCAGTCTGGCAGTAAGACTGGTATTCACGTAATTTTAATGAGGAGGTGGCCAAGGGGCTGAGGGAAGGTCTGAATGGGTCCCAGTTTGCCGGAGAGTTGCAATCTCTTCGTCAGTGTTCCCTCTAAGCTGCGCGCGTACACAATTGCGCACTGCTGGCACGGCCTCTGCGCAGAAAAAATCTGTGTTGCGCACAAAAAAATCTAACCTGAATTGAAATTAAGGTAAATATGGTAACAATTCTGTTTTGCAGTGTTAGTAAGTGACTGGCTGCTCCTGTATGGGATTAGAACGATGCCACTGTTGAGACAACGCCAGTCTCTGCAATTCTTTTGGTCCTGGTAGAGATCACGCTGAGATGTTTCCATGTTTTACACAATCCTTTTATTACCCATTATTCTTACAGATGCATCTGGAGATCAGCACACTGCACTCCTATGCAGTCCTATGCTAAAGGCTGATCTAAAGAACTCCACGCAACAGTTACAGTTATAACCTCTGGTCTCCTCCCCCCTACAGTAAACACCCCCACAATGGAAAGTGGCCAAGGGTGCTGACACCCTGATCCCCATCTCCTTTTATGGTAGTGTCCATTTGCCCTTTGTCTGCCCCTCACCCTCTAACTCTTGCTTCATGCCCTGGGGGTGGGGGTTGATTGTCTTTCTGCCCTGCACCCCAGTTCTTTGTTCCCATCCCAGGCCTATTTTCTATTTTGTGTTCTTACACCCATTACCACTCTGCCTCTGTCAGTGCGCCCCAGGGTGGCTGTGGCTACAATGTAGCTTGCCATCACCAGTGTGTGAATGGGTGGGTGACTGGATGTGTAAAGCGCTTTGGGGCCCTTAGGGACTAGTAAAGCGCTATACAAATACAGGCCATTTACCATTTACAATATTATAATGTTGCAAGCAATCACAACTATATTCTCTTTAACTTTGATGTCGTTGACAGGCTATGACAGCGTCCTTATGGCAAGCCATTGGCACTAATGGCTTGCCATACATCCTTATGTGCCGACGCCGGTGTTTTAGCTAGCAAAGCGGCTGATGTGGAGTGAAGCCACATTAATGACAACGTGTACAACCATTGGAGATGTGAGCAGGACAGACGGAACAATTGACGGAAAAGGTGTGGACTTTATACCAGTTTTTAAATTGTGTTGATAGGCCACGTAAAACCAGAGTTATGATAAAAATATGCAATGTTTGGTTTTCTTCCTGAATACTGTCGTTGTTTATATTTAGTGCGGGGAGAAACGGCAAAAACGGCGTTTTATACGGAAAACACTCAAAAGCCTGGGAGCAAAAACAAAACCAAAAAACCCCGCCCTTTCCTATTGGTTGAAAAATGTACCATGTCGACCAATCAAAACATAGCATTTAGTTGTTTAGGGAGGGGGGAAGTTTTAGGAGTGATGCCGGTGTTTTGAGATGTGAGAGATTTGCGACGTTTAGCGCAAATCCTGTGTAGTTAGTGTGTAGTGTAGTCAATAGTTTTGTTGTGTGTGTCAGAACAATGAGGCGACTGCTGAATGTTACAGGTGTTACAGGAGTGATACATCTCCTGTTGCCAGGCCTGCAGGTATCAGGCTGTTGTTCTCCTTTATCTCATAGTGGACAGAAATGATTTTTTGGAGTGGCACAAATAATTTCTGTGGCATCAAATTTGATGCAGAACAGCTGATTGTTCTGTAAATAGTTTGAAATGTTTATTTAAAAAACGCCTTGGCTGCATTTTTAGGTAAACAGCTGCAAAAAACTTTCTTGTTTACAAAACTCAGTAACTTTTTTTGAAGAAGTAACTATATAATTAATTGCCCAGCACTGGTCATTTTATACTGTATTCTGCACACAGAGAGTTACAGGACTCTCTCCCAGACCACAGACTCATAATACAAGTCAGAGCTTTATAAAAAAAAATAATAATAATAATAAAAAGTTGTGTTTTCAAAATTGGAGTTCAAGTTATTTTTTTACTTCCAATAGTGTTACCATGCTACACAGGTCATGAACAAGATTTTTTTTTTTAAATTTACATTGTAAGTGGGCTAAAGCAGTTAATTAAAAGTAGTCTAACATAAATGTAAATGCTGTAATTTGATTATTGTAATAAACCATGTAACTTGGATGGATTCGATGCTGGCGTGACCACAGTGCACACGTCTGCTGTTGCTCACAGAGGTCCAAGAGACCGCTCAGGGAGTTTGCGTGTTCGCTCAGACACGTGAAAAATTAGAGGGAACATTGCTCTTCATGTCCTTCTGAAAGCTGCTGATGCTGATCATCCCCGCTTCCATTCAAGTATTCATCAGAGAAAGTTCTCATCACTCTGCTATACCGAGAGTTCAAGAAATGAAATAAAGAACAAATAAAGAACAAATAAAGAACAAATAAACAAGAAAGAAGAAATTTTAAAAAATAGTTAATAATACTGAGGAAAAAACAGACCATGAAAAAAATAACTTTAAATAAATAAATGATTTAAGCTTTAAAGCTTGAAGTTGATACATTTTAAATCCCATTTAATTCATAATTCATAAAGAAATTTATTTTTAATTTCTACATTTTGTTGAGTTTAGGGAAATGTGTGAACCACATGATGAAAACAGACGTTAATAAAAACATGAATAAAAGCAACAAAGTGCTGATAATTAATCAGCCGTTCAAACACATCTGGAGTCTTTTTTTTGTCGGTGTCAGCTGCTGTTATTCAACTTCTATAAAGTTAAAAAAGTGAAATTATGAATTACATAATTATTTAACATAAATTAGGCATTTCGTTTTTTTATCTTAATTAATTATATCAGATTAATTAATTTTCAAACATTTAATTAGAATTATCCTTCAAATAAAAAATGCATTTTTGTCTTTTTAATTAACAGACCAACAAACACATTTAAATCCACAGAATCAGGACAGCAGAGCTACAGGAACTGTATCATAAATGTTTTAAAGTGATACATCATATGAACAGGATCAGCTGCCTCAGTATAACTACACAGAGCTGAACCAGCAATAAATCATATACTGTGTGTGTGTGTGTGTGTAGCTAATTAAGACATCCTTACCTCTGTGCTGATGCATTTTGCAGCTTTCATATGTAAATCAGGCCCATTGTTATTTAAATGTAATCATTTCTTCTTCGGTATTGTTCACTGATCGTTAACGTGGAGGAAATGGAGCAATTATTCCCACAGCTGGTGGAGTTTAGGTGTAAATTACAGATGTGTGCGCTTCTTCTGGTTTCTGCGAGAATAAAACTTAAACTAACAAAAGCTTTCACAGTTCCCCCAAGCTAGACAGAGCAGGTTAAAGACATGAGCACATCCATGTACAGCGGAGGTCCCATAATGGCCTTAAACAAGCAGCACTGATTGATTTGAAAGGTTCAGGATCAAAGCCAAAGCCACTGCACCTCGTTCACACGCTTCACCTGATTTCAACTTTTAGCTGCAGAGTCCAGAACACAACTCAACACAGCACTGCACATATACACAGTATGTATACACCGTATATATATATACTGTACATACAAGTTGCACAGGGACAATACTCATATTTTTTTTCAGGATCACTGCCAACAAAATCTCTTCTGACCAATTGAGATCACAGAAACAAACTGCTATAACTTAACATGACATCGCACATAAATATTTAAATATTACATGCAGTAAACAAATTTGCACTATTAGTCAAAATCATGTGACCACCAATCAAATTTTTGTGTTCAGTCACTTTAATATTTATGTCTATTCACAGCAGATTTTGTCCTGTTTTGCTCTGTTTCTGACTTCGTTCAAATTCTTCCACACCGAGAATAATTACTCTTATTATTCCAGCTCATATAGTGCTGATAAAAGACCCCTCCCCCCAACACACACACATGTCCAGCACAAACCGACTCTAAACTGGAAGTGATTGGGAAGCAGATGATGGATTTCTGTATGTTTTATAATTTATTCCCTGAACAGTAAACTCCATTTCATTTTCATCAGCTTCTGACTGAACCCACAGAGAGTTAGAAGCCTTAGAACACAGCGTGTTCAGCTGTGATCGACTGCCGTGATTAACATTTCACCTTTGTCACAGCACAGCTCGGTCTATTTTCAAGTCATGTGGTGCTGCGTTCAGGGTCCTTATCAGAGAGCTTCTCTTTCTGCTCTTGAACCCCAGCGTTCAGTAGGTTGAGTTCTGAACAAATATTTACATGATACTGTGCCAGAACAGCAGCAGGCTGTTTCCTAACGAGGCTGGAAGGCCACCATTCGTGCTGACATCATTTCATGCTGCAGCTGCTGGAACACAAAGTATCTCTGCAGGGACGTCCTGCTGCTGTCGGAGGTGCTCTGCAAAGACTGTATTTGTGCTTTATGTGATGTTTGCAAAGATGCATAAAGAACAGAATTAATAAAGTTCCTTTTTCAGCTGCGGACCTCATTCAGAGCCACGCTGCAGACACCTCAGAAATCTATAATAGTTTAATCTCATGCTTCAGGTGTTTTAGGTTAACATGTACAGAGGGGAGAGTTTAAGACTGATCCTGATTTTTTGAGCACTTTACTTTCGGTGTTAAATGTAGTTTAGGTTCAGTTTCGTTTTCCTGTATTTGCTAAAGTTCAAGTTTTTTTTTAACATGAAGGGTTTAATTCAATTTTTTTACTAATTTTGGTCTTTGTGATTATTAGAATATGAAGATTATTTATCAGAGTTAAGAAATAAAACAGGCAGTTTAATTCAGTGTTATTTATATTGCCCTAATTCACAACAACATTCAGTCAATATGCTTTATATTATAACATAAAGATATCTTCTATATCTTCTTCTGATGGAATTAATTTAATAATAATAATCTGATAACTTTATCAACAACAAAGGCACAAAAGGTTTAGTTTGTAAAAACAATTTACAGTCAAAGATGCCAAAAGTGACAATAGTTAATATTTAAAACCTTTAAATATGTGAAAATCATCACTAAAGCTGCAAGAGCAGAGCAAGGGAAGGTGGAGGAGTTTAAATAGATGGGGTCAACCATTCAAAACAACAGGTGGTGTCTGAGAGTGGAGGCAGGGTGGAGTGGGTGGAGACTAGGGTCACGGGTGATTTGTGCGAGAGTGAAAGGGACGGTTTTGTAAAGTCATAAACTTCACCAGGAACTTTCTTCTCAGATAATCAATCAGCTGTTTAGATTTAAAAAAATTAACAATAAGTAAAGATTATAATCTCAGAGCGGATGTGGGGATGTTTTCAGTTCTCCTGTTTAATCACACCACCAATGCAAACTCCACGCACCTCACTGACAGCACTGAGGTGTAACCTGTGCCTGTGTGTGTACCAGCTGTGCTTCATGTGCTAAGGTGAAGCACCAAAATACCACAGCCCGTTCTCTAACCTGGGATCGTGTCCCGAATCAGAGCTGCTATTTACAAAGCTGTCAGCTGTTCAGCATCATGGGGGGGGGGGGAGACTTGTAGTGTCCTACAAAACACAAAGCACTGTTACACGGACACAAAGTGAGCTCATGTTAAAAGAAAATCAATATGAAAATGTCACGTGTGTTCATGTTTTTAGAAGAATTACAGAAAAAACATTCAGTGTGTCTGTGCTCGGGTGTAAAGGTTCAGCTGCACATGCAGCCCACAAGTGCTGCAGCAATGACCCCAAGACCCTCACTCATCCTAAACCCACAGATGCAAACAGAGGCAAAGAGACCCACAGACATTGCAGACACAGTTTGCTGTTACATGTCTCCAGCTGTCTCTTACAGATGTTATTTTTTTTTATTCTTTATTTTTTTTATTCTTTATTTTAGATATATACAACAAGCCAATATATAAACATATGTATACTTGCATTTACATGTACAAATACAAATATATATGTGTGTGTGTGTATGTATACATGCACTCATGTATTAAAACAAACCAAAAATATATAGACAGAATCTAAATGACATGAAATGTTATACATGTTCACACGTGTTTTGGCCCAGTGAAGACTTGAGTCTCTCCTCTTTTTTGTAAGCAGGTTTTGCATCTCACTTTAGCTTCTTCTCACATAAATATACAAATTTTATTGCTCATTTTTAAATTTTACACCAAAGAAAATCTGAAAAAACAAACATGCACATATTGAAAACTTAAGAGTTTAAACTAAAGTTTTAAGTAGAACCAATTCACAGGCCTTAAGAGAAAACTGTTAAAATCACAAAAATATGAGCCTGAACTCTGTAAAACAGCTGCATCATATTTGATCCAGTTTGAGTTTTTTTAGAGTTCTACGTCATAAGTTTACTTCCTCCCGAAAAATAGGTAATAATAATAATAATAATAATAATAATAATAATAATAATAATAACAATAATAAATAATAAAAATAAATAAGTTTCACATAAAGAGATAAATAAATTGGAAAACAATGTCGGATGTAGCAAATATGATATAAATTATAAAACATAAATGCAAATTAATATATTTTCAATGTATTTATTTATTCCAGGCGTTTTTTAAAGGTATTTTTGTGAAGTTTTACCTTTACAGGGTTAATATTCATGCTTCCAGGTAGTAAGCGGATGATGTTTGATTTAATCTACATTTAATTTACTAAAACAGCACGAGGCGCTAAACTGGGCCCTACGAACCACGATAAATAACTCAGATTACGGCTTTCTGTCAATCTTCACGCGGAGAGACGGCTCTGACAGCAGGGCGCCAGGCCGCCGACCACTCCGTCAGCGCGCTCTCTGATTGGCTGCGGACGCGTGTCCACGTGAAAGCGGCGTGGCCGTTTGAAGGCACGAGAAGAAGAAAAGCGGCTCACCGGTTTTAGTGTGAGCTGAGAGTTAGCGCCCGAGCAGAGTGCTGCTGCGGAGTCCTCAGAGATCTAGGACAGAGACCCGGAACCAGGACCAGACCGAGGACCAGGGCACAGCGCGGTGACGGCACAACGGAACCGGACAAACCGCAAATGGTTCTCGGCAGCAGCTCAGGTGTGTGTGTGACGTAGCGTGGGCCGCAGAAAGCTGTGGTTTTACAAACGTTTTCACGCTTTTGGTAAATGAATGAATGAATGAAACCCACGGACATGGCGGAAGGTGACCACAACGTGGTGACTTGGAGGGGGTGTGACTGTGGCACCATTTATCGTGCAAGACACGGAAGTGTGACGAAACTTACGCTACACCTGAAGGTGAAGCGTCAGAGTGGGTGTGCTGCTGGTGTTGACCTGAAGAGTTTGCTAGCAGGTAAATGTGTCTGTGGTGTGGAGCTCCTGCTGCTCCGGTGTTTTCACTGAAGTCCGTTTCACCTGATGAGAGGGGGCACCGTGAACGCAACTGTGTTAGTGTAGGTTTTATGTTGGCGTTTTACTAGGTACACCTGTCCAGTCTCAACGAGTTAAATACAACACGAAGAGACTGTTAAGGATTTATTTTTCGAAATTTAAAATATTTTCCAGTATTTTTGGCAATTCAGCCATGTTTATCACAAACTCATAATTGAAGTTGATATTAGAGCAGGGTGATATGACCAAAAATATTTATCATGATAAAAATTTGAAAATTTGCGATAACGATATAACTGACGATATAATCGACACTAGACAAAATACTTTACAACTCCACAACTTTATTAGTGCAAAAAAAAGCCCATCAATGTATTTTCATTTAAACAAGCTGCTGTTTTTTATGTGTATTGAAGTTATATAAAAATTTAACAGTGCAAATGCAAATTCCTTGCTGACAGTTATCCTCAGCATAACCATGTATAATATCCACAAAACTTAAAAAGAGGTTTTACACACACACAATACGGTAATATTATGTTGAAGCACAGTACGTATCACTCCGCGAGGCTCCTGCCTATGATAGCCGTAATGCTCCGACAATCCATCAAGCGGTGCGGGTTTGTAGCTTAGCAAATTCGTACTCATTTCGCGGTCAGTAAACACAACCAGAATCCAAACATAAGGCACACAGGATTATAAGGGACACTGTCGATTTTCAGAAAAATCTAAGAATTGATTTTAAGTGTGCCGTATTTTCCAAAAAACACGGTAATAACGATGGCCCGCTAGCATGCTCTACCAAAATAGTGCTTTGTTGTGTATCTGACAGACGAAAGCTAAACCAGTTCCACACCACTGAAGCTGCAGCATTTTTACAAACCAATTCTGGTTTATCTGTTTCATTCAACGATCCGCTTTCGCCCTTGTCATTCTCCGCCGTGCTTTTTCCACCATGTGCATATGAAAACAAAGGCACTGCGCATGCGCCTTTTACCCATATTCTATCGCAATATTTCATTTTCTTATCGTTGCCAAACCATAAACCATAAACGGTATAATATTGCCCAGCCCTAGTTGATATTAAATATTGTCACTCATTGTTTCTTATGTTGTCCTTCTGTGTACATAGACTAGGGTGTCAGAATATTAGAAACACCTCAATAGTCTGTTAATATGCATCACATTCACAGTGTGATGGTTTACTAACAGTCGGTGACAAACACTAGTGTTACATTCGTTCACATCAGCCGATTATTCTCATGGCTAACTGATGTTGCTGTTTAACTGTCATGCTTGGAGGTTTAAAGGACACTCGTAATTAAAGTGCTTCTGTGCTGCAGTCAGATTTAGAGGTAAGCAGATTGGAGGAAGCTAAAGTTTTCCTCCTGATGGATAACGTTTGTTTCACTGATGCTCAGTTGTTGTTTTTTTTCTTCTTTTACCTTAAGCTGATGCGCTGTGCTACTTGAAAACAAATTCTAATGCTGCTTTTGCATTTCTGTATTTTGAAAATATATCATGCTGTGATTCTGTAACCCCTATAGACATGGTTACTAGTATTTTCTTGTTTTTACCTGGTATTATTATTTCCGACACCCCTTGAACACACTTTGATTTTCCGTAGTTCAGTGAATGCAACAAAAGCACGTTGCTGCATTAAGCTAGGCAAAACGGAGCAAGACACCGAGAGCAAATAACAAGCTACACAGTGAGTCTTTTGGTATAAAATAAGTGTTATAAAGTATTTTCAACAGTCTCTAACTTAAAGTTATGTACTTTTCAGAGGCCTTTATGTGTTTTACTCTCGACCAAAACCAGGCAGAGCGTGTATTTGTTTCTTGGGAATTCCGGTGAGTTACTAGAGATGATAAGTTAGCAGGAAAACTTATGCTAATTTTACATGTGGTAAACACTGCAACAGTGCGAATTCCGTATTGTCTAAAAAAAGCTAAAACCAGTCGGAGTACTTGAATCGTGTGTGAAATGGAATGTCGTATTTTATTTTATTGGCTAAAAGAGAAGTGCATCCTGCATTAGTTTTGCACATTTGTGAAGATGCCCAATCAAATAAAAGACGAAGCTCCTGGCTGGCTCGCCACGTTTTGTGTAGCGCCTCTACTCAGGACCAGTACACTCTCACTTCAAATAGAGACCCTAGACATCTTTCTAGGTTCAGGAGGAGGTTTTGTTTTGGAGACTCACAAAAGGAGTTGGCTTGGAAGTGAATAACTGGGACCTTTATTACCTCAGTACCATTTATACACATATACAACACAATAACCCAAATTGCACACTAATAGTGCATTTTAAAGGTGAATACATGTAAAACAAAACAAAATAAAGACATTTAAATGGAAGATTTATACTGAACAGTATCAGAGCTCTTTGGAATGAATGAAACAGATTAAAGTGTTCCTGTTGTGAAGTTTGAATTGTCCAGTCTGAATTGTCCTTTAAAGTCGTTGAAAACCCAAACAGGTGTACTGTAGGGGAATTGTCAGTGTGCAAACCCTATTATCCGGGTAGGAAAAGTAGTGCATAGGGCTTATCTGTAATCCAGGGTTGCTTGAATCAGTTTCTCAGGCAAATCCCACAATCCGATCGCATGGCTGGCCACACCATTTCACGATCATCCAGGATCTCATTTGGGCTGTTCTCGCCGTCAGTGGTTCTCCAGAATTCTTCTAGTAGTTCAAAAAAACCAATCTACACAAACAGTGCAGAACAATCAATTTCTTTTCCCATTTTGTGTTCTTAACATGAGCTCATTAACTTCTTTTCCAAATGTATTAATCACAAATGGCGTTCCCTTTAGCTTTACCAAGTTACAAGAGTTACAGTAACTTGTTTGTACCAGTATCAACAATTTTATCAAAATTACATCACAACAAAGAACATCAGCAGCTTAAACTGTAATGTAAACAGTCATAGCAATGAAAGCGACATTCATCCTTAAGGCTTACAAGCAAATGTAACTTAATTCAGTGCAAATACTATTAAACTTGAAATATGCTCATATCTATTAAGACATAACCATTCTAATATAAACAGAGCTATTGCTTCTACTTGAATACCTCCCCGATCGGAATATGGCTTCAGCGGGGTGGGGTGGCTAACAGCTATTAGCAGCTAGCATCGCATCTAGCATCGGCATCGTTTAGCTCAAAGCATTCAACACTTATAACACACTGTAAAGAACAACAGGAGAAGTGAAACAACACGCCAGATTCTCATAGCTCCCGATTGGTTTTTGTTCAAAGGTTTCTGAGCTGAATCGGCTAGTGAAATACATTATCTAACTTAACAGGTAGCTAACGAAAGCACGTGACTCACCGGGATTTTCAGACACAAATAACTTGACAGACGTTATTCCCTTTGTGGTCAGAGTTCGGGGCCTAATAAAAGAGTACCTTATTAGCATTTATACGTAAAACAATCTGGTCTCATTAACCGGGTTGCAGTATTGCATACCAAGATACTTTTTCCATGCGCTCCGACACGTACTTGACCGCCATCAGAGGGAAGATCTCACAGGAAGAGAGAGGTAATACTTCCTGCGCACTAGACGCAAGGTCGTCAGAACACAAGACTGCATCACAGCGCCCCCTTGTGACAATAACAGGCTATAGCCTTAGATTACAAAAAGGGATTTTGCAGCCCTGTATTTCACATGGGTTACAATTCCATATCTCATCATCTGAAGTCTGCTCAGACTCTAAATCTTTTCCCATTAATGAAGGTCGCCAGCACAGACACCTGTGTACAGGTCACCACCTGGATGACTGGCTGTATCTGACCCCAGACTCTAAGTCAGTCACTTGGTCAAAGGTTGTTTCCTGTGTGTTTTAAAGACTTTAACAATGAGATGGTTTAGGTCACAGCTCCTGATTGAGGTGTCTGTCTGTGTGAGAAGGATCAGAATCCCAGTGTTGTCCTGATGTGGATTAACGAGGGTCAGATTTACTGCAGGGGCTCAGGCATACGAGCTCCACCTTTGTCTTCACTGACCTGATTAACTGTTTGTGCAGATAAGATATGCTGGATATTTACAGTCTTCACGGCTGTTGTCACTGTTTGCTCTGCTTCAGATGTTGTCAGACAGAAAATTTACTGGATGTGATATCAGACTCAAGAGAGACTCTGCTCCCCTCTTCCCAATATGGGCATAATTCATGACCGATATGAGGATTGTTGCTGTTATCTGTAGTTTACACCTGTTTCGTGTTTAGCCTGAAATTTTGACAATTTCATTGAGTTTGAATCTTTACAGCATCGTCGGGTCAAATTTAGGAGCTTAGAACTGGTGTTTTTTACTGCATCTTAATTATAATTTTAAAAAAGGGCTATTATCAGTTTGCAGTAAAATGTGGTCAAGTTGGAAAATACATGCACTACAACAATACAGTGATGAAATAACACATAGTAAACTCACATTAAAGACTTGTATTCAGAGCCTCAGGTAAAGAACACACTGACACAGTTGCTGCAGGACTTAAACCACTAAAGGAGCTTTGGAGCTTTTATACAGAAATCTAACCACTTACAGCAACGTGGGTCACCTGTTCCACAAAGATGCATGACATACATTACCATACAATTACAGGTAAAATGTGGTGAAATCTGTGGTGGTCTCACCATGACACACGGATGATCTGATATCCTCGTGTTGGTGTTGTTCCCAGACCATCATGAAAATGTTGTTCCAGGTTCAACATTGCAAGTGACCAATCACATTGTTGTGATTGGTCAGTCTGCATATAAATGATTTGTACTCATTGATTTTCTTTATGTTCACTTTTGTTACAAAAAAAGATCATGAAGTTTAAACTTAAACTTTTAAAATGTACTTTTTGAATATGATACAGACTGTGATAGGGCTGCTCGATTATGGCAAAAATGATAATCACAATTATTTTCACTGAAATTGAGATCTCGATTATTTGACGATATTTATTTAACAATAACAATGTATTGAATAATGACTTTAAAGATTGTCATAAAATAGTGTGCAAATACCGATAACAGTGCAAATGTTTGCAATATAAAACATAAATGAAAAATGTAAACATCTATGTTTAGTGAACTTTGCAGTGTTGCTCTGTGTTGCAGCTACGACACTGTAGCAGAGTTTACACACTGTCTACTTGATCCATGTCTGACTCCGCGAGCCCATAATGTTTCCACACCACAAGTGTTTTTTGTTTTTTTTTTTTTGGTTTTTTTTTTTAACCTCTTTTCAACCAGCGGCAGTCACTCTCCTCTCCAAATAACTTCTGCTTAGCTTTCCGAGCTTCCCTCGGGTCCCCTTAATCAGTGGTCCCCAACCCCCGGGGCTCGGACCGGTACCGGTCCGTGAGTCGTTTGGTACCGGGCCGCGAGAGTTGAGGCTCAGGTGTGAAATGTATAGTTTTCAGGGTTTTTTATCGGTTTTCAGCGTTATTTTGTTATCGTTTTTATCGTTTACTCGGTTTTCCTTGGTCTTTTCATGTGTGTTAGTAATAATGTTTTCGGTACCAGTACTAGTTTTATTTTGTCGTATTTATCTGCGGCACCTTAAAGGCCGGTCAATGAAAATATTGTCGGGCATAAACCGGTCCGTGGCGCAAAAAAGGTTGGGGACCGCTGCTCTTAATTGTTGTGACACGTGTTCGAAATGCAGAGAGCAGCGTGAGAGTAAAGTACGAGGGAGGGGCTAATAATCAGCTCAGTCATTTTTAATGATCGTTGAAAGCCCAGATCGTAATCGAGATTAAAATTCGATAATTGAGCAGCCCTAGACTGTGATGACATTCTTGTTGTGCTGAGAACTTTGTACTGTGACTTAATCACATCATTTACTGTAAATGATGGACTTGCACTGTTTTTCAGTTTGTCCATATGACTTAATTTGGATATTTGTCATCTGTAATAAAGTGAGAGTTTGTAATGTGGAGTGAGCAGCAGAAATTAAACCACTTATATTTCCATAGAAGAATCCAGGTTTATCTGCATTGACTGATCCTGTTGCTCTGTAACTAACGTCCTGGTGTTACAAAGAGCAGACAGTTTGAGTCAGCTCTCAGTGTAATGATAAATATTAAAATGGAGTAAGATTATTTTAACGATGTATTTTAACAGAAGCGCTCTTTCCTGTGTTTCAGTGTTCTGTGCGTGCTTCCTCCAGAGCCCACCATGCCGATCGACATGACCCTGCCCCTGTACCTCTCCAAAGAGGACTTTTCCTACAGGAAGCCTCGGAAAACCTGTAAACCTGCTCTGAGGTTCCAGCACTCGCACCTCCTCGATCAGTCCGAGCTCCAGGATGACAGATCCATTAGCAAAAACGGGACCAAAACCAAAAAGCGTGTAACCTTTGCCGACCACAAAGGCCTGGCTCTGACCCGGGTGAAGATGTTCTCTCCATTCAGTGACCCCATCGACATTCCCATGAACATCCAGGAGCAGCTGAGCTCAGCTCTGTCACTCAAAGCTGAGGATGACCGGCTGGTGTTAGGCTTCGCTCAGCCTGCTTTAGACTACCTGCTGTTCCGTCAGCGCTTGGAGGAGAACCTCATCTGCCTCGAGCACTGCCTGTTGAAAGAGAAGGCGTTCGCGGGAACCGTCAAAGTCAGGAACGTGTCTTTCGAGAAGTCAGTGAAGGTGCGTGTGACCTTTGACTCGTGGAAAAGCCACACGGATGTGGACTGTGTGTACATGAAGGACTCCTATCCCAGCCTGCACCACGACACCTTCTCCTTCGAAGTGTCTGTGTCTGGCGAGCTGAAGCCGCATGAGCGCATCGAGTTTGCCGTCTGCTACCAGGTGGATGGCTGCGAGCACTGGGACAGCAACCAAGGCAACAACTATAGCATCACGTGGTCCTCGATGAGGAGGGGCCATCAGCAGGCCTGGAGTAGGCCCTCCTGTGACTATGGGGTTCACTTCGACCGATATGGCAGCCCCACGTGTTCACACGGGATCTTCCCTGATTGGCCGGGCTATGCCGGATATGAGAACATCGGCCCGTACTACTGAGCATGCTTGCTCTGTTTTTAAAGCACGCACTGCCATGCTGCACATACATGCAGAGTCACTTTTACAAACATGCATCCGTTAATGCCAATGCTGAATCACATTAGATTCACATCAGTGCTACAGGAGGGGGAGGGGGGAGGAAGTCTTCCAAGAGTGGATCTTTTGGGGGAGGGGGCTTTGTGGTTGAAGTGATTCTTGGCTTTAAAACATGAACTTTAGAAATGCTTCAAAAATAGAAGCTGTTCAGAAATTGCCAGAGAAAATTTGTGTTTGGGTTGTCTTCAGTTTTCTTACAATCTTCATCATGAAGTTATCTGCTTCACTAATCAAAAAAAAAAAAAATAGGAAAAGGAAACAAAACTGAAGCAACTGAAACAAGTTTAAAGATGAAAACTAGCAGCTGCTTAACTTTAGGATGACTCAGATTTCCTGGGGGGGCGTAAATCTCAAGTGATGTGAGGGAGCATGTTTGAGGTCAGGTGGGCGGGGTCTCAGCTGCTCCTTCTGGCAAGTTGGATGATTTAAAAGAATGATTTGTGAAAGGATGACCTGCCTGCAGATAATCATCGGTTTTATTTCTCACTGAATTAAGTCTTAATGACAGATTTTTGTCTGGGTGACAGAAATGAGCTGCTTTTAGAAGCTGACAGTCGGTGGGTGGTCTGACTGTGGGGTGGATGGCTGCAGCTTTAATGTTTCTGCTTTCTTTCACAGTAATGCAAAGATTTGCACATTAGTTTGTAGGAAAATGCTTCTGACATCGGTCACTGATTAATTTAGCGTCTGCTCAGAGCAGCTGGTAAGGAAAACATAATTTATTTTTTTAAGAAAAGTGACCTGGAAAATGTGATTTTTACCACCTGTGCTGTGATGAGTGATGTTCATGGATTAGTTCTCAAACTCTGTTTAAGCTACATGTTCATTTAGATGTGTGTAAGTGTGTGCATCGATTTCCTGTTTTTAAAAGTATTTTGTACGCGCCGCTCAGTGTTGGAGGGAATCGTGTGTCTGAAGTGAAGAGTGTGTGTGTTAACGAGGGTTTTAAGGAAAGCCGGTGAATAAAGTTGAATGTTTAAAGTTGGTGTAATGTGACGGTGAAATGTTTTCTGTGGCAACAGCCTGCTGTCTTACCCCTGAGTGACAGAACAATAAAATGTGGATGGTTTTTAGCTGGAGTCTGGTTTATGTTTGCACACACACACCTTTCCAAAGAGCTGATGACCTGCAGCTAAAGACATTCACTCCGATCTGAACAAAGAATCAGTGAAAAGTGAACAAAGTCTCACCTGGATTTTATATTTAAAAAAACAAACAAAATGCTTGTCAGCCTGAGATATCTATATAGTAGTGTTCAGCATCATGACCTAACAGGATGTTCAACGTCGCGGGCAGGGAACCCCAGGCCTCAAGGACCGGTGTCCTGCAGGTTGTAGATATCACCCTTTCTTCAACATTTTTTAAACATGGGACATGGAAGCTTCTCTGCATAGATGTCACATTTGCATCATTTTCATGATGTACACAATGAAACCTCTGAAAGAGACACTTCTGTTTTGCGAGCTTTCAGGTTAAGCTCTCACAGGTGTAAACAGCCATTCACACATTCTTGATGAAAGGTTATAACATCTGTGCAGGCCAGTATTCTCCTAGCACGTCTTGAAAGACCTCCTGGCAATTATTTTGATAACTTTACCACAAAATAAGTTTTAATAAAGCACTCGGGTGTAGGGTGGATACAGACAAGGAAAAGAAAATACAGAGTGGGCTATTTATATGGATACACCGTAATAAAATGGGAGTGGCTGGTGATATTAAAGTCCTGTTTGTGGCACATTAGTATATGTGAGGGGGCAAACTCCTCAAGATGGATGGTGGCTATTTAGAAGTCGGCCATCTTGGATACAATTTTTGTTTTTTCAATAGGAAGAGGGCCATGTGACACATCAAACTTATTGATAATGTCACAAGAAAAACAATGGTGTGCTTGGTTTCAACGTAACTTTATTCTTTCATGAGTTATGTACAGGTTTCTCTTTGTTCACAGCCATTGACATGTCGAAGAGGTTAACACGTGAGGAGCGGATCAAAATTGTGTTGATATCTGGTGAACGCGGTAACCGGGTCATTGCAGCAGATTTGAATGCAAGACACCCTACGAGACCACCCGTCTCCCATGCTACAGTTAGCAAACTGCTTGCTAAGTTTCAGTGTTGGATTTGCCAAAATGTGGACGAAAGAAAACTGTCACTAACGAAGAAACATCAGTGGCTGTTCTAGCTTCATTCAGCAAGAGCCCACAGTGTAGCACTTGCCGCATGTCACTGGAGAGTGGCATTAGTCGAACATCCCTTCAGCGGATATTAGCTATTCACAAATGGCACCCTTACAAACTCCAGCTACTGCAGCATCTCAACGAGGATGACCCAGATCGGCGCACAGAATTTGCAGAATGGGCAAAACAAAAATGGGAACAGGACCCTCAGTTCACACAGAAGATTTTGTTCAGTGATGAGGCAAACTTTTATGTGAATGGTGAAGTTAACAAACAAAACCACTGCTATTGGTCTGACACTAACCCACATTGGATGGATCCCTCCAAGACTGTTGGAACAACAAAAGTGATGGTTTGGTGTGGTATATGGGGTACAACGATAGTGGGTCCATTCTTCATCAATGGAAACATCAAGGCCACTGGATATTTGAAATTGCTACATGATGATGTGTTTCCCTCTTTATGCACTGAAGCTGGCACGTTCCCTGAGTTTTTCCAGCAAGATGGTGCACCACCACATTATGGGTGCCAGGTCCGAGCATTCCTAGATGAACAGTTTCCTGGAAAGTGGATTGGTCGTCGTTGGACAGTTGAATGGCCCCCAAGGTCTCCCGATCTGACCCCCTTAGACTTTTATTTTTGGGGTCATCTGAAGGCAATTGTCTATGGTGTGAAGATACGAGATGTGCAGCACCTGAAACTACGGATACTGGATGCCTGTGCTGGCATTTCTCCTGCGGTGTTGCTATCAGTGTGTGAAGAGTAGGAGAAGAGGGTTGCATTGACAATCCAGCAGCACATTGAACACATTTTATAAGTGGTCAGACACTTGTAAATAACTCATGAAAGAATAAAGTTACGTTGAAACCAAGCACACCATTGTTTTTCTTGTGACATTACCAATAAGTTTGATGTGTCACATGGCCCTCTTCCTATTGAAAAAACAAAAGTTGTATCCAAGATGGCCGACTTCTAAATGGCCACCATGGTCACCACCCATCTTGAGGAGTTTGCCCCCTCACATATACTAATGTGCCACAAACAGGACTTTAATATCACCAACCATTCCCATGTTTTTACGGTGTATCCATATAAATGGCCCACCCTGTAGTTTCTGTAATCAGCTGATTTTTGGATGTCATGTGATTGGCTTGTGGACAACCTTTAACCCGTCTGCTTGTACCATCCTCTCGTTATCGTGGCCCTGCAGCGTCCTTCAACTGGCCCTGCTGTGTTTGTTCTGCAGGTTCACTTACGTAACCACACTGACCCAGGATCATAGCCAGCAGCTGCTCTTTGCATCTGCCACAAACATGCAAACTTTATCATGAGAGTCCTCTGAGGGGAACAATAAAGCTCTTAATAAGGGGTCATCCATCTTTCCCACAATCATCTTCTAGTCCTTCACTAAAACCACCTGCAGTCGTTTCCATTGCTTAAAACTAAAACTCAAGAGGCTATAGTGTAAAGCATAAGTGTAAGGTTTACACCACAGGATAAGATTCATTCGTTTCACCTGGTACTCAAAACTGTGGAGCAAACAGGTGTTATGTTACTGGTTCAGAATAACTGTTGTTGTTTCATGCATGTTTGCACTTCAGTCATTCACACATTAAGAGACATGAACAAGAACAAACCTTCATTCAGTCATCAAGTCAGTAATTAAATCAGCAGATGTAAAAACGGTGACGTGCTTTCTGAGCCTCTAATGGGACCAAAATGTACAACTTCATGTTTGATCCAATAAGACTCAAAATAAGCATCTCAGAGAATAAATTCACCAGGAGAGGGTTTACTGACTTCACAGTGAGCAGCAGGATCATGTTTTCTTGGGCTTTTGTACAATAAGGCTTCTTTAGAAAACCGGAGGAGTCGTCCCCTGCTGGACTTTACAATGAATAGCAGTCTAAGGCTTCAGTTTTCACTGACTAATAAAGCTACTTCCTTCTTTTATTAAATCTTTTATTAGTTAAATTAAAATATTACAATCAAGTAAAATGTTCCTGAGTGAAGACTGAAAGCATTTATCTGCTGTCTAACCAACGATGTGTTAGAATAAAAACCTTAGAAGGTTTAAAAATGAAATGAGTGTTTCAGTGTTGGGCTTTTTTCAAGTGGACTATGAACCTGCAGCTCAGATTAGACCATCTCATTTAAGGAGGAGCGTGTTCAGCTGAACTTTGAGCTGTCCCACCTTCAAGAAGGCGGAGCGGACCTTGGGCCGGATTCATATCACGTCTTTACACGTAAGTGTGAATGAAGCAAACACAAACAGGTAAAACGATCAGCTTCACTTAAATATTCCAGCACAGAGCCGGGAACAAACCTTCATCCAGAACCAGCAGAGCATCCTGAAAGTGTCTTTACTCAAATACTACATGTAAGTACAAACTCTGAAGAACTGTAGCTTACTTTAGTCATTCAGTTTTATTCCATTTAATCTTCAGCAGATTTACACAGTCACATGCTGCCAAAAGTCTGCAGACTACTGACATTTATTTTCACAATTTATTTCTTACAGCTTTTGTTGCATTTGGATCCATTAAGGCTGAGTCAGCATGGTGCCCTCTCAGCAGTCATGTGTATATTCACTGCTGTATTAAAAAAGATGTGCACACGCTGAATTAGCTGGATGGATTTGAGAATGGATTCAGTAGATTTGGTTAGGAAGGTTTCTGACTTAGTAAAGTGACTCTGAAGTGTGTGTTTGAATTCTCTAAATACTAAAAGAAGGTTGCCTGGAGAAGTCAAAGCTCAGAGTGGGAGTTCTGGGTTCTGCAGCAGGGGGCGCTGTTGCTCTGTTTGTGTGCAGCATTGAAGGCGCTGCTGTCGTTTCTTTAAGACAGTGGTCCCCAACCCCCGGACAGGTACCGGTCCATGAGTCGTTTGGTACCGGGCCGCGAGAGTTGAGGCTCAGGTGTGAAATGTATGGTTTTCAGGGTTTTTATCGGTTTTCAGCGTTATTTTGTTATCGTTTTTATCGTTAACTCGGTTTTCCTGGGTCTTTTCACGTGTGTTATGAATAAATCTTTTTTTTCGGTACCGGTACTAGTTTTATTTTGTTGTATTTATCCGCGACACCTTAAAGGCCGGTCCATGAAAATATTGTCGAGCATAAACCGGTCCGTGGCCATATCAGACCATATCAATCAGCACATTTCCTTTGTTAGAAAATAATAACACATTGTCAAAGGAGCTTGCAAAGAAAAGCGTCTGGACTTCTTTAAGTTGCTTGAAGACGTTTCACCTCTCATCCGAGAAGCTTCTTCAGTTCTAAGGTCAAATGGTGGAGAGTCCCAGATATAAACCTAGTGGGAGTAACCCCCCACAGAGGGACAAAAGGACCCCCTGATGATCCTCTAATCGCCTGAGCCAAGGTGTGAAACTGGGTGTGGGTCCCAATCAGCCAGAGTTTCGGGTGAGCTCATTGTGAAACCTGGCCCCACCTTATCATGCGAATTCCTGAGGTCAGATGGCCCAGGATGTGAGTGGGTGTTAAGGCGTCTGGGAAGGGATCTCAAAACTGGATTATAGATGGCAGAGAGTTGGTGTCGTACTGGGACATCTGGGACTCTCCACCATTTGACCTTGATGTCAGCAGACTGCAACACAGTGGAAAACATTCACTTCAAAGGACTTTCAGAAAATGGAATCAAGAGTGAGGAAGAGTGGATGGAGCAGAGAACTTCCTCCTACGTTTTTAAACCTTTTAAAAAAACTTCCTGACTCTGCATCTTCGTTCATCAAAACGTTTAAAAGGATGTTGATGATAAAAATAATAAAATAAGAAATGAATAAAATGAAAACAGACAGGGTGAATGAAAAGAAGGATGGTTTTGAATCTGTTATCGTGCAAAGATCTAAAGACTGAAAACAGGGCGCTGAGCATTAACCTGGAGTCTGTGGGCTCTGTGTCAGAATCACAGTTTCGTGCTTCACTTTGAGCTGCTGGAGCTGTTGGAGAGTTTAAACAAAGTGGATCAGTCAGACTGTCCACGTGTTCACCTGCAAAGAGATTTCAGTCTTTTTTTTAAGCAGGGTTACTTATATCACTGTGCACATGAAAGCACACACATAAAAACCCAAAATGATTTGAAGTGCTGTGAAGAGCAGGCCAAAAAAGCTAGCTATATAACCCTAACCACAAAGAAATGCTGGCCAATCAAAAGCCTTCAAACAATGACTTCAAAAAAAGTTTCTGATCATCTTCACGTTGGCTGAATTTCTGCTTTCAGCGATTTAAAACGCATTTACGTCAATGATGTGACGTGTGGAACTGTCCGAGTTCAGGGGCTGCATCCTTTGAAGGAACTGGCCTACTCAAAGATTCTTCATTATGCTAACATCTGTTCTACTGGATATTTTTAGTGACATAAAAACCCAGTACTTATATTTAGAAGTTTAATTTTGGACCGCTTAGACTGTCTGCCATTTTCCCCCAAAACATTCTTCAGCCTTCGATTCGCAATGAATCCTGTGATAGGGTGGGCCACAAAGGATACGCCAGACCCCTCCTTCAAATCTGGGGAAAAGGAGGACGCATTTGTGGGCCGCATTTGGAGCAGCCTTCAAATTTTGGACAGCCTTTGCTGTTGTCAGGTCATGAAAATGTCATTCTTTAAAACAATGATTCAAAAAAATAAACCCTGCATAATTCTAAACAGGAGTATTTATTATATGACGGTATCAATTCAATTCAATTTTATTTATATAGCGCCAAATCACAACAACAGTCGCCTCAAGGCGCTTTATATTGTACAGTATCAGGTATGATTGACATGTTCAGCAGAAATCAAGAAAGAAAAATGTTCAAATTATTAAAGACTAACTGTGAACAGCGAACCTCAGCAAAAATAACATGAATGAGGTTTTCAGCTGTTTAGTAACTCAGTTTATACATGAAATAATAATGTGAGAAAAAAGCTGCTGTTTTTGTGGTGATGACCTCACAGCTTTTCAGGTTTTCGAAGCGCTGAATAAACAAACTCAAATCCCGAATGTCTCACGGACTTCACGGTCATGACGTTTGTTTTACACGTTGTTAAACAAAAAAGCTGCCATTCGTTTTTTTGTTTTTTTTTAAAATTTCAATTAACTCAATAATAAAGACTTCAATAAAAGACTCGATGTGTTTTCGTTTTAACGCCCCCATCTGGGTTAATTATGACCAATCACATCCGCCCATTTCATACTGACAGATATCTAATCAACCTGAGTAAACACATTCCTCAGCAGAGGATGAAACTTTTTTTAGCTTTACTCTTTATAATAATAATAATATTAATTTATTACTGCTACAGTCTGAGGGTGTGCTTACACTGAGGTGTCAGAGAGAGTAAAACTGAGAACAGTTAGAAATAAATCTCCTGTATATGAGGATGTGTGTGTGAATGAGCAGGAATAATCCTTCAGTTTCTGCCCATATAGCAGAAAAAAACCCTCAAAACTCAAACTCAAACTTTCTGCATGTTTTTTTATGTTTGAAACCACGGACATGTGACCACTGTCCATAGGCACACGGTCATGTGACCATCGTGTTTTGAACCACACTTCTGAGCTGTGTTTCGAAACGTCCGCCCTTCGGAAGTTCTGCTGAGTGTTGAAACGTCAGTGTCGACCATCTTATTCTCAGTTAACCAAAAAACAGAGAAAAAGCTGCGATTACCTAAAACACCTGTGTACCTGTGCAGGAGCCTCACTGGGTTTATCCTGATGCAGGGCGCCTGCTGCTGTGATGGACATTAACTGAACTGTAAGTGAAACGTCCTATCTCTAGCTTGGATCTGAACACTAGATCTTTAATTCATATGTATTAAACTACATTTTCTATGATAGCCGGGCAGAGCTGTGGCAGTGTGGAAGTGAAATCATTAATATGAAACATCAAATCAAAATTCAAACTGAAACTTCGCTGCAAAGCATTTTGTTTCTTTTGAAGTGAAGCAGCATTAAGAAATCCTCACATCCTGTTGCAGAGGACAGAGTGAAAGAGCAGCTCAGGGTGAAGGTGATGAAGTAGGAGCATAATGACTGAAACTTAAGTAATCTCATAAAGTGATTGTAGTCCACCGTGTGTGACAGGTATAAACCTGTGCTGGACATAAGAACTCACACAGAGAAGTGTGCAGACAAGTTTCAAGGGGACAATGCAAAGCAAACATAGCCTATGTTTTACCCGATGGGGTACAATGTTGCTGTTGACGTGTTGCTGCTGTTCCTGCTGCTGATAGTGCTGGAAGGCAGGGCTGTGTTGATTTGAGACTGTAGACTGTAAAAAGTCCACGGGAGAAATGGTCGCTGATTAAACAAGTGTTATGAAATAATAATAAAATGCAAAAATTGGTGACAGCGCTTGGAACCACAAGGCAACAAAACTGTGAGAAATAAACTAGGCTCCTCCTGTGAATCACTCTTTGCCTCTCTTCCTCCATCTCCTCATCTCAGCTATCACTCTCCACTCGCCGTGAATCTGAGAAAAAGGCACAATTTGCTATTGCATCCATCTATTATTTAATTATCCACACTTAAAAACTCTTCCATTTAATCCACAAGAAAGTAATGATAGAAAATGTTGTAGAACCAAAACATTGCAATTGTGTTTATTATTGTTTTTTATACTGGAATAACTCTGCAATGCAAAAACTATTACATATGTTATTGCTACCTGTACTTTTTTTATTCCAGCTGGTGAGGGATCCACTGCCTTTAGCAGCCTCACACAGCTGCTAAACATGTCCTCTAAGGACAAGTCTGGACACATTGTCCTTACAGTACATATGTGGACAATGTTATATCATGAGTAATAATAAAAACAACAAATCTATATACATAAAACAAAAGTAATACATAAAAGTATTTATGATGATTCAATTTGTTTGACTATCCACTCTGTGCAGGCAGAAAGCTTATTAAATGTTTAAATTGTAGCGATACAGTATTGTTGCTGCTGTAAAATAAGCATATTGTCCTATTTGAAATATAAATCTAATATAATCTATTTCTTAATGTATTTTCTTTAAAATACAGTGTTTAAATAATAAATAAATCCATAATTATGTGGATATGCATATTAAATATTTTTAATGAAATATAAGCCCTCCAGAAAAGCAAGGAAATGCCCTGTAAGTTACTTTAAAACTAAATATCTTCCCTAAAACAGTGGACAGCGCTACAGACCCATGACACCCTTACCCAGTTAGCTAGCAGCTATGACCAGCACTACTTGTGCAGTTACTTAAAGGACAGGTAATATTTGTCGCGCTGTTACACACACACAGCACGCTCATTTGTTTCAGTTCATCATTTGCCACAAGCCAGCTTACCACTCTTGTGTGCTATAGACTACAGTGTATGCTGTACACCCTACTTACTGGTTTTTGTTGCATCAGTCTGCGTCTCCCAACTAACTGTTTCTCCGACAGCTCTGCACCGCCCAGACGGCAAAAAATGTGCGTACTCTTTGAGAGCTCTTTCCTGGTACGTAACCAGTGCGCTCTGGCGTCAAGGGCGATCATTAGTTAATGGCAGTCATGTGACTGATGGACGCCAGATCCTTTTATTTAGCAAAATGTGATTAATAGTTAAATATTATTGTTGAGGGGCACAGGCAGGACTCCACACGCACACACACTTTAAAAAATAAAATAAAATAAATAAATAAACATTTACCTCAAGAAAAGGGCACTTGGGGCACCCATCAGGAAAGGGGCAGGTGATCAACCCCCTTCCACTCCCCCCTCTGCATGTGCCTGGATATACTGCATTATCATAAGCAGCCCATTAAATGTGTGAACAGCATCCATCTGTGACTGCCATCGAACACACTGCACCTACCAGTGGCCCCCAAATAGACAGAGGGGACAATATTCTCTCTCTAGGAGAGAGAAGACAAAATTCAAGGATGTTCAGTGGTGGCATGTAAACACATCAGGATGGAAAAGAAGGGAATGGAGGGGAAGTGGTGAATGCATCATGAGAAGCCTGAACCTATACAAGCATAACTACGTTTTGGTTCAGCTTTACATAATTCAGCTCTAAGTATACGTTTTATCAAAAAAGAAAGTTTTAAGCCTAATCTCAAAAGTAGAGATAGTGTGGTGGACCACTGGAGGGCTCCACTCACACCCAGTTCTCAGGAAGTGTTATTGCTGTGTTTTGGAGGGAAAGTGTTCAGTTCTGTGGTGATGAGTAATAAACGAGCAGTGTTTATCGAGAGCTCTCGTGTCGTCTGTGTTTACCTCCACATTGGTGACCCCTGACTCGAACATGCTGCAGTCCAATGGTGGCGCTGACTCCGCTCTGGATGCATCAGCAGCCGCCAGCTCTCTGCCTCCGGCTGCAGCTACGTTTGCTGTGGCGCTCGAGCTGCCGGACTTTTGGCTTCACGATCCCCTGTCGTGGTTCGTGCACGTGGAGGCTCAGTTCGCCCTTTGTGGCATCTCGGCTGACGACACGAAATATCACCATGTGGTGGCTTCTCTCGACCCGCTAGCCACCCGTCATGCGTTGACTCTCCTCCGGGACCCACCCACCCGAGGGAAGTACGCCGCCCTTAAGGAGCTGCTTCTTCGGCGCTATGCCCTCACCGACGCAGAGCGAGCCGAGAAGCTCCTCTCCCTCTCAGGCCTGGATGGCGGTACGGCTCTCGAACTGATGGAGCACATGCTATCCTTTCTCGGACCGGACGACGGGGGATTCCTCTTCGCCCACATCTTCCTCCGACAGCTGCCGGCGGCCGTGAGAGCCGGCCTCGCCAACTCTCCGCTTCTGGGCACGAAGGATTATCACTCCCTGGCTGAGGACGCGGATCGTATTCTCCTGGCTACCCGCACTTTCCACGATCACGACCTAGTTCCAGCCTCGCCGGCGGCGCCTTCCACTTCCCCAGTGACCTGCCACGACGTACCCGATCCTTCGCTGACGGCAAAGGTCGCGGCACAGCGACACCAAGGACGGGACCTCTGTTTCTACCATCAGCGTTTTGGCGCCGGAGAGCGCCGCTGCCTGCCGCCTTGCGCTTTTCCGACCCTGGGACATGGACCCCGCCAGCGCGCCGTAGCGGCCGCGACTGCTGGCGACTGCTGGTGACAAAGAAAAACTGCTCTTCATAGAAGACTCGCGCTCTGGGAGACGTTTCCTGGTCGACTCCGGCTCCCAGAAGAGCCTCCTTCCCCCGTCCGGAGCCGACAGTTTAGCAGCGGGCTGCGGACCGCAGCTTATTGCGGCTAATGGCTCTCCCATCGCAACGTTCGGGGAAAGGTTCGTGACTGTTTGTTTTCATGGCCGGGATTTCCAATGGACCTTTGTTGTTGCCGCTAGCTCTGTACCTATTTTGGGCGCTGATTTTCTTTGTGCCCACGGCCTGCTGGTCGATGTCGCTAACAGACGCTTAATCGATGCACTGTCTTTTTCTTCAATGCCCTGTTTCACTCGCGCCATCGAGCCCCTGAATCGGGCTAATTTAGTGACTTCAGGGAATGTTTTTCAGCGTTTGCTCTTGGAGTTCCCTTCACTGACTGTTCCTAATTTCTCGAACACGGCAACGAAGCACAGGGTTGAACATTATATTCCGACGGTCGGTCCCCCGGTGTTCGCACGCGTGCATCCCATGCCAACGCGCTAAGATCCATAGGCACACACAGGCGCCCCTCGAATCCTTCCGCGTTCCAGGGAGGCGTTTTGATCATGTGCATGTGGATCTGGTTGGTCCTCTGCCGCAGTCACAAGGTTTCACGCACCTTTTGACTGTAGTGGACCGCACAACCCGCTGGCCTGAGGCAGTGCCTCTGGCGTCCACTACAGCAGCAGCAGTGGCCAGGGCATTTTTGTCAACGTGGGTTTCGCTTTTCGGTCCCCCCGCCGACATTACCTCAGACAGGGGCCCCCAGTTCGTTTCCGAGCTTTGGTCTGCCATGGCTGACGGCCTGGGGGTCAAGGTCCACCGCACCACTGCGTACCACCCGCAGGCCAACGGGATGTGCGAATGTTTCCACCGGTCGCTTAAGGCTGCGTTCCGTGCTTCTCTCACAGATGGCAACTGGGTTGACCGCCTTCCATGGGTTTTACTGGGGTTGCGCTGCGCGGTTAAAGAAGACCTTGGGGTTTCCCCGGCTGAACTTGTCCTTGGTCAGCCCCTCCAGGTCCCCGGGGAATTCTTGCCTGAGAGCCCACCCCCGTGCTTCGCTCCCTCTGTGCTGTCTCTCCGTCCCCCAAGAGACTCGTTTTCTCTTCCTGGCCCAGTGCACCATTGTGTGCCTGACACCTTTGTTCCGAGGTCGTTGGACTCTTCGCAGTTTGTTTTTGTCAGGCATGACGCTTATAGGCCTCCGCTGCGTCCACTGTATGACGGCCCCTTTCGGGTTATTCAACCGGGCCGGAAGCATTTCCTTTTGGATTTTGGGGGTCGGCTGTTTCTATTGACAGACTTAAACCAGCACATGTGCTTCTGGATGACCAGGTGGTGCCGGCTCAGGCCCCCCGCCGTGGCCGCTCGCCTTCCACTGGACTGGACAACCCTGCTTCTTCCTCTGGGAGCGCCCCCCACCTGGCGGGGCCCGAGCTATCTTCAGTTTTTCCTGACCGCCTGTGCCAGCCTGGCCCTCAGGCTCATTTCCCCTCCGCCAGCTCTCCACCTCCCCGGTTCAGCCGTTCTGGACGTTTAATTAAAGCAAGGGTTCTGGACTAGGGGATGACCCTACTGGGTGTTCGGGGGGGGGCATGTGTGGTGGACCACTGGAGGGCTCCACTCACACCCAGTTCTCAGGAAGTGTTGTTGCTGTGTTTTGGAGGGAAAGTGTTCAGTTCTGTGGTGATGAGTAATAAATGAGCAATGTTTATCGAGAGCTCTCGTGCCATCTGTGTTTACCTCCACAATAGTGTCTTTCTCTTGAATCCAAACTGGGAGTTGGTTCCACAGAAGAGGGGCCTGAAAACTGAAGACTCTACCTCCCATTCTACATTTAAATACTCTAGAAACAACAAGTAAGCCTGCAGTCTGAGAGTGAAGTGTTCTGTTAGGATAATAAAGTACAGTAAAATCTTTAAGATAAGATGGGGCCTGAGTGTTTAAGACACACTGTGCAGGAAGAATTTTAAAAACGTCCTGGTCAGAAATGACTTCAAGATTCCTCAGTGTTACTGGAGGCCAAGTTAATGCCACCCAGAGAAAGCATCTAATTAGTCACCATATTCCTGAGAGTCCTAAGGCCAATTTAGTTTATTCAGGCCTTGATGTCTTTAAGACAGGGGTGTTGCTAGGATCTTGAAAATTTGTGTGCTTAGTCCAGTCATGAAATCTTTTGGAGTTTCATTCAAATAACATTTTTTTTAAGTTACTTAATATATCTAGCTTTGTTGGATTTAAACATGTAGCAAATAAACTCTCACATGATGTGAGAATATAATTAAACTGATTATCAAAGGGAAATTTTGAGTTTTAGGCTATTTGAGCTATATATGTTAGCTAGCATAATTATGGGTTATAAACAGCTGTTATTATTTAGCTGGCATGTTGTCAGCTGTCCAGAAACGAGAGGGTTGCATGTCTAATCTGCTGGCAATAAGTACCTACGACAGTATTGGGAATAAATCAGCATTTTTATGCCCAGTTCAGGAGATGAGGCTTAAGGTGAGGAGGATATCCAGATGCTAATCACATCTTTTTGAGATGGACATTGCTGTTCTGTACTCATGTTTTATGTTTGTGGCTAGAGACTGACAACATACACTATATTGCCAAAAGTATTCACTCGTCCATCTTCAGATGTATATAACTTGAAAGGTATCCCATTCTTAATCCATAAAATCCAATATGATGCCGTCTCACCCTTTGCAGCTATAACTCTTCTGGGAAGGTTTTCCAGAAGGTTTAGGTGTGTTTATGGGAATTTTTGAAGCACATTAATGAGGACAGACACTAATGTTGAATGAGAAGCCCTGGCTCACAGTCTCCTCTCTAATTCATCCCAAAGGTGTTCTGTTGGAATGAGGTCAGGACTCTGTGCAGACCAGTCAAGTTCTTCCACACCAAACTCAGTCCTGTCCAGTGGTGGTGAGCTTTACACCGATGCATTTGACAAGTTGCATATTAAACTTGGATGTGGCTGCTCGACCATGGAAAGCCTTGCCTCAAGCCTCCTGCACTGAAGTCAGGGCTCTAACACAAAAATTGCATAAAAATACTTATTTATTCCTGATATTGTCACAGTTAGTTATTGTGAGTAGCTGTCTGTGGTTATAGGCTGACATTATGTCACCTGTCACATCGTATGACAGTTTATTCACAAAGTGTCCGAGTCCAACAATAACATTTCATAGACAGTTTCACTAACACTAGCTAACTGGAGTGCTTACCGACAGAAAAGTTCAGCCAACTCTGAACAACTCAGCATCATTGTTATAGAAATACTTATGACAAAGGATCCAGCGGATCCAGTCTGAAACATTTACCACAAAATATTTAGTAGATTGTATCAATTTTGTCCTTATTTATTCCTAAATGTTTTTGTTTATTTATTTGTTTGTGTGTTTTTGCGACAAACAGTATTAGGACCATGCTTTAATTGGTAGGGGTAAAAAAGCAGAACTCAAATTTACTGTAATCTGCAATCGATAGACATCTAGTGGTAGAAATAGTGCTCACTGTAACTCACTCATTTTGTTTTTGTCACATTTATTTCTTGCACTTTCTGTTGTAAATTTCTTAATTGTTATTTTATTAGAATTTTTATAATATTTTTGTGTGTTAAAAGGTGACTGGCAACATTTCTGAATTTCACTGTACAGTGTAACCTGCTGTATATATTTTGACTTTAACTCTGTCCAAGGGGAGCGATATGCTTTTTATAGGCATCATAAATGTTCTAATTTAATAGCTTGGTTTCTTCCAGTTTTCAAGTATTTATTGTTTTTTTTTTTTTTTATAAAACAGCAGTTTAGGATACATGCAGAAAACTGCAGGTTTAAAAGTGATCCTACATATGAGTGAAACTGGGTTTTTTTTTTTTTTTTAAATAATCTTTGTTCAGGAGGAAACAATGACCAGTAAAGAGCTGCTTTTGAGGACACTGGAAGAGTTGGGAGATGAAGAATTTAGTGACTTCAAGTGGTATTTGGAGCAGCCACACAACCTGGATGGCCTCCCATTTATCCCAAAGAGTCATCTGGAGAATGTAAAGAGGACAGAAACAGTAGATAAGATAGTACAGACCTACAATCAGCAGTCTTTGGAGGTGGTGAAGAAAACTTTAACAAAGATCAGCAGAAATGATCTGACAGAGCGATTATCAACCATCAGCACAACAGCACAAGGTAAACTGCTGGAGAACCACACATGTCGTCTGGTTATCACTCAGGATCAGACTGGTCTTTACGGCTGATTTTGCAGGTGACAGGCAGATAACTTCAATCTGAAAATGCAAAGAGTGGATTTATGTGTATATGTTAACTTTTTAATCGCCTTAAGAGACTGTAGACCCTCAGTTTTTTAAAATGTTTTTTTTATCTTTTGGTAGACACATTGATTTACACATAATGAAATATGCTATGTTACTGAAACTGGCAGTGACAGATTTATTTAAATAAAACACAACGATTTTTACTTATTAAGTCTGCGTGGAATGGAAGTTTAAAACTTTGTTCTTTACATGTTCATGTCATACAGATGTGAAGTCTCCACGGCCCATAACACGTTACAAAGAACAACTTCAGTCAAATCTTCAGGTCAGGTTTATGTGCAAACAAGAAGGATGGACATCAAAGAAAGATGAAAAGAACCTGGATGACATCTACACTGATCTGTACATCACAGCTGGAGGAGAAACACACACCACCAGTCACTTCAGGCAGATTGAAATGGCCTCTGGAAGGCCTGCAGGAACTGAAATTAGCAACATCTTCATACATCCTTCTGGCATTAAAAAGAATATAAGAACTGTGCTGACTGCTGGGGAAGCAGGAAGTGGTAAAACCTTCCTGGTGCACAAGTTTGTTTTGGATTGGGCTGAAAAAAGAACCAATCAGGATGTAGATCTGTTATTTCCCTTCATGTTTAATGAGTTGAATTTGCAAAAGGACAAAGAGTACAGCTTTGCCAAACTCATCCACATGTGTATCCCTGAAAGTGTGCACATCAAAGAGGAGGAGCTTAACAGCATCTTCACAACACTGCAGACATCAGGAAACTCAGACTTTGAAAAGAGTGAATACAAACTTCTGTTTGTGTTGGATGGACTGAATGAGAGTTGCCTTCAGCTGAACTTCACTGCCACAGAAAAACTACCTGTCGATGTGACCAAGTCCACCTCAGTGGATGTGCTGCTGACAAACCTCATCACAGGTTGCCTGCTTCCCTCTGCTCGTATCTGGATGACCACATGGCCTGGAGAAGCAATCTCTGTTGATTTTATTGATATGGTAACTGAGGTCCGAGGGTTTACGGAGCTACAGAGGGAGGAGTACTTCAGGAAGAGATTCAGAGATGAGGAGAAGGCCAGCAGAATCATCTCTCACATCAAGTCATCACCAAGCCTCCACTTCATGTGCCACATCCCGGTCTACTGCTGGAGCACTGCTACAGTTTTGCAGGAGGTATTGAAGAGCAAAGAGAGAGGAGATCTGCCGGAGACCCTGACTGAGGTTTACACAGAGTTCCTGAATGTTCAGATCAGAAATTTGAAGCAAAAATATGGCCCAGAAAAAAGCCTTGAGTGCATTAAAATGATTGGAAAACTGGCTTTTAACCAGCTGGAGAAAAGCTGCCTGATCTTCAGTGAAGAACTAACAGAGGATGAAAGCACTTTCACAGAACCCTTAAAGCTTTCAAATGCATTTTTCTGGTTCTTTAAAGAGGATCATCAGCTGAAGAAGGGCAGGAAAAAAGTGTTCAGCTTTGTCCATCAGAGTGTAGTGGAGTTTTTGGCTGCTCTGTTTGTGGTCTCAGATATTATCACTGAAGACAATTTGGCTCATTCACAGACTTGTTTGAAGAGACCTGGAAATGTTTTCAGCCAAACACATATACCAGAAATCTACAGTAAAACTGTTGACAAAGCCATAAAGAGTCTGGATGGACATCTGGACTTGTTCCTTCGCTTCCTCCTGGGCCTTTCACAGCAGACCAACAAACCTCTATTACAAGACCTGCTGCAAACAAGAAGTAGCTCACAGACCATTAAGCTAATAGTAGAACTTGTGAAAAAGAATGTCAGAGAAAATCCATCTCCTGAGAGAAGAATCAGCCTATTCCTCTGTCTGAATGAGCTGAAGGATGGTTCTCCAGTGGAGGAGATCCAGCAATTCCTGAGATTGGGTACAGTCTTAGATGACCTTTCTCCAGCTCAGTGGTCAGCTCTGGTCTTCATCATATTGTCATCCCAAAAAGATCTGACTGTGTTTGACCTGAAGGAATACTCTGGTTCAGAAAAGGCTTTTCTAGGTCTGCTGCCAGTGGTTGAAGCATCTAACAAAGCTCTGTAAGTGCAAGGAAATGTATTGAATTGTTGTGCCCCTTTATCCAAAGAAAACAATATCACTTTTACAGTTTTTCTTTTTTCACTTCAGGTTCAGTTGCTGTAACCTCTCAGAGAGGAGCTATGAAGCTTTGTGTTCACTTCTCAGCTCCCAGTTCTGCAGTGTGAGTGAGCTGGACCTTAGTAACAACAAACGGCACGATTCAGGAGTGAAGCTGATTTCTGCAGTACTCAATAATCCACACTGTAAACTGCAAACTGTCAGGTTTGTCAGACCAAGTTATATGGTACTAATGCTCTCTTAACTAAGAGAAGCAGCAAGCGTGAGATGAATAATTTTCTTAGCAGCACATTTACTCTTGGCACACTTCAATAGAACAACTTCCAAACCAATCAGGAATCAGAAAGTCCTGGCAAATGTCAGAAAAACAACAAGGCATATTCAACACATTATTACTTGTATGCAAATACATGCAAATTCCAAAACATATAGGCACTAAATGGGAATGGAAATATATAAAAATCATCAACACAGTAGCTCCTATACAGAGGGGTTTTGAACTAACTGGTTCATTTATCTTATTACTGCCTCTTGACATATGCGTTTGCCAGGTAAACCATAAGCAGAGTAAGCACAATTACTATAATGTTACATATATAGCTATGATATCATAATATCATAACATAGCTATGATATTAGCTATTTTTGACAACTAATGAAAGAAATGTAAACACATACTTGCAAAAATCATCAACAGTCTATTGTAGTCTGTTCATTTCAGTCTACCTTGCATCAGCAAAATCAACATTAGCAGCTGACCAAAGTCACTCTTTAAATTATAGGGTACTACCACCACATGGTGATACTCATGCACTGAGAGTGGTATGTAGGTTGAAAGCATGATCCTGTGAGGCTGAGCTCAGGGTTAAATAATTTTTATTGCTCTACACATCTCCAGATCACAGCACTTTCAAATCTGACTATAGCTTTTTTTTTTTTTTTAACATACTGACAAATCTGATTAATCATACATTCCAAATACACTTTGAAGGATTCAGGAGGAGGCCAACAGTTACTGACAGAAGGTTCAGCAAAGAAATTTTAAATGTTTAAGTACACATGCTTCATAACTGGAACACAATACCCGACTTCAAAAAATAATAACATGTCCTGGATCCAATATTTGATATGTTGTCTTATTATTTTTTAATTTAATTTAATCAGTAAATGATTTGGAAAATATTGCTTTCTGCTTTTACTCATATTACATTTACATTCCATCTGTATCAAGAGTATCATTAACATCTGTGTGAAATTTTTGTTTAGTTCCTCAGTTGGCTACATGAGTGAGTGTGTGTGCGATGAGTTGTTTTTTTTTTTTGTTTTTTTTTTACATTCCTTCTGTTTCTGTTTTAAAGGCTGAATTGCTGTAATCTGTCAGAGAGAAGCTGTGAACCTCTATGTTCCCTTCTCAGCTCCAAGTCCTGCAATCTAAGAGAGTTGGACCTGAGTAACAATAAGCTCCAGGATTCAGGCATGAAGCTTCTCTCAGCTGGATTGAAGAATCCACACTGTAAACTGGAAACTCTGAGGTCAGGATTCAGCTGTTTAATCAGAAGTTTAACACTGCTACATTAGATTATTAGCATTAGAACATATGGCACTATGGCAACATGTATGGCAAGTAAATGTTACTGATTGTTTACCACAAATATTTCATAAATGGATTGTAATGTGTTGTTATATCTGCTGCTCTGTTTAAGGCTGAGTAACTGTAACCTATCAGAGAGAAGCTGTAATGATCTGTTCTCAGTTCTCCGCTCCCAGTCATGTAGTCTGAAAGAGCTGGACCTGAGTAACAACAAGCTGCGGCTGTCAGGAAAAAACCTGCATGAAAGCTCTACAAAGACCATTGTCTGGTGAGATTACACATCTGTTGAATGTTTCTGCATTCTCAATTAACCCTATGGGTTCCAGGGTAGAATTGGCCATTTTTGACTACTTTTGATTTTACCTCTATATTTCACCTTTAAAAGATGTTTATCTTGCCTTGTTTGGTATCATTATTTTCAGCACAACCTCAAATATCTGAAATACGAGTTATTTTTTCATTTTGACATACTATATTAGCACAATTGATCTAAATTCAGACAAAAAATTAAAAATCAGAGTAGAAAAAAGGTATATTTTTTACTGTAAAACCCACAAACATGTTTAACGAATCATTTTCATAACTTGAAATGCAAATAGAAATTGTACATTTCTAAAAATTATGCACAAGTTTTGCAAACAACAAAGTTATATGGTACTATTTACCTAAAAATTCAGCCAAAGCTTCAGGCGTTTTTTTATATGACCATTTAAAACTATTTACAGAACAATCAGGTGTTCTGCATCAAATAAGAAGGCACACAAATTATTTGTGCCAGTCCAAAAAAAATAGTTTGTGTTCAGTAACAGCGTTTACACTGGAATCTGCCTTTTATGGTTTTTTTGGAGAAAATGTGAAATTCAGCAGTATAACTGACACACAATACAAAACAATAACTACACAACACACTAACTATAGCCTCCAAACACGCTAAACGTCACTAATGTGTCACATATGAAAACTCGCTCTCTCTCTTTCTTTCGCTCGCCCACTTTCAGTCGCGGGTGTCACTCCTAAAACTTCCCCTTCTCCCTAGACAACCAAGTGCCACATGTTGCCATTTCACTTTTTTGATTGGCTGACATGGTAAACTGTAACACTAATAGGGAAGGGGTGTTTTTTCTTTCTCCTTTTTCACTCGCAATCAGAGAGTGTTTGCTAGCGCTGTCCATAGAAAACGCCGTTCTTCCCACTGTAAACACCACTGTTTTGTTCAGGAAAAAACGGTGCGTGTATTTTTTATCATAACTCTGGTGTTACGTGGCCCATCGACACAATTCAAAAACTGGTATATAGCTTTCGACCCAAGTTCAAATGGAGACTCTGAGTCACTTCATCTTGTAGCTGTGTCGTCTTAAATTGGTCATGTGATTTTGATGCGCCGGCGCATCCGTCGACCCCAGAGGGTTGATACACCTAGGGAGTTTCAGTCACAGTGCCAGCAGAGACTTCTAAACACCCTCAGGCACTGTTTCTTGCTCTGATAAAAAAGACCTTCCACATTTCTGTGTGAAATTTGTCATGTGACCACCTTACATGAAGTAAGATTTAGTTTATCAAGTTTGCACTTATTTAGCTTTTAGAGTTTAATTTCCAGTGTTTTATAAAGTCAGTGTACACTTATCAAAAGTTAACATCGTGGCCACTGACAGGTGAAATTAATAACATTATCACTTTATCATCGCACCTGTTAGTTAGTGATGTGTCGGTCACGAACGAAACAGCTCTTAGAGCTGGCTCTTTGAAATGAACGACGTGAGCCGGCTCCTTATTGGGAGCCGTGGGTTTTTTTTTCCCCTTCTTTCTCTCACCCTCTCTCTCGCACTTTTTTTCTGCTTCACTCGCACGTGAGCCTTGTGCTTTACGCTGGGAAGAGGGCGGGGGGGGGGGGAGGGGGGCAGTAGTTACACTGGCAGTAGCACAGAAACAGAGCGGGAGGGAAAGAGAGAGAAAGAAAGCCAGGGACAACAACGTCACATTAGAGAGGTATAGTAATCATCCACAACTATTTTCAGTTGTGGATGATAAAGGATTCAGAAAGTTTATTCATGCAGGCCCTTATGACAGAGAATATGCATCTTCTTTTCTTTTTCATATTTTAATTTATATTTAATTGTGTTGTGGTTTGCAGTGTTTTGTGTTGTTTCACTTTAAATTTGTTTAAAAGGAAAAAGATGAAAATGTAAATAGTTAAAAGTTGAAATGTGAATAGTTGGTTTTTGTATTATATGATTTATTTATTACATTTTATGTGGAGTGATTAAATAAAGTACATTTACAGTGGCCCCTACAGACAAAGGACGTACAAACTCCAAAACACAAACGAACTCCAAAACACGTACAAACCCCAAAGCATGTACAAACCCCAAAGCACGTACAAACCCCAAAGCACGTACAAACCCCAAAGCACGTAAAAACCCCAAAGCACGTACAAACCCCAAAGCACGTAAAAACTCCAAAGCACGTAAAAACTCCAAAGCACGTAAAAACTCCAAAACACGTAAAAACTCCAAAACACGTAAAAACTCCATAGCATGTACAAACTCCATAGCACGTACAAACTCCGAAGCACATACAAGCCCCGAAGGACGTACAAACTCCAAAACACGTACAAAAGATAACAGAAGTGCTCCAGGATGCTAGGGGCAGTGTTGAGCTTTTGTTACCTATGGGCTACACAAGCCAGAAAGTACCAACGACCAGGTTTGGTGTGTGGTAGGAACAGGTAAATGAACGTCCATCCATCCATCTTCATCCGCTTTTTCCGGGGCCGGGTCGCGGGGGCAGCAGCCTAAGCAGAGAAGCCCAGACCTCCCTCTCCCCAGCCATCTCCTCCAGCTTATCCGGGGGAACACCAAGGCGTTCTCAGGCCAGCCGAGAGATATAATCTCTCCGGTGTGTCCTGGGTCTGCCCCGAGGCCTCCTCCCGGTGGAACCCAGGAGGCGCCCAGGAGGCATCCTTGTCAGATGCCCGAACCACCTGGCTCCTTTCGATGTGGAGGAGCAGCGGCTCTACTCTGAGCCCCTCCCGGATGGCTGAACTTCTCACCCTATCTCTAAGGGAGAGGCCAGTCACCCTTTGGAGGAAGCTCATTTCCGCCGCTTGTATCCGCGATCTTGTTCTTTCGGTCACTACCAACAGAACCACATCATCTGCGAAAAGCAGAGATGAGATTCTGAGGCAACTGAAGTGAAAGCCCTCCGCCACTTGGCTGCGCCTAGAAATCCTGTCCATAAAAATTATGAACAGAATCGGTGACAAAGGGCAGCCCTGGCGGAGCCCATCACCCACTGGGAACGAGTCCGACTTATTGCTGGCAATGCGAACCAAGCTCTTGCAATGGTTGTATAGGGATTGAATGGCCCGTAGTGATGGGCCAGACACCCCATACTCCCGCAGCACCTCCCACAGGACACCCTGAGGGACATGGTCGAATGCCTTCTCCAAGTCCACAAAACACATGTAGACTGGTTGGGCAAACTCCCATGCACCCTCAAGTATCCTTGAGAGGATAAAGAGCTGGTCCAGTGTTCCACGACCAGGACGAAAACCGCATTGTTCCTCCTGTATCCGAGGTTCGACTAGCAGACGAACTCTCCTTTCCAGCACCCTGGCATAGACTTTCCCAGGGAGGCTGAGGAGTGTGATCCCCCTGTAGTTGGAACACACCCTCCGGTCCCCCTTCTTGGGGACCACCACCCCAGTCTGCCAGTCCAGGGGTACTGCCCCTGATCTCCACGCAACATTGTAGAGGCATGTCAACCAGGACAGCCCTACAACGTCCAGAGCCTTCAGGAACTCGGGGCGGACCGCATCAACACCAGGGGCTCTGCCACCAAGGAGTTGTTTAACTGCCTCAGTGACCTCGCCTCCGGAAATTGGCAGGTCATTCCCCTCATCCCCAGACTCTGCTTCGTCCTCGGAAGACGTGTCAGTGGGATTAAGGAGGTCCTCGAAGTATTCCTTCCACCGCATGACAATTTTCTCAGTCAAAGTCAGCAGCGCTCCGCCAGCACTATACACAGTGAAGGTAGAGCACCGCTTTCCCCTCCTGAGACGCCTGACGGTTTGCCAGAATCTCTTCGAGGCAGTCCAAAAGTCTTTTTCCATGGCCTCCCACACCCGAGTATTTGCTTCAGCCACTGCCCGAGCCGCATTCCGCTTGGCCTGTCGATACCTTGTCAGCTGCCTCCGTAGTTCCACAGGCTAACCAAGCCCGATAGGACTCCTTCTAAATGAACATTTTTCTTTTAATTATTTGAATATATATGAGTGCTTGTGTATAAATACACAAACAATACACATATGCTTTCAATTGTGTAATTTAAGTGATCTAGGTAGCTCTGTTTTGGAAGTTCAGTTAACGCTAGAAATGTGTTTTGGAGTTTGAACGTGCTTTGTCTCTAGGGGGGACCGCCTATATTTATATATAAACATATATAAATAAAACCACTTTTTTATTTCCATTAGTAATTCCTTTTGTGCATAATTTTATATTATTGTTAATAATAAATTAATTAAAGCAACAAAACAACCTGAAGAGCCGGCTCTTTTTAGTGAGCTGAGCCGAAAGAGCCGGTTCTCTTAAAAGAGCCGGAAATCCCATCACTACTGTTAGTAGAGCAAGTGAAAATTTCCTTTTCAAATCTGATGTTAGAAGCAGGAAAAATGAGCAAGTGTTAGGGTTTGAGCGGGTTTAACAAAAAGGCAAGTTGTGATGGCTAGATGACTGCATTACCGCAGTCACTAAAGGAGTCTGAAAAATATAGCGACAAAGTCGCTAAGTTGGCAACACTGTTACCATACCTTTCTAATGTGACGATTTGTCCCTTGTTGTTGTCCCTGGCTCTTTTTCTCTCTCTTTCCCTGCCGCTCTGTTCCTGTGCTACTGCGAGTTTAACTACCGCCCCTCCCCCCTCTGCTCAGCGCAAGCACAAGGCTCGCATGCGGAGTGAAGTGAAAAAGCGCGAGAGAGAGGGTGAGAGAAAGAAAGAAAAAAAAAAAACACGGCTCCCAATAAGGAGCTGGCTCGTGTCGTTCACTTCAAAGAGCCGACTCTAAGAGCTGTTTCGTTCGCGACCGACACATCACTAACAGCAGCTGTAATTTGACACAGTACTGAAATACAGGTGCCTTAAAATCCTGCAAGTAATACAGATAATAGAGGCACAGACATGACTACTCAAAAACATTGTACTTCGATTGTAACTTCTGATTGAAACTCTGCTTTTTATGCAGGACAAGTAACATCTCAAAGTACAAGGACATCATCTCCAACAGTGATCTGACCCGTTCAGGACCTCCTGCTGTTTACCAGCTGAGAACAAAAAAACAGAAGTTTGGAACTCTGACAAGAATAACTGTTGGTGAAAAAAATCCAAACAAGCCAAATAAAACCATCTTACTTGTAGGTGAAACAGAAGCAGGAAAATCTACTCTGATCAACTCTCTGTTTAACTACAGCATGGGAGTGAAGTGGGAGGATGAAGTCTGGTTTCAGATCGTAGAGGAGGAGAAGAAAAGTCAGGCAGAAAGTCAGACATTAGATGTGATCGTGTACGAGATCTTTGGTTTTGAAGATAAAACTCTTCCCTACTCTCTGACCATCATCGATACTCCTGGATATGGAGACACCAGAGGGATTAAACATGACATCATCAGTCAGCAATTATTGGACTTGTTTGGATCAGAGAATGGAGTTCATGAAGTTCATGCACTGGGATTGGTGATGAAAATGTCAGATTATCGACTGAGTGACCGAGCGATAAATGTCTTTGATTCAGTGATGTCTCTGTTTGGAGAAAACATGGAGAAAAATGTTGTAGCTCTGATCACACACTCAGATGGAAGACGTCCTAAAAATGCTTTTCGAGCTCTTGAAGCAGCAAACATTAAATGTGCCAAAAATGAGAAGAATCAGCCTGTTCACTTCCTGTTTAATAGCTGCCAGCATGAAGAGCGAACAGAGGAAAACGAAATTAGTTTGGAATTTGCATGGACAGTAACAGAGAGAGGAATGAGAGAGTTCACAGCCTTTCTGGAAAAAGGTACAGCTCAAAGACTGATGATATCTGTGGAAGTTCTGAATGAACGAATCAGACTGACGACCTGCATCCAAAATCTGAAAGATAGATGTGGCCTGACTGAACTGAAACAGTTTCCAGAAGGTCTGAAGAAAAATAAAAATTATAGGAAAAGAATAGAGAATCTTTTGGGAAACCCTGAAAAGGAAATTATCCAACAGACAGCAGATGAGTCACAGTTATTAAATGAGTCCTACAAACTTGTTGTCAAACTGGATGAGCAAGCTCTGAAAGCTGATTCAGCATCTTCCATTGTCCACTTGGACTTCCTGATTGAGAAGATGAAGGAGAAAGGAAACACAGAGAAGGTCCAGAAACTGGAGGAGATGAGAAGCAGAGTGGATGAAGGAACCAGAGCAGCTCTGCGGTTCAAACAGCAGCTGGGAAAATATTTAAAAATGGACTGAAGAAGGTTCACATTCATTTGTTTTTTAACAGTGTGATATTTTTTAATACCTTAACACAGAGGTTCCCAAAGTGTGAGGCCCGCCCCCTAGGGGTGAGTGCAGAGCTATTGCAGGGGCGGGTGGGGCGGTATGAAAAAAAAAAAAAAAAAAAGAACGCTTGGACAATGCTAGCGTAATTGACAGGTTTTTGACAGGGCTCACACACAAACGCAAAGCAAGAGATGAAGCATTGCCAAGTATGTTTCCAAACCAACTTTCTTCCAAGCCAAAGACTAGAAAATACGGTGAAGCATCTTCCCTTTGGCTTCACCTGCACAAGTGCCAAGGTAGGTCTCCCCTGCAGAATTGGTTTCCCCTGCGTTGGGAGCACGATCTGAGCTGATCCTGCCGCAATTTGTTCCCCCTGTCCGAATCAAAACGTCAAAAAGTATCCCAAATTTAAATGATACAGCAGCTATAATTTTACACAAATATATGAAGCCCACAGTGTGTTTCTGTGACTGTGCTTTAACTGAAGTGAGGTCGCCACCTGCTGTTTAATGATCAGTACAACAGTGTGTGAGAACAGCTCCCTCCCTGATATCACAAATTAAACACAAAGTCACTCTGTGTTCTTCACAAATACATGTGTTTCTGTCACGTTGTTCTAATGTTGTTCTAAAGTTGTCAGTGTGAGCTTGTTTCTGCTGCTCCTCTCATGGTGACTCAGTGTTAGTAAAGTGGTTGTGGGAAAGTAACATGTCACTGACATGATCCAGAAACAGTCCATGTTGTTGTCTTTCTAATCAGTGAGTAAAGGGGATGTTAGAGACACTGAACTCAGACACAGTGTAGAAATGTTCAATCCAACTTTGACTCTTCAGTGTTTGTGAAGAGTCCAGTCCTGAAATCTGATCTTCTTTCATCTGATTTAAGCTTTTTATTTATTTGAAATATTGCTGTTTCTTAACATGTGTTACTGCATTATCTAAATGTAAAATTAAATAAAACAGCAAGCCATCAATATAAAAATGCTGCATAAACCAAAATAACACACGCTGCACCGCTTTAAAACAACCTGCCTCTGCAAAAACATCAGTCTGTCCACACTCTCTGTTGAGAGATAAGATGTACTTGTAGTATCAATGTCATCCTCTCACTTGGTGCAGATGTACCTGGAACAAATGGTCTTGTTCTGCTAGCGTAGCTTCAATCTTCTTATGCTTGAAGTTTTTCCACCATGCGAATGGATCTGTGTCCAGAGGAAGGACTCTGTTGGACAAAGGCTTAGATGGGGTGTCAAACTCATTTTACATGGCGGGCCACATACAGTTTGCAGAAGTTCCATATTTAACTGTTCTTCTAAATGATAAAGAAAAAGTTGCTGTGATAAAGGACAAAAAAAAAAACTATCAGCACGACTCTGTGGGCTTAAAGCAGGGGTGGGCAATCTCAGTCTACGAGGGCCGGTGTCCCTGCAGGTTTTAGATCTCACCTTGGGTCAACACACCTGAATCACATGATTAGTTCGTTACCAGGCCTCTGGAGAACTTCAGGACATGTTGAGGAGCTAATTTAGCCATTTAAATCAGCTGTGTTGGTTTGAGGACACATCTAAAGCCTGCAGGGACACCGGCCCGCGTGGACTGAGATTGCCCACCCCTGGCTTAAAGTGTAAGAAATAAATGTGCTTCAGCACCCCCAAAATGAATCAAAGCACCCCCAAAGATTTCTTACTTTTTTGGACAATATTTGCTGTTTGTGTGACACACTACTAAAAACATAAAAAGCATACAGTACTTGGTTGAGACGTAACATTTTAAGAACAAAAGTATAGATACCCCCCCCAAAAAAATGGTTTGTTCCAGCTCTCCCTTGCTCTGGCTCTAGCGCCGTTGCTGCCAGAGCGATGGTGGCTGAGACGCAGCGGAGCAGAGGTGTAAGTGCCTGGCTTAAAACAGGACATATTAGCTGCATTTAACCTTCAGTTACTCTTTATATAGTTGGTAGGAGTCAGACCATGTTTCTTTTTACTGAAAAACATTACACCAGGTAACCAGCAGTGTTGAAAACTTTTCGGTTTCTCCAAGCATGACATCCCAGTGTATTTCAGACCCAGCAACACGCTCAGACAGAAACTGGTTCACCCGAAAGACAAAACGCCAAAACACAAACTTAACAATGTGGTGTATGCTGTACAGTGCAGCGAGGAATGCTCAGACCTCTACATTGGAGAGACCAAACAGCCACTTCACAAGCGCATGGCACAACACAGAAGAGCCACCTCCACAGGACAAGACTCAGCAGTCCATCTGCATCTTAAGGATAAAGGACACTCTTTCGAGGATGCCAATGTTCACATTTTGGACAGAGAGGACAGATGGTTTGAAAGAGGAGTGAAAGAAGCCATCTATGTCCACTGTGAGCGACCATCTTTGAACAGAGGCGGGGGTTTACGACACCAACTCTCTGCCATCTATAATCCAGTTTTGAGATCCCTTCCCAGACGCCTTAACGCCCACTCACATCCTGGGCCATCTGATCTCAGGAATTCGCATGATAAGGTGGGGCCAGGTTTCACAATGAACACACCCGAAACTCTGGCTGATTGGGACCCACACCCAGTTTCACACCTTGGCTCAGGCGATTAGAGGATCATCAGGGGGTCCTTTTGTCCCTCTGTGGGGGGTCACTCCCACTAGGTTTATATCTGGGACTCTCCACCATTTGACCTTAGAACTGAAGAAGCTTCTCGGATGAGAGGTGAAACGTCTTCAAGCAACTTAAAGAAGTCCAGACGCTTTTCTTTGCAAGCTCCTTTGACTTTTCGGTTGATGTTTGCTACTCTACAATCCGTCCTGCTCTGTAGTAAAATCAGCGACATTTGACCGTCCTGTTGCTCTCATTAAAAGTTATACAACCTATTTAAAATCTAAAACTTAAAATTGTCTGTAGCCTGCTGTTGTTACCACTGTCCTGTTTGAAATGGATACTAACTAGCTAACTGACTGAATGCCCATTAACCTTATAACTGCTGTTGTGTGTGTGTGTGTGTGCGCGTGTGTTTGTGTACAGAGAGACAGCCAGGTTCATAATGGATATAAGGAGGTTTTATTTTTTTAAAAAAGAAGCCACATTCAGGTAAAAGTATAAAATCAAATGATCCGTCAATCAAGAATAATGTTGGATCAGTGTTTCAATGTTTATATCTTTTAATAGATGTTCATGTGGTTATTTGCCTTTTGGTTGAAAGTACACTGAGAGAGGACTTTTTGTTAGTGATCTTAATAGTATTCTTTTCATATTAATGTAATTTTTCATCTAATTGAATACAATTAGAGCGAGGAAAGAGGGGAACGTGAGGAGAAAGTACAAGGTCAGGAAGAACCAGGTAAGAAAACAGACAGGAAAAGTGACAGGCAAAAAGAGAAAAAACCTGATTTTACTCAAACAATCTGGAAGTTGTGTCCTCCCTATATTAAAGCTGCTATACAGAATCTGCAAAACAAACTGGGTTGAAACATTTTTGACCCTCTTTAAAAACATTCCAACATAACATTATCATTGATTGGGGAGATTAAAATTAATGATATATTTTTATGTAGTTCAGCCACAACTCTAATAAAACCTCAGCCAGTAATAGGTAGGCCAACTTTTGGACCGTCCAGTTGTCTGTATGACTGCTGCAGTACGTACATCACATTTGCACACTATCAGAAAGTGCCAAACAGAGTCCTGGTGGAGTGAGGAGCTGTAAAGAGAAGCAGAGTGCTCTGTTTATATTCTAAAAATGTTTTAAGCTTGTTTCAAAGATTCTGTACAGCAGCTTTAAATGTTTTCCAAAAGCACACATACACATCAGTTTTTCTCAAACTTCTCACAGTGTCAAGCTCTCCTAAGTACCACTATGAAAGAATGAAACCCATAAATCTTACAACACAAAATTAGTATTATTAAATTAGTAAAATTAGTGTCTGCAGTAAAGATTTATTTGTAATAATTTATTCTGTTTTGGGAGTGTTTTTTATGTATCTGTATTATATTATACATACACATTAAAAGTGAATCTCTGTCCAAACAATGCACTCAGTTTACTTTTTACTCACTATGAGCATCACTCATTATTTTCCCCCAGTAATTAAGGTTAGGATATGTATTTTTTTTTTTTTATTCCGATCCATTCTTCAGTTGCAGCATTTAAATAACCTTGATCAGATTTGATGGTTTTGTTACAGACTTTTCAAAAAAGTGTTTTGCTTTTCTTTCACAAATATGGGGATTAAATTGTGTTAAAATGTATAAAACAGTGATGTCATGTTTTGAGACGAGGACCCAGGCACAGAGAGACTTGATGAATTTAAGAATCTTATGATTTATCTTGCCTGGCTGGGCAGCTCTCTGGGTGCTCAGCACCTCCAAAGCTCTAATCCTAGAATCGCCCCTGGTTTGTTGGATGACATTGTGCTTTCCCCTCTAGTTTTAAATGAAGCAATACATCAGTGAAGTGAGTACACAAGTTTATATTCAATAGAAAACTGTTGTGTTAACTATTATGATAGTCATTTTTCAGAAATTCAATTGGATTTGAGATGAGCTTCTTTGAGGTCCTCCTCTCCTCCCTGGCGACTTTCATCTTCAGCTGATCCTCCTTCTCCGTGATCACTGTAGTTGTAGTAAACCACGTCAGTGTCCTTTCTGCTCAGCGTCTGCTCCCTGCTGGCCTGCAGAGACATCACAGATCAGACTGACTGCATTGATCCTCTTGTCAGTTCATTCTCAGCAACAAAGATGTTTCAGTACCTTCCAGCAGAAATAAAGGGCAGTAATCACAATCAGGAGAATCAGCAGCAGGATGACTCCTGTGATGGTATGAACTGTTGGAGCTGCTGGAGCTGTTGGATGGAACAAAGTTTAATGAGTTCAGTAGTTTAAATTATTACACTGAACCTGAATAAAATATTTGATTGATCTCTGAGAAGAAACAGTCATTTTTACAGCTGTTCAGATATAAGAATAGTAATCTAAGAATATGTGAAATGAAATATGTTAATCAGACTAAAAATAGTGATACTGTCATGGTCCTGCGACCATGACTCAGTGACTTTATGTTTATGTTCTTTATTGTTATTACTTTCATTATTATTCATGGCTGTTTTGGGATGGTTTGTGTTTGGGATTTTAGACACTGGGTTCTGGGTTTGTGCTCCCTCTGTTGGTCCCTGGTGTTAGTGTTCCCCTGTCTCGTCAGGTTAATCAAGTCCAGCTGTTTCCCCCACCTGTGTGTGATTTCCCAGTGTCTCTTTGTGTACTTATAGTGTGTGATTTCCTCTGCTCCTCGTCGCGTCGTCTGTGTTCATACCTGGTGTAATCCCCTGCGTGCTCTCCCTGCTGTTCTCCCTTCATGCTCAGGTTTGCTATTTCTTTGTGTAGTTTCTCCCAGTTAGTTCATCCTTAGTTCTGTTTTACCATCCCCACTTTATATTTGATATTATCAATAAATCACCCTCACACCTGAATAAGTGCTGCGTTTTGAGTCCTCCTTCCACTCTCCACACGGCCGCTGCCCCGGACCGTGACAGTACGACGCGACCACAACATGGACCCAGCAGCGCTTAACCCGTCCAGGGAGCTACGGGAAAATCTCATCGATGCCACACAGGAGCTCATCGACCGGTGGCTGGAAAACCCGGGTGGCACGTCCCAGCGCGCTATAGAGAGGCGGCTACAGCGTCTGGTGACCGGTCTCCCATGGCTTCTGGGCTCGCTTTGTTCGTGGGAGCGGGAGTTTCTCCTTTTGGACCTCGGACTTCACCCCCCGTCTGCTTTTACTTTCGAGCAGCCTGAGGCGGTGAGCGAGCGACATGTTCTGGCTTCCCCAGATTCCGGGACTCTGTTTTCTGGGGCTATTCAGAGCGGGATGAGAGACAGTGTAGATAGCTTACCTACCTTCGTGGTAACGGATCCTTCGCAAGTGGGCATCTACAAACCCTCTGTAAAACCGAGAGACTGTTTCTCTGCCGCTCCTTCTGAGCCAGGACTTTATCACCATTCTCCGGCTCAGTTCTGTGTCCGGCCACAAGCTCTCAGGTCTGTGGCTCAACTGTTAGCCTCCCTAAGGGCTCAATTACCCGTTCTGCCGCCGCTCCGGTTAGCCACTCAGCCACCACCACCGCTAGCATCGCTACAGCCCACAGTTCCGGTAATGGCTGAGCCACAATTTTCGCACTGTTTTTCCACCGCTGTTTCTGGGCAGGGAGACAAACTGTTTCGCTACGGACCTGTTCCTCAACAGCTGGCAACATTAGTGACTGTTACTCACTCCAGGGCTTCCCCAGAGGCTGGGTTACTGCCCTCAGCTTACTCTGGACCCCTGGAGGCCAAGATGCCGGCTGTGAACTGCACCAGGCTGTCACTGCCTGAGCAGGGTCAGTGCTCTGCGCAGCTGCAGCCCTCCGTACGTGCGCCAGAGGCCCACGTGCCTACTGGTTTTGTTTCGTGTGTGCCGGAGGCCCACGTGCCCGCTGGTTCTGCGGCTGTTTTCGCTGGGGGGCCCAAGGAGCCCGTCCAGCCTCCTGCTCCGCCTGCTGGGGGGCCCGAGGAGCCTGTCCGGCCTCCTGCTTCGCCTGCTGTGGGGCCCGAGGAGCCCGTCCAGCCTCCTGCTTTGCCTGCTGGGGGGCCCGAGGAGCCTGTCCAGCCTCCTGTTTCGCCTACTGGGGGGCCCGAGGAGCCCGTCCAGCCTCCTGCTTCTCCACCTGTGGCTGCTTCTCCACCTGTGGCTGCTTCTCCACCTGTGGCTGCAGCGCCGCCTCCTGCAGTACCACCACCGGCAGTGCTACCGCCTGCTACGGCCACACCTCAGCCTGAGGACGCATCCTCACCTGGCCTGGCTTCATCCTCGCCTGGTCCAGCTTCAGTTTCATCCTCGCCTGGCCCGGCTTCATCCTCGCCTGGTCCAGCTGCAGCTTCATCCTCGCCTGGTCCAGCTGCAGCTTCATCCTCGCCTGGTCCAGCTGCAGCTTCATCCTCGCCTGGCCCGGCCTCATCCACGCCTGGCCCGGCCTCATCCACGCCTGGTCCGGCTTCATCCTCAGCTTCATCCTCGCCTGATTCTGGTCCAGCTTCATCCTCACCTGGCCCAGCTTCAGCTACAGCTTCGCCCGGCCCAGCTTCAGCTACAGCTTCATCCTCGCCCGGTCCGGCTTCAGCCTCGTCTGGTCCAGCCTTCGTGTCTGCATCCTTGTCTGGTCCAGCTTCAGTCTCGCCCGGTCCTGGTCCGGCTTCGTCCCTGCCTGGTCCGGCTTCATCCTCGTCTGGTCCAGCCTTCGTGCCCGCATCCTCATCTGGTCCAGCCTTCGTGCCCGCATCCTCGGCCACAGCATTCTCATCTTCACCCGCAGCGCCTGGTCCAGCCTCAGCTTCACCGTCCTCATCAGGCTCGCCTGGTCCAGCCTCCGTGTCTGCATCCTCGTCTGGTCCAGCCTCCGTGTCTGCATCATCGTCTGGTCCAGCCTCCGTGTCTGCATCATCATCTCCGCCTGCTGCGGTCCCGGCTTCCGTGCCCTCAGCCTCGCCTGGCCCAGCCTCGTTTGGGTCTGGAGCTAAACGGCCGTTTTCTGGACCGCTGGCTAGGCTACTGGCCGGGCGCCGTCGCCTGAGCGGCCGCCGTTGCCTTCCGCACGGCCGGCCCCCGGACCCTCTTCGCCTGAGCGGCCGCCGTTGCCTTCCGCACGGCCGGCCCCCGGACCCTCTTCGCCTGAGTGGCCGCCGTTGCCTTCCGCACGGCCGGCCTCCTGAACCTTTTGTGCGCCTCCACGGCCTTCTTCGTGGCCGGCCTCCTGAACTGTCCCATCCTGGCCTCCTGTGTTATCGGGCCCCTGGCCGGCCACCTGAACTGTGTTTTGGACTCTGCTCCCCTGTGAGTTTTTTTTTTGTGAACATTTGTTTGGGACTCTGGGGCCTCCGTCTTTGGTCTTGGCCCGGTCCCTCCGTCCTGGGCCCCCTGCCGCCCGCCCGGATCTGGTGGTGTGTTTCTGTGGCTGTCGGGGGCCAGCCCTTGAGGGGGGGGGGGGGGGGGGGTACTGTCATGGTCCTGCGACCATAACTCAGTGACTTTATGTTTATGTTCTTTATTGTTATTACTTTCATTATTATTCATGGCTGTTTTGGGATGGTTTGTGTTTGGGATTTTAGACACTGGGTTCTGGGTTTGTGCTCCCTCTATTGGTCCCTGGTGTTAGTGTTCCCCTGTCTCGTCAGGTTAATCAGGTCCAGCTGTTTCCCCCACCTGTGTGTGATTTCCCAGTGTCTCTTTGTGTACTTATAGTGTGTGATTTCCTCTGCTCCTCGTCGCGTCGTCTGTGTTCATACCTGGTGTAATCCCCTGCGTGCTCTCCCTGCTGTTCTCCCTTCATGCTCAGGTTTGCTATTTCTTTGTGTAGTTTCTCCCAGTTAGTTCATCCTTAGTTCTGTTTTACCATCCCCACTTTATATTTGATATTATCAATAAATCACCCTCACACCTGAATAAGTGCTGCGTTTTGAGTCCTCCTTCCACTCTCCACACGGCCGCTGCCCCGGACCGTGACAGATACATCTCTAATTATTTGTTGAAAGTGCAAATATATCTTCATTGAAATATTACAAATATAATTTGAGACACTGTACTGTAGTATAGAAAAAGTATTTGGACAGTTTTGTTTCAGTACACCATCACAGGGGATGTTTAAATGAAATCATCAAGTTTAGCTAAACAGTAAACTAAAGTATTAACCAAGTATTCAATTACAAACACTTTAATCCATATTTTCAGAATGCTCACGAATTGGTCAAATATACGGATTGTTTTTTTATACTCATAATAATCCTTTGCAGTCACTGGCTGCCTGAAGTTGAGGACCTATGAACATCACTCACTAAATCCTGGATCCCCTCCCTGAGATGCTCTGCTTGTGGGTTATTCTGAAAAGTTCCTCTGTTGTGCTGACATTAGGTGGCTGTTTTGGTTGTTAAAGAATCACCCATCTTTTTTCCTTTAGAAACTCTTGGGCTACTTTTTCAGTTTGCTTCGGCTCATTATCCATTTTCACCGTGAAGCACTTTTTGGTTTGTAGGGATTAAGTGAACCTAAACATCAGTCCTGAGACCACTGCGGTTTTGACAAATGAAAACTCTGGAACGCAACATCAGGTGTGGGTCTTCATGCACGCCAGGATGGCCCTATGTATCATAGTAACAAAGTGAGCTATTAGCAGATTAACCCTGGTTCTGGGTCCTGAATGAAGTATCTGAGTCTTAGCTAGGTGTAGGAAGTACACCTGAAAATGGCTGAGGGGTGCATGATAGATGAGATGAAGCTTGTATCTTTCTCGCAGTTGACCGCACTCAGAACCAGACTTATCCAGGTGATGAAACATGATCTTTGCTCTAATTATAAGGCTCATACACAAAAATGAGATGCTATAATTTTTCCCGTATGTGAACTTTCCATATAACCTACACACACACTGAGCACGTTAAGTTTTTACAAAAAAAAAAGTATCCTCAGAAAGCCCACTGTGTGGAAAAAATGGAGAGAACATCAAGCGACGATGAGCTAGTCCTGATCCTGGGTGCATGCCATTCTCAGGAGAAAGCGGCAGCAGGGAGAATTTTCTGGTCTGATCCAGCAGTTGAAGCTTTCATCCATCTTTCAGGATTTCAGTGGGGTAGCAGATTTGGGACAACACATGAGAAGGAAGAGATGATTTCAAAGACCTGATTGTGAGCTATTCTGTGACACAACAAACAAGTGTTCCGCCATGTTGAACACTTTGACTGTTTCACTCTCTTCAGTGCCGTGATTGGTCAAATGTGTTTATATGCATCCAAAAAAATCAGAAAACTTCAGCTTACGTGAAACAGCAACAGACAGCTGACGGCTCTCGGAGGAGAAGTTATGAGAGAAAACGTAGATGTGATAAACACAGCTGTAGTTTCCTTGGTGGGCGGGCACTGCAGCAGGAAACAGGAAGTGGGCAGAGTGATTGACAGCTGGCTGGGTGTAGCTGTATGCCGTGTTGGAGGAGGTGAAGGTGAGCTGGAAGGAACCTCCTGGGTACTGTGGCTGGATAGAGCAGCTGATGGTGAAGTTGGAGCGGCTGGACACCTGAAGCCCCTGCTGCTGGGCCTCAAAGACCCCATCCATGGAGGATGCATGGATGTTTGGCTGAACCAGCAGGTCTGTAAACACACAGATTCTACAAGGTCACCTTACATCAACCTTTCATTCAAACAATGAGCACCAAACACAGAGCATAATGCTTCCTGCAAGTGTGTCCTGGAGGGTCTGAAGCTTTCTCAATCTTTACAATCAAGACCACTAAGCAAACATTATATTCATGACAGAAAGCATGTGACAGGTATAACTGTCATGGATGATGTCAGTGGTGAGCCTACCTGAGCAGGTGAAATTCATAATCATTAAAGAGTATTCTGATGTTACACACTCCCTCAGAGCACATCCAGATTGAACGCAGTCAGGTTTGACTCTCCAAACAGATCTGAGCAAGGACTCATTTCTAGCCTCCACATAATCAAGGGAACCACAGTGCAAATGTTCACAGATAACAGCTGCTTTGCCCAGGATCCACTCAGAAGCTTCCACTGGTCTCCAATCTCCCAGTTTTAGCTCCAGTGATCCTGCACAACGACTGGCTCCTCCCACCAACCTGAGATCATGAGGCTCTAACAGAAAGTAGAGAGTCATCAGTAAAAGAATAAACGAGTTTGACCACATCACAGCTGCAGCTCCTCTTCTACCTGAGCAGGTGAGTCCAACAGCTTTGCCAGGTGAGCAGCTGTTTCTAGCTGAGCCTGAGCTTCTACAGTCCAGGAGAGCAGACTCATGGCCTCCACACTGCAACTCTTTGCTCCACACTGGAACCTCCACTTCTCCATAGAGCGCCCCCTGGAGGACCGAAGGAGGCCCACAGCCGAGCTCCCTACAGACCACCTCTGCATCCTGCTGGTCAAAGTCAGCTTCACACACTGAGGACCAGCTCTGGTTAGACTTCACCTCCAGTCTGCCTGAACACAGACTGGAACCATTCAGCAGCCTGACAGAGTCTGGAGACATCAGAGAAGATCAAACAGAGAGATCAGAGACAGCAGACACACAAGAAAAATATTTTTTCTGAGACTAACTTGGAGGTTTTGTGACTGTGGGAGGAAGGCAGAGTAGCCACAGAGATACAGAGAGAAGGAACAGACAACCTCTGCATGGAAGTAGATCAACCTGGATTTGACTGGTGGTACTTTCACAGTTATATGGTGTGAAAGCACCAATAGAAAAAGGAGAACACTTAAAAAGATACTTCTTATGGGGGAATAACCTCAGCTAAGATGTAGGGCTGGGCGATATGACCCAAAATTCATATCTCGATATTTTTTAGCTGGATGGAGATATAAGATATATATCTCGATATTTTTTTTAAGCCATAAAGTAAGAACAAAAAGAGAGTTCTTAGTCAAAGCTGTGTCCCAGATGTCACACAAGCACTTTTATTAACATACAGCACAGATGTACATGAAAAATTACTCAAAATTAAATTATGATCATTCATTAAATAAAAATGCTCCATAAATAAAAGAAAACAAGGTTGTTTTTGTGCTAAACAAAGAGCTCACAATTGTGCAGTCAAAATGTAAACTAAAAGATGCTGAGCGTAATAACAAAGACAGACAGATTTCACAGCTGCTCTGTTCCCAAGTTTTACTGTGTGACTGACAGCCTGGAGTTTGAAATCCGCTTCATAACCACGTCTCTTACAGGTGCCATTTATGGTCCTTATACACACACAATAGGTAATATTACGTTGAAGCACAGTACGGATCACTCCGCGAAGCTCCTCGGTAGCCGTAATGCGCCGACAATCCATCAAGCGCTGCAGCTTCGTAGTTTACCAAAGTCGTACTAAAACATTTTTTGACAGATTGCTGAGCGCCGTGTTCCACATAAAATCGGTTCGCGGCCATCAAGCACAACCAGAATTCATACATAAGGCGCGCTATCAACTTTTGAGAGAATGAAAGGATTTTAGGGTTAGCGCGGTTAGCGCGGTTAGCTCGTTAGCGCGGTTAGCTCGTTAACACGTTGACGCCGGCCAGCCCCACGCATGGGGCGATGCGCAGTAACTCGTTAACGGAGATTTGCCGTGTCCATCTTGTCGCTGCCTGCACGTGAAGCGATGGGGGAGGAGGGGGAGTTGTCTTCAGTGAAGGCGAGGCGGAGTAACGTTGCGTAGAGACAAAAGTGGACGAAAGAGAGGCAAACTTGCGGCTCCACAACTATAATTATAACGTAACATAGACTATATCGATATAAAGGATATTGTCACATCTTATATCTCGTATAAAAATATATCGATATGTTTTAAAAACTCGATATATCGCCCAGCTCTACTAAGATGAACACTTCTGCTACCATTAGCCAAGTCTGATATCAATGTCACTAATCAACTTTTTATGGTAAATAAAAAGTTAACTATTGACCACTCCTACTGCAGCGCTCAATATGTACATTGCTTGAATATTTGCAATGATCTATTTACAAACTATTTACAAAAAAAAATAGTGATATGAATTCAGTTTAGGCACCCTTGATAATTTTCATGATTTTTCTTCATAAACCATTGGTTGTTTGGATCAGCAATTTCATTTAAGTATATCTTATAGCAGATGAACACAATGATATTTGAGAAGTGAAATGAATATAGGATTTACAGAAAGTGTGCCATAGTTACTTAAATGAAATTAGGCAGGTGTATTGGCACCCCAACAGAAAAATTAGATCAATATTTAGTAGATCCTCCTTTTGAAAAAATTACAGCCTCTAAATGTTTCCTACAGCTTCCAATGAGAGTTTGGATTCTGATTGAAGGTATTTTGGACCACTCTTCCTTACAAAACATAACCAGTTCAGTCAGGTTTGATGGTTTCCGAGCAAGGAAAACCAGGGGGTTGGGAAGCGCATCTGTAACCAGAAGGTCGCCGGTTTGATTCCCGGGCTCTCTGTCCTGGTTGTTGTGTCCTTGGGCAAGACACTTTACCCTACCGCCTGCTGGTGTTGGCCAGAGGGGCTGATGGTGCGATATGGCAGCCTCACTTCTGTCAGTCTGCCCCAGGGCAGCTGTGGCTACAACCGTAGCTTGCCTCCACCAGTGTGTCAATGTGAATGAATAGTGGTATTGTAAAGCACTTTGGGTGCCTTGAAAAGTGCTATATAAATCCAATCCATTATTATTATTATTACTTTAATTCACGCCATAGATTTTCAATGCTATTCAGGTCTGGGGACTGAGATCCCAGAACGTTGTACTTGTTTCACTGCATGAATGCCTTAGTGGATTTTGAGCAGTATATGGGGGCCGTTGTCTTGTTGAAATATGCAGCCCTGGTGCATCTTCAACTTTGTGATTGATTCTTGAACATTGTTCTCAAGAATCTGCTGTTATTGACTGGAATCCATGCGACCCTCAACTTTAACAAGATTCCCAGTACCTGCACTGGCCACACAGCCCCACAGCATGATGGAAGCACCACCAAATTTTTTTCTTGGGATGCTGTGTTGTTTCCACCATGCATAGCACCTCTTGTTATGTCCAAATAACTAAATTTTAGTTTCATCAGTCCACAGCACCTTATTCCAAAATGAAGCTGGCTTGTCCAAATGTGCTTTAGCATACCTCAAGAGACACAGTTTGTGACATGTGCGCAGAAAGGGCTTCTTCTGCATCACTCTCCCATACAGCATCTCCTTGTGCAAAGTGCGCTAAATATTAGAACGATGCACAGTGACTCCATCTGCAGCAAGATGATGTTGTAGGTCTTTGGAGCTGGTCTGTAGGTTGACTGTGACTATTCTCACCATCCTCCACCTCTGCTTATCTAAGATTTTCCTTGACCTGCCTCTTTGGGCCTTAAACAGAACTGTACCTGTGGTCTTCCGTTTCCTCACTATGTTCCTTATAGTGGAAACTGACTGCTGAAATCTCTGAGATAGCTTTTTGTATCCTTCCCCTAAACCATGATGTTAAAGAATGTTGGTTTTTAGGTCATTTGAGAGTTGTTTTGAGGCTCCCATGTAGTCACTCTTCAGAGAAGATGTAGAGGAGAAAAACCTGCAATTGGCTACCTTAAATACCCTTTCTCATGATTGGATTCACCTGTGTATGTAGGTCAAGGGTTAGTGAGCTTACCAAACAAATTTTGTCTTCCAATAATTAGTGCTAAAGATATTTAAGTCAATAAAATGACAAGGGTACCCAAATTTACGCACCTGCCTAATTTAGTTTAAGTAACTATTGCACACTTTCTGTAAACCCTATAAACTTAATTTCACTTCTCAAATATCATTGTGTTCATCTGCTACATGATATATTTAAATGAAATTGCTGATCCAAACAACCAATGATTTATGAAGAAAAATCATGAAAATTATCAAGGGTGCCTAAACTTTTGCATACCACTGTATATCTTACATTGAGAAGGCTATTTGTTTTGGTTTTTTTTGGCAATTCAGATCAGCCAGATGACCAGACAGACAGTTGATGCAGAGTAACTTATAAATATTTGTATTTTTATTATGTTTATGGATATTCCCTTTGAGGTCTGGAATAATATCGTCTGTTGTGAAAATTCTCAGCCTTAAACATGCACAATGGGAACCATAGAGAGAACATTATGGGGATGGAATGTATGTGCAAATGTGTCTGCATAATGAGAATATATATCGTTTATTTTTCCTTGTAAAAAGTCTCATTAACATTAAAGGTCTCTTAAATGGAGACCTGGCTATGCAGGAAAAGTCATGGTCAACTTTATTTACATAGCACATTCCAAACGCCCCATGCTGCACAAAGTGCTTTTCAAACTGAAATGTAACTAAAATAAGTAAATTGAACAACAATGATGCAATAAAATATAAAACAGAAGGAATAATACAATAGGACAATAAAATAAACTAAAACAACAATAACTAGGACTGTTAAAAGAAAACATGTTTCAGTCAACCTGCGCTAAAAGCCAGACCATAAAAATGTGTCTTCAATACAGATGTAAAATGTTCCAGCATTTATACAAATCTAACAGTTAGAGGCAGACTATTCCAGAGTCTGGGACCTGCCACAGAGAAGGCTCCATCACCACAAGATCTAAGTTTAGACTGTGGAATGAATAGCATTGGATTTTAACCGTACCTCCTGGTTCTTTTTGGAGCAAAAATAAATAGACACTCAGAAAGGTAAGAGAGGGCTCAGCCATTTACTGATTTAAAAACAAAGAGTAATATTTTAAATTGGATCCTGTAAGAAACAGGAAGCCAATGTAGAGAAGCCAACACTGGGGTTATATGCGCCTTTCATTTTGTACCAGTCAGCGGAGGAGCAGCTGCACTTTGGATCAACTGCAGATGATAAATAGAAGCCTGGTCTAAACCAAAGTACAGAGGATTAAAGTTGTCTAGTCTGCAAGTAATTAACAGATGACTAACACGTTCAAAGACACAAGCTGGCAGGTATGGCTTTACTTGGCTAGCGGTCTCAGATGAAAAAAGCTAGATTCGACTACTGCGCTCACCTGTCTACACAGTCTAAAGGAACCCTCAAGGCACACACCGAGGTTTTTAACATTTGTCTAGAAACTAGCATTAGCATTCAAATACATTGACAAGTTCAAATGAGGAGTATTTGGAGGTGCTCTGGAAAACAAAGGCTGTGTCGGGGTGAAGGTAATAATGAACCCTGGCTAAGCTGAGCTGTTAACACTTGTGGCCAGTCAGTCACTCGGGGATGTGACAGTGGCAACCAAAGAAGCTGCTGCTGGTTGTTCCACTGGACTCCTGAAGCTCTGCTTTGCCAGGCTGATGAAGATTGTCTGCCAGTCTAGGTGATTTATGCGTCTACCTGACACATTACTATCAGTGTAATGTGATCATATTGATAGGCTTACCTGAGCACGTGAGATACAGAGAGAAGGAAGACAACCTAAGTTGTAAGCATTCTTTTATAGCTGATCCAGACTCAATGCAGCCGTCTTGGATCTTCCACACAGATTTCTCTGTGGAATCCTCTCGCCATTCTACTGAAATAGCAGAGCCACAATCCAGATGTTCACAGATAACAGATGCTGCCTTTATGGTCCAGTCAGAGCTATCCATTGGTCTCCACACACCCAAATGTTTCAATTCCAGCGTTCCTGCACAGCGACTGGGTCCTCCTACCAAGCTGACAAACTCTGAGCAGAAAGCAGAGTGTCATAAGGAAAGAAGTAAAAAGATTTTTGAAAAGATTTTAATACTTGACTGCTGATGGCACTTCTGTAAATCATCACTCCTCTCTGAATACTTCTTGTAGCTGTAGTACTGAAGTATAGTTTAGGATTTTGAATAAAGCTCAGCTGAGGACTGAACTCTCTCTCTCTGCTTGGTTAGTAAGAAATTTTTATTTCAGCCTTGAAACATCTCAGTAACCTGACTCTGGCCTTTTTTAAATTTGTTTTTTAGTGGTCAGTGAGATGCATATGAGAAACACAAGTCCGCAGACTGCATATACAGAGTTAGTGGAACGGGAAGCAGGACAACCAGTAAACTTAAAGACAACCGTTACAGGAGTGCAAAAATCATAATCTGTCATTTTCATGTGTAAAAAAAACAACAACAAACTACTATATATGCGATCTTGTTTCCAATGAGTGTTAAGTTAATTACTAATGCATGTGATACAACAATGTTTTCTATTGACATTTATACACTTTCTATAATCTTAGTCACATAGGATGTTTCCAGATAATTTTCAGTAAGTTTAGATTGATATTTTTTCCAGACTGATATTTCATCATCTCTCAGCTTACCTGAGACAGTGACAGGCAGCAGGTGGCTCTCAGCAGTGAAATTATGAGAGAAAACGTAGATGTGATAAACACAGCTGTAGTTTCCTTGGTGGGCGGGCACTGCAGCAGGAAACAGGAAGTGGGCAGAGTGATTGACAGCTGGCTGGGTGTAGCTGTACGCTGTGTTGGTGGAGTTGAAGGTGAGCTGGAAGGAGCCTCCTGGGTATTGTGGCTGGATGGAGCAGCTGATGGTGAAGTTGGAGTGCCTGGATACTGTAAGCCCCTGCTCCTGGGCCTCATAAACCCCATCCATGGAGGATGCCTGGATGATGGGCTGAACCAGCAAGTCTGTAAAGACAGTTGATTATTTAAGGTGAAGCAGGTGATTTCTGTCATTTCTTCGGAGAACTTAAAACTTAAAGAGGGAGGATTACCCTGAAATTCTGGCTGTCATATATGATGTCACACATGATCTTACCTGAGCAAATGAGATCCAGGGTGTAGTTGGAGGCTTTTGGTGCTGCACACTCACTTCGAGTAGTTCCAGACTGAAAACAGTCAGAGCTGATCCCCAGCACATCTGCAGGTGAGGACTTCGGTCTGATTACAGCAGAAACAGCAGATCCACAGTCCAGATGTTTACAGAGAACAGCTGCTTTCCTGAGGTCATAGTCAATTGCTGGTCTCCATTCTCCTTGATGTTTCAGCTCCACTGTTCCTACACAGCGACTGGCTCCCCCCAACCTGACAGACTCTGAAGAGAAACAGATCTGATACATTTGAACTGATATTTTCCTCTTTATATAACAAGGTTACTGTGAGAAAAAAAAGATTACCATCAGACTTAGAAGAGAGAACTAATTTGTAATAACCATCATTAACCCCAAAAAGTTCACTCTGTTCATCTGGACTTAGCATTTTCAGTGGGAGAAACATTTCAACACTCATCCAATTGGCTTCTTTAGTCTCAGCTGATTACAGGTTCCTCCAATCTTATAAACATTACATTTGCACAATGACTGAAACTAGCCAATTAAATGAACAATGGGCTGTTAGTTTACGATCATTATCCTCCTAAGACCCGAACTCTTTCATGCATGCATTTTTCATTTTTCTTTGCTTTTTGGGTTGATTGGGACCTGATCAATGTAAAAATAAAGAATTACCAGATTTTTTTCCCCTAATTTTTGTTTCTGAGAAAAATAAGATCCACATATGAGGACATTTGTTTTAAATTTTGATTGAACAGTGGCAGTATAATTTCCTCATAAGTGGATATCCGGCCCTGGTAGAGAAAAATTAAGTATTTTGGTCTAGACATCCCAAAATGTGATGTCCAGAAATGTGGACGCCAGGTCCTAGGAGGTTAATATGCAAATTGTCCTGATCATTGATCAACAACCACTGATCAAAGACCATTGATCAATGACAATTGCTTAATGATAAGGAGTATCATTCACAGAGAGTTGGGGAATTGCTGCAAAGTGTTGAAAAGGCTGCCGACTGTGAGTGAGAGCGCCCTTGTAGTGAGAGAGCACAGTTGCGCTATTAGGCACATGGTAGAGCACGGAGGTTAAGCTAACATGTAGGAAGAGACAACTTGCAAACTGATTCGACAGTGGATTGCTATGCAGATTGTGGTTTGTTTGCGTGGCTAAAGAACTGTGAGTCGACACTGATTCCTGGCCTCTTTGACTCCCAGCTCATCATCATTGAGTGCTCATCATTGAAAGAGTGTCTACTGGTATGTAGGTAGGCGTAAATAGACTGTGCAGCAAGAATCAAGACAACAATTAAGGGCATACAACAATTAAGGGCATAAAATGTAAGAACATAGAACATAAAATCAGTCTCTATGCGGATGATGTGTTGCTTTTTCTGCAAAACACACAAACCAACCTCTCTGAGGTAATTACTCTAATAAACTGGTTTTCAAGAGTTTCAGATTATTCAATTAACTGGCCAAAATCTACAGTTCTCCCCATTAACTGCTCCTTCCATAATTCTTCCTCTGCCCCACTGCAATCCGGAAATATTAAATATTTAGGTATTAATGTTTCTCCTAAGCTTTCAGACTTAACTAAATTAAACCACATCCCACTTCTAAAGAAAGTAGAAGGCGATCTGACTAGATGGAAATCTTTACCCATATCACTCATGGGAAGGGTCGCTACTATAAAAATGATGATCTTGCCAAAAATAAATTACTTATTTTTGATGATCCCTAACAAACCATCACAAGATTGGTTCAGATCTCTGGATTCATATATTTCCAAATTCCTTTGGAAAGATAAACCCCCGCGTATCAGCTTAAAAACGCTACAAAGAACCAAGGATAGAGGAGGATTAGATCTGCCTAATTTTCACCAATACTTCTTAGCCAACAGGCTTCAGTTCATCTCAGAATGGTCAAAACATACCTTCTTAGATGAGCCCTGGCTAGATGTTGAACAGGCACTACCATTTATTAGCTCAAACATCAAAAGACATGAATGCTTTAAAAGTATCAACATCAGCTTCTCTCTGACAGCATGGTGGGAGTTTCTAAAAATAACGGAGTCTTCATTAATCCCATGCAAACGTACACCTATCTGGAATAACCCTGACATATTACAAAACAATAATATGATTAATTTCCCAGAATGGAGTTGTAAAGGAATTAAATACTTAGAACATATATTAGAGGGAACAGAATTTATTCCATTTGACAGACTAGTTGCACAATATGGGATCAACAAGAAAAGATTTTTAGAATATCAACAAATTAAATCCATAGTAAAAAAGAAATTTAACCTCAGTCAAGTTGAATTACAAACACCACCAAGTGCGGCACATTTCCTTACTCTTAAATCCCCAAATTATTATCTAAAATATACAGAACACTTTCTAAATTAGATGAATCAATATCCCTTCCTATTGCAAAGTGGGAAGCAGATTTATCAGTCAGCTTAGACCAAAACTTCTGGTCTCAGGTATGCTTAAAAACCTTTAAATTGATTAAAAATCCCAGTCTGCAATTAATACAATACAAAATACTACATAGAGTGCACTATACAGGTCATCGGATGTTCAAGATGGGCTTTACATCTTCCAACAACTGCTCACACTGTCAAGGCAATACACCAGACAATTACATTCACGCTCTTTGGTTCTGTCCACCAGTGCAGAAGTTTTGGCGCGAGATATGTGAAGACTTATCAAAGTGTCTGAAATGTAACATTCCAACTTCCCCCTTAGTGTGTTTACTGGGCAGCTTAGATAATGTCACTTCAGAAAAGAATATAGCCCATATGGTTTTCACTGCCCTATGCATAGCCAAGAAAACTGTCCTCATGAACTGGAAAAATAAAAACAATCTTAATTCTAACCAATATAGAAATTATCTATTAGATTACATTAGTCTTGATACAGCCTCTGCCACCACATCAGATCAATTGCTCTGGGCTCCTTTGATCAGCTCCATCACCTAGTGGGGGTGGGGGGTCATAGTTTGGTCCCGCCTTCACTGTTGTGATTGGTGTGGGGGTAGGGACAGGCTTAGGGCGTCGGGGGGTTCCCCGGAGGCATCTTCCTTGGGGGACTCAACCCGGGGTAGCGGTCATGTCCGGTTGGGGGCTCTTTTGGCTCTCGGGTGACTGTTTCCTCGTGGCTGCGTGCAGCGGGGCTAGGGGAGGGTCTGTGCTGACGGACGTGGGTTACTGACCTGGTAGCCTGACTGCCCCTGGGTGGGTCCGGGATGGGCGTGAGGTTCTGAGGGCGCTCCGTCTCTGGGCTGGGGCCCTGGCCGGGCCTCGGGGCCTTGGGTCCTGGTTTGTGTGTTGCCGAGGTTGTGGGCGGGTGGGTGCATGGTGGCCCATCCCTGGCGCAGGGTGCCGCCGGTGCGTCGAGCCACCTGGGGGGCTCTTCAACTGGTGGGGGAGATTGTCACACCTTGCAGGAGCTTTCCTCTCCTCAGGAACTCTCTGCAGGAGGGGGAGATACAGGAGAGGTGGAGGAAGATCTCAGCCTGGGTGTCTATTGTCTCATGTAGTCTGGAAGATGAGTGGATGGTGTGGTGGGTGCAGTTTTCTCTGTGGTGGGGTTGGGTGGACTGTCCCGGGCTCTGTGGGGCCGGGGGGCGCTGCTGCGCTGGGCCCCGGTCTGGATTGGCCTGCACCCCCTTTCCCTGGCGGGTCGCAGAGTATGGGAGTGCCTACTGGGGTCAGCGGGGGAGCTGGCCCCAGGGAGGGGTCACCTGCCCCTCCCTTCCTTCCCTCCCCATCTCCAGCTGCCTCCCTCTTCCCGCTCCACCACAACCACCCACACATGCAGGGCCTTGGAGTAGGGGTATGTCACCAGGGTGCAGAGGAGGCTACCCCCCCCCCCCCTCTGTCCCCTTCTGGCTGCCTCTGCCTCAACTTAGACATTCACATTACTCACACTCTCATTACACATACATATAGGATCTTGGGGGTGGGCATGATACACGGAGTCCAAATTACCATCAGGGTGTACACCTCACCCCTGGCGTCGTTGCCCACCTCTCAATTTTGAATACACGTAGACATTGAGGGCTAGCAGGAGGGACTATGCGCTTACCTGCTGCTCTCTGGCAGGTAGCTCCATGCCCTCCTGGGTTTTAATTGCACCTTAGAACACACATGCATCAACACTACAATGAGCGGGTGGAGGGAGGTTTGGAGTAAGTGCATATGAGAGCATGAGGGTGGGAATGGATGTTTGTATCTGTGTGTGCCTGTATGTCTGTGTCTATATGTCAGGTTGGGTATCAGACGCCACCTCTCTGGGGACATCTCAGGCCCTCCAAGGTTTGGAGGCCTATCTCCACCCACCACCACTTCCCCTGCCAGTGGCGGACTCCCTCAGGTGTCGGTGCGTTGGTGGTTCTTTGTGTCTGGGGGTGGGCGTCCGGGTACACACCGGCTCACTCCTTGGCGGCCGCTTATCGGGGCCTGGAGCCTGGGGCTCGCTCGGGCCACTTCGGAGGTGGGGTGCCCCCGGCCTCTCGGCCTGGGGCTTGGTCACTCAGGCACAGCTGGCTGCCAGCGGAGCTCACGGGCGTGTCACTGCAACTCCCCCTGGCTTCTGCTCCGCGGCTGCTGAGTGAGCCCTCATCTGGGACTCTCCTCAGCTCTTACTGGGACAGTGGCGCAGCTGCCCCTCTGTTGGTCTTCCTTGGTCTCTTGTGTTCTGGGGGCCTCTGGATGTCTGCTTCATACCCTGGAGGACGGGGCTGTGGCTCCCCACACTCCCTAGCAGATCGTTACATGGAGAAACCTTTGGAATGCAAGCATGCTGATCCACACAGGTATGCACACAGGTGTACACACGGGTATTCACAGACGCGGACTACAGCTTTCTTGGCTGCTGCCTCAAAGCACATTGTGTGCTGTCTATCTTGCGTGCTGCACAATATCGTTTATTATTTAGTATCTACTGATATCTACTGCTAGCTAGTTTATTGTGATGGTGCCGTTTTTTTTAATTATGTTGCTCTTTGTTGTTTGCTTTCTCTTCTGTTTTTTTTCTCCATACAGGTGACCCAGGTGTTTTGTTTTTTTTTTTTTTTTTTTTTTTCTTTCTTCCCCCCCTTCTCACCGTCTCTTCTCCCCTTTGGTTTTCTTTCTTTCTCTCCCTCTCTTTCTTTCATTCTTTCTCCCTGTCCTATCCCCCAGTCATGTCTGTCCCGTTTGTAGCAACTGAAAATAAAATAAATTCAAATGGTCAATCAAATGGAGCAATATGGCAAGGCCATGATGATCCACTTGGTGAAATAAATCCGCTTGGCATCTTTCTTGGCCTTAAGACAACAATTCTGATGGCTAAAGATCCAAACGGGACACAAAAAAAAAAAAAAAAAAAAAAAAAAAAGAATCAAGACAAGCCTCATTAAATTCTTATTAAGTTTTATTATTTTCATTTTAAGTGCTTATTTTTATTAGGTGTTGATGAAGTAGAAAATCTCTATTAGGAGGAAGGAAGCTAAGCCATATTTTTTAAAAATGGGAGGTGGAACTCTCCTTATCAGACCAAGTATTTCCAGAAAAAGCAACTTCCCTTCAACCTTGATCAAGAACACTAAGCATAACACTGACGCAAATATACAAGTGTGGAAATAAATAAAGCCTTCATCAAAAAAATTGAAATTCATGAGAAAAAAACACACAAAAAGGATATTTGAAAAAATGTGATGACAATGGGAAATTTTTATATCAGTAATGCACCCATTGATGTTTAAAGTGTTTCCTTATTCAATTTATCTAGAATTAGCCCCTATTGCAAACTGCGATGCTCCTCTCACGTGGTTTGAATCTTTACTGTGAGGAAGAGTCTGAAAAGTTAGATTAACTATATTTAAATTTTGCTTATAGGACATTGTCAATAATCTGACATTTGAGAAAGGAACTGAAGCTAGTTTCTTTTAGATGTTTCAAGAAGTTCACTTATTTTTTTCATACCAACAGACAACAGTACAATCCACGCAGAACCTTCTCAAAAGGCACAGTCCATTCACACATACTGCCCAATAACTATAAATGAACTACTTATATTTTAATATTTTGGAGAAACAAAAAAGGTAGAAACTTTTCTTCTAGTAATTAGCAGCAGACCAGACCTTCCTCTGCCCAGTTATCTCCTCTTGCTCAATTAGAGGGGCACCAAGGTATTGCTAAGCCTCCTCAGAAAAATGATTAGGCTTAGCAATATCTCCAGCATATCCAGGTCTGCCCAGGGCCTCCTCTCGAGGGTACATGCCTACACCTCACTTACGGGACATCCGGTATGTATCCTCATCAGATGCCCAAAGGCTAACCAAGCCTCATAGGTATCATTCTTCAGGTTGATGGTTCTTTTCATCTCCAGTCTCCACCATCTAGTTCAGGGCTTACCACCATGTAAGGTTGGTGCAGAGGGCTGCACGCTACAGCTCTCTACACATCCTCAACAAGAGTTGCAGAATATTCATTTAGACTCAGTGTTCCCAGCTTTGTTTGGAAGGCTGTTGAAGTTCTAATCGAGGTGGGACCTGAAGATCTTGTGGACTGGGGCCTCTGTCAGATGCTCCCAATGCTCACTATTAGGGATGGGTACCGATATCCGGTGCCATTATGGTAGTAACCAGACCGAAAAGCAGCGCACATTTTGGTGCTTTATTTTTCTTGAGATGTCACACACTTTGAATTCTAGCCAATCATTTTACCTTTCCAAGGATAGTAGGCGGGCCCAGGTACGTACGTTCTTTTAGAGCAGAGCTACAGATTAAAAATGCCCAAGGCGAAGCGGTCAAATTCTGGCTGTACTTCACAGCAAAAGATGCAAACTCAGCAGCCTGCAACAAGTGCTTTAAGGTGATACTGTGCAAAGGAGGTAACTCCTCGAATCTGATGAATCACCTGGCGACGTATAGCATTTTGTTAAAAGCCGAGAAATGCGCCGTATTTGATAGCTTGCTGCGAGACCTCACGCCGTGCACATCTACTGCGGGTGGGTTGCCTGTTATCGGACCCAGAGTTAGCAACATCCCCCCAAAAACCCGAAGAGTAGAGTCCTGGCCCGTAGCCCTGCCAATGTAGCAGAAATGATGCATGGATGATGATGGCAGCAGCAGCCGTTCTTCTCTGCGTGAGTAGCTTAATGTTGTTCGTGTGTAAGCTAACCACGTTATTACATTAATGCACGTAAGGTGAACTAGCAAACACCGTCGTAGTTACATGCGGCTGTCTTCTTGTTTGATGGCAGATACTCCCTTCACACTGGCCAAAAAGGCTAAAATGACCAAAGAAAAAGAGGAAAACAGCTAAACATGAGAGGTTTTTGGACAAAGTTTGTGTTGATTGATTAAGCACTGCTTCCAGCCAAGAGTGATACCATAAATCCCCTATAGCTACAGAAGAGGCTAGCATTGTTATCTTTTTAGAAAAAAAAAACAGCTGAACATGAGAGGTTTTTGGACCAATTTTGTGTTCTCCATTCTTTAAGCACCAGTTTGAGCACCATTTAAGCACCGGCACCGTTTCAAAAGTACCGGTTTGGTACTGGTATCGGATAAAACCTAAACAATACCCATCCCTACTCACTATACATTTAGCCAGTCTAGGCATGTCCAGTACCCACCTTTGCCGAACTCCTCTCTTTACCTGAGTGTACAGAACATACAGCGGCAGATCTGATGATACCATTACAAAACTAATCATTGACCTGTGACATAGCGTGTGCTTGTGCCAAGTGCACCTACAGACATCCTTATGTTCCTAACATTGTGTTTGTTATAGACAAATTAATTCGCGCAGAAGTTCAGTAACTGAATAACACTTGGGTTCAAATCCGACAGGTCGCTTTTCTCAGTCACACACACGCATGCACTAACACATCCTCCAAATACACACACCCATATTTGCTCAATTGCGGTTTATTTCACACCTCAAACATTTAGTAAACAATTAAGCAAATACAAGTAATCTGCAGGTAGTAAGAAAATAAACTACTAACTCTTTTACACTACGTCCGCACCTACACGGGTATTTTTGAAAACGCAGCTGTTTCGTCCACACGTAAATGGCATTTTGAATCACCGAAAACGGAGATTTTTTAAAACTCATTTTTTGCGTTTATGTGTGGACGAGGAATACAGAGTTCGTCATGCAACTTTAAAGGTATGTGCCTGTCAGGAGTAGTTAGTCATTACAACAAGTGTTTGTGAACTAAAAATCAAGAATGTGGGATCCTGTTTGTCTGTGATTTGGAGAGCCCAGCACGTGCTCCCAACAAAAGAAAGACCAATTCTGCACAAGTACCTCGGCACTTGTGCAGGTGAAACCAAAGGGCAGACATGCTTCACCATATTTTCTAGTCTTTGGCTTAGAAAGAAGTTGGTTTGGAAACATATTCCGCGATGCTTCATCTCCTGCTTTGCGTTTGTGTAGGCGCCCCATGCTAGCAGTGTCCAAGCATTGTTTGTTTGTTTTTTTCCCTTTTCATGCCGCGCCCCCCCTGCAATGGCTCTGCACTCACCCCTAGGGGGCGGGCCCCACACTTTGGGAAGGTCTGGCTTAGGCTGCTCCCCCTATGACCCAGTTCCAGAGAAGGAAAAGAAAATCATTCATCAAAAACAGGTCAGACACCCTTGGTGCAAACCCAGGTGAAAGCAAAACTTTGTTACATTTTGTTGAAGCTGCACTGGAAGGAAACGAAGTGAAGCTACCGCCATATTTAAGGGACTATTTCAGCTTGAAGTTTAAGAAATGCAGCAGCTTTATTAGGCAGTGTAAGCTGTTTTTTCCAAGGGGACTGAACTAGCACCTTATAAAACTTCTGACTTCAAACCTGTGCCAGCATATAAAGGTAAGGTAAATGATACTTGTGTCCTAGGCGTTAAAAAAGAATGTTCATAGTACAGTTTCTAGGTTAAATTAGCAAAAAAGACACTGGCGATGACGTTGCTAATAGTGCTGGGCAGTGGCGGTCCTAGCCTTTTTGGCGCCCTGGGCGAACCCCCCCCCCCACACACACACACACACAAAACATGTTAAGGATTGTACATTAACATAAAACTGTTGTCGGAACCATACTGAATTTCACCAGAGAAACATACACACACACACATATGAAGAGAGAGAGAGTATGCATAGTATGCAAACGGCTACCAACCACGTCATACAATGAGTACAGGACAAATCAACAATTGACAATGACTAATTAATATTAAAATCTGTAACATAATGTATTGTTTGGAGTTTAGTCTATTACTGTTACTGTTTTTTTTACCATTTCTTCTTGGAACAACTGTAACCCACATAATTTCCTTAGGGATTAATAAAGTATTCTGACTCTGATTGTTTCAGGATGACCTGCTATGATCCAGTGACACATCTGCTTACCTGTATCTTTTGCTCGTTTCTCTTTCTCTTCTCTTTTTTCTAAACTGAGCACCTGATGGCTTTGAACTTTTCTTGTCCTCCTTCCATTGGTTTTAATTTTGCACTCCAGTATGAACACCCATCCCCCAACTCGAGGATCACAACAAAACCTAATAGACCTCCACCTTAATTCACAGATTCACTTTGTCTAGGGTTTATTTCTGGGGTTTCGCACAACCCAGGATTCAAATCATGAATGCATAATGGGCTTGGATTTACAACATTATGAAGGAAATGTGCTCTATTTGGAAGGAGCCGGCCCCCCTCCCCTTTCGACAGATTGTGTGTGAGACTTTAAATCATCAAACTATAAATTTGAAATTGTTACTGATCCCTTTATCCCTAGTCCTAAAGTGTATACAGTGGGGCAAAAAAGTATTTAGTCAGCCACCGATTGTGCAAGTTCCCCCACTTAAAATGATGACAGAGGTCAGTAATTTGCACCAGAGGTACACTTCAACTGTGAGAGACAGAATGTGAAAAAAAAAAATCCATGAATCCACATGGTAGGATTTGTAAAGAATTTATTGGTAAATCAGGGTGGAAAATAAGTATTTGGTCAATAACAAAAATACAACTCAATACTTTGTAACATAACCTTTGTTGGCAATAACAGAGGTCAAACGTTTACTATAGGTCTTTACCAGGTTTGCACACACAGTAGCTGGTATTTTGGCCCATTCCTCCATGCAGATCTTCTCGAGAGCAGTGATGTTTTGGGGCTGTCGCCGAGCAACACGGACTTTCAACTCCCGCCACAGCTTTTCTATGGGGTTGAGGTCTGGAGACTGGCTAGGCCACTCCAGGACTTTCAAATGCTTCTTACGGAGCCACTCCTTTGTTGCCCGGGCGGTGTGTTTTGGATCATTGTCATGTTGGAAGACCCAGCCTCGTTTCATCTTCAAAGTTCTCACTGATGGAAGGAGGTTTTGGCTCAAAATCTCACGATACATGGCCCCATTCATTCTGTCCTTAACACGGATCAGTCGTCCTGTCCCCTTGGCAGAAAAACAGCCCCATAGCATGATGTTTCCACCCCCATGCTTCACAGTAGGTATGGTGTTCTTGGGATGCAACTCAGTATTCTTCTTCCTCCAAACACGACGAGTTGAGTTTATACCAAAAAGTTCTACTTTGGTTTCATCTGACCACATGACATTCTCCCAATCCTCTGCTGTATCATCCATGTGCTCTCTGGCAAACTTCAGACGGGCCTGGACATGCACTGGCTTCAGCAGCGGAACACGTCTGGCACTGCGGGATTTGATTCCCTGCCGTTGTAGTGTGTTACTGATGGTGACCTTTGTTACTTTGGTCCCAGCTCTCTGCAGGTCATTCACCAGGTCCCCCCGTGTGGTTCTGGGATCTTTGCTCACCGTTCTCATGATCATTTTGACCCCACGGGATGAGATCTTGCGTGGAGCCCCAGATCGAGGGAGATTATCTGTGGTCTTGTATGTCTTCCATTTTCTGATGATTGCTCCCACAGTTGATTTTTTCACACCAAGCTGCTTGCCTATTGTAGATTCACTCTTCCCAGTCTGGTGCAGGTCTACAATACTTTTCCTGGTGTCCTTCGAAAGCTCTTTGGTCTTGGCCATGGCGGAGTTTGGAGTCTGACTGTTTGAGGCTGTGGACAGGTGTCTTTGATACAGATGATGAGTTCAAACAGGTGCCATTCATACAGGTAACGAGTGGGGGACAGAAAAGCTTCTTACAGAAGACGTTACAGGTCTGTGAGAGCCAGAGATTTTCCTTGTTTGAGGTGACCAAATACTTATTTTCCACCCTGATTTACGAATAAATTCTTTACAAATCCTACCATGTGAATTCATGGATTTTTTTTTCACATTCTGTCTCTCACAGTTGAAGTGTACCTCTGGTGCAAATTACTGACCTCTGTCATCATTTTAAGTGGGGGAACTTGCACAATCGGTGGCTGACTAAATACTTTTTTGCCCCACTGTATTTATTTTCTTACTCTTCTTATATATATTCTTTGTTTACTTGCACTGCTGTAACTGGAGCCCCATTGTCTCTTCTCTCTATATACTGGACTGTATGTAGCAGAGATGACAATAAAGTTTACTTTGACTTCAGCAGCGAGCAGGCGCACCGAGGGCTCTCGCGCTCGCTTTTCGTGTATAGAATTTCGAAAAAACATTGGTGCAAATTATAAGTCCGTATCATGATGTCTGGTGTTTTCGTACTTGTTGGTTTGTTTTTATTTTGTTTTATTTTGCGAGTTGGTTATTAGCTGCTGCTCCAGCCAGCCAGAGAATCCCCCGCCGCCCCGGCCTCTCCTCCCTGTGCCGCAAGCAGCAGGCGCACCTCGCAAACGGAGGGCGCCCTTACGGTGTGTTCACACCAAACGCGATAGACGCGACCAGAGCGTCAGGTTTACATGTAAAGTCAATGGAGAAGGGTGATGACACGCGATTGAGGGTCCCGCGAAAATTCAGAAGCAGATTTGCGTCGTGAAAACGCGAAAACGTGTCAAACGCGCGTCAAAGCAGCGCGTTTGACTCGCGAATAAAACCACGCGCATCAGTTTTTGTGTTGCATTTTGTGAATTCGCGCTTATCGCGTCTACCGCTCGAGTTGGAAAAATCTGAACTTCAGCGTCAATTCGCGCCGCGACAACCAATCAGGAGCCTGGTGACGTGGCTCTGACCTAGGTCAAAGGAGCAGATCCAGCGAAAGCCCTTCACACTTAATTCAATATGGAGGAGAGGCTAATCAACGCCGTAGCAAACCACCCGGAGCTGTACGACACCAGCTGCTTTCTGTACCGAGACAGGAATATAAAGGACCAAGCTTGGAGGAAGATATGTGAAGAGATCGGGCAACCTGGTAAGTTCATTCATTTCTCTTTTGAAAGTTTTGACTGAAGCTGCTAGCTTTGAGAAGGGTCTGGCTGCAGCCACTGGGGAGCGCCATATTGGGACCTCCACACTAACCGGAAACATGTGACCTCCACAGTAGCCGGAAACACGTGACCTCCACAATAGGCAGAAATACGTTCCTGCATGGATCATCGACTGTGGAAACCTTGCAAGTGGATCGTAAAGGTTGGGACATAGTCTTTCATGTCTAAATTTGCCGTTTATAATTATATAATTCTAGGAATCATCTAGTTTGCTTACACTGATTACGTTAGCACTTTATTAGCGTTACAACAACGGTCAGACCCCCGAGGTATCTAAACTTTAGTAAGGAATGTGTGCACATTTGACACCTCTGATTAGCATTTAGTGGTCAGTTTCAAACGTATTTGATTTTTGCTTGTTATGAACAAATTCACTTCACTACTTTTCACGATCTGTAACATCAATGCACATTGTTCCATTTACTGCATATTGCACTTTGTTCATGTCTCTCATTCCACCTGCAAAAACATTGTAAAGGTTGTCACAGAGTTTTATATATGTATAAATACTAATATTCTCTATTCCATTCAGTTTTATTGCCCAGATGTTAGTTAGCCTTTGTTCAGTTGTCTTTTATATGTCAATATAAAAGGCCATTTACCATAGTATGGTAAATGGCCTGCATTTGTATAGCGCTTTTCTAGTCCATAGGACCCCAAAGCGCTTTACACTACATTCAGTCATCCACCCATTCACACACACATTCACACACTGGCGATAGCAAGCTACATTGTAGCCACAGCTGCCCTGGGGCGCACTGACAGAGGCGAGGCTGCCGGACACAGGTGCCACCGGGCCCTCTGACCACCACCAGTAGGCAAACACGGGGTTAGTATCTTGCCCAAGGATATTTGGCATGCAGCCAGGATGCAGCCTGGGATCGAACCACCGACCTTCTGATTAGTGGCTGACCTGCTCTGCCACCTGAGCTACAGCCACCCCTGTAGCTGTCACAAATAAATTGTAAATTATGTTTTTGTAAAGAATTTTCTCCCAAATCTCTTACATGCTAACTGTAACGTGTTATTTCTGCTAAAACCTGAACTTAAATGTGTATATAATGTTTATCTGTTTTTCTCTCTGTTTTAGATGCAAATATCAATTTGGAGTTCTGCCTCCAAGCCAGAATTGCAGGAATGCACCACGTGTTGGCTGTTTCACTGCCCTCTGTGCCCCACTTTCAGCCCTACTGTCACGGCAAAGATTGAGGAGCATATAAATGGACACATTAAAAATGCTTTGCCTTCAAAGGTATGTTGGTATTAAATATACCTCATAGTTAAAGTTATAAATATGCACTTCTTTTCAGCACTTCTGCAGTCTCTCTGTTGACTTAAATGTTGTTTTTCACATTGTACAGTTCAGTGCATTCATCAGCGAGAGAAAAAAGTGTGTTTTATTAAATATTTTTTTCCTGTTCACCACATTTCTTGACAGCTCTTGTGATCCACACCATTTTGCTTTCATTACTGAGGATGGCTTGGATATTTTTGTTAATATGTACAATCTGATTGTTAGATAAACTGACTGCATTCTATACAACTGCATTTAAATTACATGTTGTCACGATCCTGGGTCTTATGACCCAGTGTTTTGAGTTTTAGTTCATTTTGATGTTTATAGTATTGTTTAAGCTCATTAGGTCTCCTAGGTTCATTTGCTTATTAGTTCCCCCTTGTGTTTCCAACCCATGTTAAGACTCCCCTGCTCTTCATGTGTTTCATGTCTGTGTCTTACGTTGTCAAGTTCTGGTTGTCATGTCTGCGTCTCATTATGTTTCCTATTTTATTTGGAAGAGATCCTGTGCTTTTATATTATGGTTTATGTTCTGAGTCCTTTGATGTACTGTTTCTTGTTTCCCTAGATGGTTATCTTAGGTTTAGCTCTTTGGCTTTGTTATATGGCTTCCCTGTGTTCCATGTTATGTCCACTTTGATGTTTTGTACCATGTTTCAGGTTCCTATGTTCTGTCTCCCCAGTTGCTGTTAAGTTTGCATGTTTTGGAATTCAGTCAGTGTGTTTCCTGTTTTACTTTGAAGGTCCATGCCTCATGTGAGTGTTTCTAGTTTTGTGTCCCTGTCTCGTCCAGCCTGATTACTCCCAGCTGTGCTCCCCTTCTGTGTCTCATTCCCTCGTTATCCCTCTGTTAGTGATGGGATTTCCGGCTCTTTTTAGAGATCCGGCTCTTTCGGTTCGGCTCACTAAAAAGAGCCGGCTCTTTCGGCTCTGAACCGGCTCTTCAGGTTGTTTTGTTGCTTTAATTTATTATTAACAATAATATAAAATTATGCACAAAAGGAATTACTAACATAAAAACAAGTGGTTTTATTTATATATGTTTATATATAAATATATGCGGTGGCCCCTAGAGACAAAACACGTACAAACTCCAAAACACATTTCTAGCATGAACTGAACTTCCAAAGCAGAGCTACTAGATCACTTAAATTACACAATTGAAAGCATGTGTGTATTGTTTGTGTATTTATACACAGGCACTCATATATATATTCAAATAATTTAAAAAAAAGTTCATTTACCTGTTATTACCACACACCAAATCCGGTCGTTGGTACTTGCTGGCTTGTGTAGCCACAAGATAACAAAAGCTCAACACTGCGCCCAGCATCCTGGAGCACTTCTGTTGTCTTTTGTACGTGTTTTGAGTTTTTATGTGCTTCTGAGTTTTTACGTGCTTCTGAGTTTGTACGTGTTTTGGAGTTTTTACGTGTTTTGGAGTTTGTACGTGTTTTTACGTGTTTTGGAGTTTGTACATGCTTCAGAGTTCGTACGTGATTTGAAGTTTGTATGTGCTTTGTCTCTAGGGGCCACCGTAAATATACTTTTATTTATTCACTCCACATAAAATGTAATAAATAAATCATATAATACAAAAATCAACTATTCACATTTCAAGTTTTAACTATTTAAATTTTCAGCTTTTTCCTTTCACAAATTTAAAGTGAAAAGAACACAAAACACTGCAAACCACAACACAATTAAATATAAATTATAATATGAAAACTAAAAGAACATGCATATTCTCTGTCATATGGACCTGCATGAATAAACTTTCTCAATCCTTTATCATCTGCAACTGAAAATAGTTGTGGATGATTACTATACCTTTCTAATGTTGTTGTCCCTGCCTCTCTTTCTCTCTCTCTGGCTCTGTTCCTGTGCTACTGAGTGTAACTACCGCCCCTCCCCCCTCTGCCCAGCGTAAAGCACAAGGCTCGCGTGCAGAGTGAAGCGGAAAAAAAGTGCGAGAGAGAGGCTGAGAGAAAGAAAAAAAAAAACAACCCACGTGACGGCTCGCGATAAGGAGCCGGCTCGCGTCGTTCACGTCAAAGAGCCGGCTCTAAGAGCCATTTCGTTCGCGAACGACCCATCACTACCCTCTGTGTATTTAAGCTCTGTGTTTCTCTTTGTCAGTGTCGTAGTCTCCCTCATGCTGTGTGTGATTCTCCCCGTGGTTCCTGGTATACTTTATGTTTAGCTTTCCCAGTTTAGTTTAGTACTGTTTTTGTGTTTCACTTTTTGCCAGCATTAAAGCTGTGTTTTTGAGTTTACGTTTTGTCTCCGTGAGTTTGCGTTTGGGTCCTCTCCTGCCTGCCACACAGCCGAATCATGACACATGTTGTTATTTTTTCTTTTTTTTTTCTCTGTTACAGACAAAATGATATACCGGTGCACTTTCACTGCCCTGTCTGTAACATGACAGTCATACAGCGTGGGGATATGGCAAGGCAATTATTGTCATGTCAGCATTCAGGACTGCTCCCCACTGAACTCTCCGTGGAGCCCCGCCTCCCTCTCGATGTCTTGTCTCCAGCATCTAAACCATTTTCTGAATCTTCAGTAGAACATTCATGTGCTCTACCCTCTGTGCTAAATGAAACTGTGGCTTGTGGAAAGTCCATGAAAATGAAATGCCCTCACTGTGGTCTTAGTCTTCTTACAAAAAAACTTCAAGGCTGACATGATGAGGAGGCATTCAAACAGATCAATAGATGTTTGCCTGGCCTGTCATCTGCAGTGTTTTTGTGTAGAGGGACTTCTTCCTCTTTGTTTTTCAGTTTGCAGAGGACATGGAGCTCTTTTTAAAAGCATGTGCTGATGAGCAGGGACGGGGTCAATGCGATGTTTGACATTTAATGGTCAGATGAAGGCACTGGCTGTTTGTTTGTGTTTTTATGTGTTTGTTTTTCAGTGTACAGAATTCCAGTTAAACTTATTATAAAATGTTGTTCACTTGTTTTATGTCCATACTTATAGTAAAAAGTGTAACTGTAAATGTAACAGCATTGTTTATACTTGTAACTTCAGAGTAAAAAGCTTGTTGTTGATATTAACATTAATGTATTATCCTGTAATCAATAATATTTTTATACATTTTACGCATTAACCCTCTGATCTCTATCCTGGCCATTTGGGGCCACTTCACTTCTTCTTCTTCTTGTTTGACTGCTACACTGCAGTGGACCGAAAGAATGACGCAGGTTTGATCTTAAGGATCTAATAGTTGTGTGTGTTTGTGCATGACATTGCAACGCAAACATGTATTTGCAAGATAGACTGGAATAAATTATGATGCATCAAATATTACACAGGCTGCAGTGAATTTTTGTTGATACAGGCTATTGAGCTTTGAGTTTCCCAGTCAAACTTAGCTTTGACACACCTGCTAACACTTCTACTCTTGTACATTTCATAACAAGACACCATAGCCAAAATATTAACTCTCAAAAAAATTTCAAAGCTGCAGCTGCAGCACAAACAGCAACAAACACTGTTAGTAAATGTGTCCTGGAGTTTCTGCAGGTGCAAAAAGTGCTGCTGCTGTAAGTAAGCCTAACAGCTTCCAGATCACTTATATTTCTGGAAAGATGGCAAGAAGGGCATCACTGCTCATCTCTACAATCTCCGAGATCTTGGAATACAAGCCTCTGTCCCATGAAAACCACTTCACAGTAGTAGGAGTCCACTAAAACCTACAAATGAAGAGTGATCCTTGAAGAAATAGGGCGCACACTATAGTGACCTCAACAATTGCAAGACAGCCTTGTCCCTGATGCTTATATGAAAAAAAAAAAAAATACGAAGATTTATGAAACCATTATTACTGTTTTATCTGAAAAGCTACTGGTAATAATAAATAAAAGCTACTGGTAATATATAACCTAACTGGGATTTAAAATGTAAAAAACAGAATGTAGATAAAATTTTGGTTTTGATGAAAAGGACTGGTGCTAATTTAAAGTGTCGGTTTAAGGTCGGTAAAAGTAGAGAGAGAGTTTTGTATTTTTGGCTCTCCTTGAACAAAAATAATAGTGCACAATAATCAATGTTGATGTTAATCAATTAGATGTCCCAGACTCTACTATTAATAATACAGTGGTCCCTCGTTTATCGCTGGTGTTACATTCTAAAAATAACCCGCGGTAGGTGAAATCTGCGAAGTAGTAAACTTTATTTTTTACAATTATTTTAGCTGTTTTAAGACTGTAAAAACACCTCACTACATGCTTTATACACTTTCCTCAGACAAGCACAAACATTTTCACACTTTTTTTCTTTTGTTTAAACACTCTTAAAGTTCAAACCTTCGTAGAAACATAAGTCCATTATAAAATGAAACCGTGCAAAACGTTTCGTCGGCATTGTTGTGTTTGTCGGGGAGAAAACTTACAAACATACAGTGCAGCACTTCAGAGTTACACTGCTAGCGATCGAAGATTTATATAAATTCGACAAACTAAACTCATTCTGTGCTGTACAGCAGCGCTCCCCAACCTTTTTTGCACCACGGACCAGTTTAATGTCAGAAAATATTTTCACGGACCGGCCTTTAAGGTGTCGCGGATAAATACAACAAAATAAAATGATACAGACAAAGACAAAAACTGTAGTATTTTGTAAATATGATAATAAACGCAAATTCACTGTGTGATTGTGTAACTTTATTAGCAGTGTCCTCCTGAAATGCACCAACAACATTGAGACACACGGCTACAACACGGGAAAAGACCCAGGGAACCCAACTTAACGATTAAAAACCCTGAAAACCATACACTTCACACCCGAGCCTCAACTCTCGCGGCCCAGTACCAAACGGGCCTGGGTGTTGGGGACTGCTGCCGTGCAGAAGACACGGCACTAGATTGATTGACAATGGTCTACAGCAATCAGAACGCACAAAACAATTTGCTGTTAAAAAAAATAAAATAAAAAAATCAGCGAGTCCGTGAAAGGTGAACCGCGTTACAGCGAGGGATCACTGTACAATAATTTCCAGTAGCACTGCTGATATATGAGATGGTGGGTTTGAGGTTGTCTTCAAACAAGTGCATTGTACTAGAAAAGGGTGTTTGAAGGATTAAAAATGTAAAACGTAATGACTATTTTATATTTGTGAAAAAACTTTATGCAGAAAAAGTAGCAAAGAAACAAAAATATAACACATGGACACTTTTGGCCACGAAAAAGCTGGAGGGATGGTGATTTTTTTTTTTAATAAACCCAGACTGTTAAAAAAAACCCCACTTAGAATCAAATTTATTTGTCAGCAGCATCAATAGTAACAAAAATACAATTTAGTTTTCGCTGTCAAAGTCGATTTAACTGAAGTTACGTGTTTCCGGTTAGTGTGGAGGTCGCAATATGGCGCTCCCCAGTGGCTGCAGCCAGATGCTCTTGCTAGCTTTTGGGAAGCTGCCCAAAAGCTAGCAAGCCACCACTATTTTCCCACTGATGTACAAATAACGTTCTGCTTTTATGCATATTGTCATATAGGAATATATGTTATTGTTTATTAATAAACAGCACACAGTGGTCCCGCTGTTCATCCGTCATTGCTACTTTTACGTTTTGCAATCTACAAAGGTTTGCACTTTGAGAATCAACTTATGAGAACTGTGACTAATGTTCATGTGTGTGGGGGAAAAAGTGTATAAAGTCCGTAGCGAGGGGCTAGTTATTCTGAGAACCCCTGCTGCAGTAAATGAGGGACCACTGTATATACTTTCTCTTTGATTATTGTATTCAATCTGTTAACATTTAATATTTACTTGATAGAACCAACTGATTCTGCAGCAGAGCATCCCCTGTTGCTTCTCCTGGCTCCCCAGTCCCTGAGCTCCTGCTCATGTAATTGTAGCATCAGATGTACAGCAAGCACTGATAACTTTTTACTTGGTGGGATTCCCTTGTGATTACCTTTATATATCTTTAAATATCTTTAATATCTTTAAATATCTACAACCAATCTGTTTATAACAGATTTTTTCAATGTTGAAAATGAAAATCTAGTAGCAGCCTTCTCATTTCTTTGTGTTTTGTGCTGTGTTTTACAGGCCCACAGAGGAGGACGGCTCCGAGGCAGATGAAGGATGGGTCCCAGGACGGTCCATCGGTGGTGGAGCTGGCCATCCTGGTGTCCCTGAAGAGGCCACACCAGTCTCCAATGGAGCATTTCCTCCTCAGCCTTGTTCCTGCTCTGGAGAGCAGCTGGTCCTTTTTATTCCTGTCTCTCTGTAAATACTTATATTTTATATATTTATGTTTAATGTTTTTCTGTTTGAGAATTTTAATATTACTTAAAATAAATTTTTATAAAGACTAATGTCTCAGTTCTACTACACAGCAAATGTTGGCACACGACTTGACACATGTAGAATTTATTTCATATTATACTAATGACAAAATATACTAATACAGTGGGATGCAGAAGTTTGGGCAACCTTGTTAATAGACATTATTTTCCTGTATAAATCGTTGGTTGTTACAACAAAAAATGTCAGTTAAATATCATACAGGAGACACACACAGTGATACTTGAGAAGTGAAAAGAAGTTCACTGGATTTACAGAAAGTGTGCAATAATTGTTTAAACAAAATCAAGCAGGTGCATAAATGTGGGCACCACAAAAAAAGAAATGGAATAAATATTTAGTGTATATCAATGTGTGTGTCTCCTATATGATATATGGGGTGCCTTTGTCTGGACGTGCTTCCCATCCAGAGCTGCACAGCACAGAGGAAAGTTCCAGCGCTCCTGGAATCCCTCTGTGATGGACCGCCAGTCTCCAGGTGAAGGCACAGCCGTCCACTAGACAGTCCCAGATGGCCATTGCTACCTGGGGGGTGATCTGGCTCACCGTGGACACACCGACTCTGAAACTGAACGCGATGGTCCTAAAGAAGTCCCCGGTGGCAAGGAACCTGGACAAAATTGTTCAAAATCAGTATTATGTGTACTGCAGTTACAAGATACATTATTCAAATTCCAAAATACTTTTGTGATGTCAGATTTAAATCACAAAACTTAAATCTTACATAAAACATTTTGTAATTATAAGGATAATTACAAAATGTATATTAGATGATATCTAAAACAGTCAGTTGTGTTTTGTTTTAACTTTAACGTATCATAATTTGATTGGTAGCAACTTTTACAACTACAGTGAGCCAATCACTCATAATTCCTAAACATGTCAATCAGGTAGGAATGAAGTGAGACATTAATAGAAATAAAGAGTTGTGTGTTGACATGTAGCCCTTTCCTTGCTTAAATCATTGTTAATATTTTGGAAAAAAATATGCTGTGATAAGACAGCATATCAAGATAAAATATGCTAGATAGAACCATATAACTAAAAACTGTTCACAATTTTATCTGCCTCTCAGTTTTAATAAAGGCTGGTGACCCCTGTTATAGAGTCTGACAGCTGCAGGGATTATATACAAATATTCAACTATCCCAGAATTAAACCAGGTCTAAATAAAAAAAAAAAGGAGTGAGTATCACTACAAAGATTAACCCACAGTGGTCCTCATACCAGTTTGATATCAGCAAACACCGAGAGCATACATATGACACCACAGCCATGCTATCATTGCAAACACTGATAACAGCATAAATCACTAGAAATATTATAAATAGTCGTCTCTGTACCACAGTTTGCTTTCAGTAAACACCAACAGCATTCACTGTTAGCATACCACATCCATGTTAGCAGTGTATAAACAATAGTTTAGCATATATTAGCACAGGTATCAATAAAGGACTACCGTATTAAACACTTTTACTAACCGCAGGCAGATGGACAGGCGCTCTGCCTGTAGTTGGTGTCTTGGCGATACTGGGACCAACGTGGGACAGCAGGTCCTCAAACTGAGCGAGGGAAAGATGGTGGTATCGCTGAAAGCGGCCGTCATCCAGGCGCAGCTCGTGGAGCAAGTGGTGAAACTCACCAAACTGCTCACGCCTCTGCAGGATCTGATGGACCCAGGTACGGCGAGGACGTCTTTTACGCTGCTGCTCTGCTCTCCACGGTGAATAGAGAAGGGAGACTCTCTCTTCAAGTGCTAGCTCGACAGCTGCCATCTTGCAAAGATACCGTCTGGCATAACTTCCTCCCACATTTCAGGTTTGACACGCGATGAATTCGCGTTGGACACGCGTCGAGGTGTGAATCTGGCGCGTTTTGATCGCATCTATCACGTTCGGTGTGAACACATCGTTACTCCCAGCCATAGCTGGACTGGCCATCAGGCATACCGGGCATTTGCCCGGTGGGCCGCTGGCGAACTTTTGTTTTTATGGGCCGATGGATTTTTTTTTATTTTTTATTTTTTTTAGGAAGGGTATATATAATGAAAGGTGTTGGATTGGCCAATTGGTCATGATCGACTCTGGGCTGGACCAATTACAGCCGAGGAGGCCGAATGCACCCGCCCCCTTGTTTTCGCGCATTGCATGCCGGGAACTCGTGGCAAAACAATCCAAGTACCGCATCAAATGCAAGCATTTGCAGCACCGCAAAACGTTCATTTTCCGGTTCCAATACCTTCTTGTTTTTTCTTTGCCGCACAAAAAAGGTATGTACAAAACAAAAGGAGAACAATGCCGGTCCGTACAAAGACAGACTCGACGAAAAGACAAAGAAAAGATACGAGGAAAAAAATCAAAGGTGTGAAAGGGTCAGACCCTTACGAGCACACAGAGGGACAAAAGACGTTAGCGTGCTGCCCAACTTTCACCACGCTCATATTTATAATCATACGGTTCTTGGAGTGAGTGCATACACTCATGAAGTTTAGTAACTTCAGGTCACTGCAACAAGCCCAGGTACAGTTTACCGATGGATGGGTGCAGGACCTTGAAACGCACCGTGTAAAGACCATTGTACGAACAAAGGTAAGTTTACCAGTCTCACAAATCATCGTCATAAATACACATTCGTTAACCGTTTATTAATAGGACCTTTGAGCTCAACGGTAATTAATTAGTAGTGGAAATAATTTCTGGTTCATTACAGAAATGTAGCAGTGACAATATCTTGTAATCGCACTGGACAATTAGTGATACAAAACAACTGTTTTATCCTGTGAATAAAAGTATATGTTTTTGTCAATGTACCATAATAACAGAAGCGAAACGCAATATCGTGTCAGGACAATTCACTATTTATGCACAATAAACAAAGGAGCATAGCGCGACAATTTCTGTTCAGCGCCAGACTTGCTTGTAACCTATATCACCAATTATGTTAAGAAAAATGACGCATTAACGACTAAAAAACTCTGACCTTTGTGGGAATGCTTGGAGCAGACTAACATGTGAGCTGGAGTGTTCTGGGACGTTATATTTGGTATATCCAGACCATCCGTCGGCTCTTACTTCGGAAACATGGCTTAAAACATTTCTCTTCAACGACGTAATCCGATTTAAAAAAAAAAAAAGATCGGCTTCCCGTGGCTGTCATGCGACCGGCTGTTGCAGTTAATAATACAACAGCTTCTTGCCATTTTTTGTGTTTCTTTTTATCCTGTGTAACTGAGTTCAATTGAAAGCCTGCGTGCGCTAGTACCTCTTGCCACAAGTTCCCAGAATCCTTTGCGGTTTTACCCCTGAATGACGTCACATTTTCAATCTTTATCCTGGTGGGCCGGTCTCTAGTCAAAATGCCCGGGCCGATTTTTTGTCCCAGTCCAGCCTTGCTCCCAGCAAATGGGTGATAGAAAACCGATCGGTGCCTATGCCATCTCCAAAATGCGCTGGCTGATGTAGGGTCAGCAGCAGAGTGCGAGCAACTTTTTTTTTGCCGATGTCTGTGATGGCGTCCCCCACCACGATGCCGCCCCGGGCAACCACCCGTGTCGGCCGTATCTGCTACTGGGGCTAGGCCATATCATACCATTCATGGTAATACCAGTATAATGTTGGGCAACGATAAGAAAATGAAATATTGTGATAGAATATGGGTAAAACGCGCATGTGCACTGCCTTTGTTTTCATATGCACATGGCGGAAAAAGCATGTCGCCGACGGAGAATGAGAAGGGCGAAAGCGGATCGTTGAATGAAACGGATGAACCAGGATTGGTTTGTAAAAATGCTGCAACTTCAGTGGTGTGGAACTGGTTTAGCTTTCGTCTGTCAGATACACAACAAAGCACTATTTTTGGTAGAGCATGCAAGCGGGCCGTCGTTATTACCGTGTTTTTTGGAAAATACGGCACACTTAAAATCAATCCTTTGATTTTTCTGAAAATCCACAGTGCCCCTTATAATCCCGTGTGCCTTATGTATGAATTCTGGTTGTGTTTACTGACCTCAAAATGATTTTATGTCGTACACAGCACTGTCAAATGTTTTAGTACGACTTTGCTAAGCTTGATGGATTGTCGGAGCATTACGGCTATCGTAAGGCAGGAGCCTCGAGGAGTGATACGTACTGTGCTTCAACATAATATTACCGTATTGTGTGTGTATAACCTCTTTTTAGGTTTTGGTTAAACTGTCAGCAAGGAATTTGCATTTGCACTGTTAAATTTTTATATAACTTTAATGCACATAAAAAAACAGCTGCTTGTTTAAGTGAAAATACATTGATGGGTTTTTTGAACTAATAAAGTTGAGGAGTTGTAAAGTATTTTGTCTAGTGTCAATTATATCGTCAGCTACATCGTTATCGCAAATTTTCAGATGTATATCGTGATAAATATTTTTGGTCATATCGCCCTGCTCTAATTGCTAATGTTGGTTGGCCCTGGCTATCTCCTGGTAAGTAGTTATAAGCATGCCTTTGCTCAGTACCTGATGTAATCAAAATGTATCTGGTACATTCTAGAATATTCTAAGGGCTATAAAATAATGTTAAACAGTAATTTATTGAGGACAAACTGAAATAATTTCAGTTGGAATTGATAACTGCAGTTGCGGTCTATTTAGGCTATTAGACTATTTATCTGAAGAATGGCTAAATTCAGCCGATTATTTGCTCCATGAGTCAGCTCCATATTAGCTCTGTTGACTCAGTTACTGATCTATGACGATTAAGTTATTGAAATTATCACCTGTTTGAAAGTAAGGGGGGGAGAGGATTTCATATACGCTCAAATTTCAAATATGGTTACATCAAAATTGATAAGTGTGTAAATGTGAGACTGGTAGTTCAGTTGTCTTTAAGTGTGGTTGTGTGAGGTACTTTTGCCTAGTCAGTGTATTACCCATAGCAGACAGCCTTGTCGGGGTGGCTCTATCTCAGGTGGTACTCCATTACTAACTGGAAAGTTGGTGGTTAGATCCCAGTCTGCACACTAAATTTCCTTGGGCAAGATACTAACCCCAAATTGCTATCGGATGCATCCATCAGAGTATGAATGTGTGTGGATGTTAGATAGAAAAAAGTGCTGGTGTGAATGAGGCAAGTAAAGTAATGTGCTCTGAGTGCTCAGATAGAGTTGCAAAGCGCTATACATGAACTAGTCTATTTACCATCTTCCAGTTTACAGGTGCAACAACACAGCAAGAAGTAAGACTTGGTCTTTTTCACTACCTGGTCCTACACCCTCATTTTAGATTTCACACAATCTTCCCCATGAACTAATGATAAGTGAATGAATCAAAAATGGGGAGGGAAGGTGGGGCACCAAAAGGAGAATGAACAGCTTATAGAGCCGGTGGGGAGGGTAACAGGGAACCAGACGGGACATGTTTGGAGGTGTAGTCCAACAGATAATTTATCTCCAATTCAATAGCTGGGGCCACATCCTCATTTAAGGTTTGACAGCATTTTAAGTGGATAACGCCAGATGGCTTGAACATGAATTGAGGCTGTAGTTAAGGAAAGGCCTGACAGGGGAATGGGAGCAGCTTTCGGCCGGGGCAGATACCCAAAAAAGGCATCCAGAAGTAGTGATGACTGTACGTAACAAAGATCAAAAATGGTTGCCTGGCTGGTTTATTTATTCTGAGTAAGGTAGCAGTTGACACTTGGAAGGGTTTGGAAACCAGTGGATTGGGAGCATCATCATCATCATCACTATGAAGTGCTGCCATGAGCACAGCAAGCAACAGGTGGTGATAAAACACAAATAATGAAAAAAATATTAGCCATTCAAAAGCCCCCAGTCATGGTGTATGGTGCAGTGTCTGGCATGACAAAATGGAGATACAGGTGCACGCCTCTGATTTTGTGAGAAAAAAAATCTCTGTTGTTGTCTGCCACACATCAACACAAATACTACGTTTCTGAAAATCTTCACCCAGGTTATGAAAATCTTTTTTGTTGATCCAAAATACTGTTTCGTCCAAAATACTTTCATCCAAAATACTGAATGAAAGGCCAAAACACAAAGAAAGGAACATGTTTAAAAGAAAAAATACCTGTGTACATGTGAATGTAACCTTAGTTTTGTCCTCTTTGCATCATTTAGGGGAAGTGATAAAACTTGTGACTCATACCCATGTTGATTTATTGATCATGACTGTTTTTCGTGTTGGTGAAAAAAAAAGTGGATTTCTCTGCTCAATCCACAAATGCCAATTTTAAGATTTATAACCCTTTGTCCTTCTTTCACTAAAAAGAAGAGACAAAAACTAGATAATTAAGGAAACAACTTAGGGAGGGGAATTGTTAACTGAATTCAGTTTTATTCAAAGAAGGGTTCAGCGTTATGTAACAGTGGCTGTAGATGTACTTTTTGTTTGTTGTTGTATTTAGTAATGGTAGTCATTTAAAGATTTCTAGCTCTGATCTTTTTTTATTGTGCTTTGCTCCAACGCTCCTATAAACCTACAATTGGTCCAGTATTTTTTGCATTGCTGTAAAATAATGAGTGTGATCTGTGGGTAGGATTAGGGCAGGGGTAGGCAACGCCAGACCTCAAGGGTAGGGTTAGGGTTAGGATTTCCTGCAGGTTTTAGATGTGTCCTTGGTCCAACATAGCTGATTCAAATTGCTGATTTACCTCCTCAACGTGTCGCATAGTTCTCCAGATGCCTGCTAATAAACTAATCCTTTTATTCAGGTGTGATGACCCAGGGGGATATCTAAAACCTGCAGGACACCGGCTCTTGGAGTTGCCTACACCTGGATTAGAGACACCTGCCACTATCATGTTAACAAGAACTAATTTCTATTGAGTAGTTCCAGCCAACTGTACCATCACTGATGCCTCATCTCAAATGATGTCTCATCATTTGTTCCTGTATCTCCCACCTCGTCTTACTGTCTGTTAGGGCTGCCACGATTAGTCGACTAGTCACGATTACGTCGACTATCAAAATCGTCGACGACTGATTTAATAGTCGACATGTCGTTTGAAGCTTTGTAAGATCCCAAAAGACGCAGGAATAAGTAGTAGTATTTAAGAGTGTAATAACGGACTGAAACAGAAGATGGCAGCACTGCATGTACAAGGATGCCAGCTGCCGTTAAACCCCGAAGAAGAAGAAGTAGCTCTGTCCCAGAATTCATAGCGAAGCCCAGCTCAATTTTCAACAATGGCGGCAGCTAGTTAGTTTTAATATTACTCTTATTATTCTTTCTGGGTCACAAAATAAACGTTTAACATGTTTTCAGGCGAGAATGTAGCTGTGGAAACCTGAAATATCTGCTCAGTTTATCAAGACACCACATATTTTCAAAAGCGCTCCAATGTCTGTTACCCACTAGCTCGATAGCTAGCCGGCGGCAAGGCTCCCTAGAGCCCCTGAGAACCGCGGACTCCGGGGAAATCGTTTTCATACCCACGGCTGTCTTCCCCTACTCAGGTTAAACATATATAAGTCACTTAGATAACTTAAAAATGTTATTGTTTGGCTTTTTTTTTTTAGTATTTTATTTGTTCCTGAGTAAATCGGTTTGGCTGAGATTAAGGTTATAGTTTTTACACAGCTGAATAAACGTCAAGCTGACAACTGATTATCAGAAATGTGAGATGCTCAAGAATATACTCCGGTGTCCTGTTATATTTTAGATAGCAAGGAGTTTATTAAACTTCACCAAAACAATCTGCAAATTTCATTAAAATTTAATAAACTATCATCTTGTCTTTATTTTTAGTTAGCACAGACCTTAAACACTTAAAGCTGTAAGCTAATGATGGTTATATAAGAGCAGATGCTGCTGGTGCAATAAGCTGTATGTTTTACATTCAATGGATGATGATCTGATTAGTCGACTAATCGCAAAAATAATCGGTGACTAGTCGACTATCAAAATAATCGTTTGTGGCAGCCCTACTGTCTGTTCAGTTTCTTGGTCCAGTTCACAAATCTCCACTTCCATATTAGCCCATGCCCTAAGTTCACCTTTCTAGACCTAGCTGTGATTTGTGTTAGCATAGTTGCTGTTCGAGCACATTACTTCATAAACAGCTGCTGTAATCAGCAACTAAAAAACTGTTAGGCTGAAAGAGTCCTTTCAGACTGGTCAGAGGTTCCTTCAGAGTACTTCTAAATGTCAGCCTTCATGATGGCTGGAGACAGTCAGCTGCTATTCCTGCTACTGTGTATGTTAACCTGCTACATTACCGTCTTAAATTATGTCATACATATTTTACCTGAGCAGGTGATGTTCAGGATGAAGGCATGGTAACTTGATGCTGTACAGTCCTTCAGTGCAGATCTGACGTGAACACAATCATATTTGATCCACCATGCAGGTCTCTTTAAAGACTCATGTCTTGAGTCAACAGAAACAGCAGAGCCACAGTCCAGATGTTTACACACAAAAGCTGCATCTTTCAGCGTCCAGCTAAAGGCAGACACTGTTCTCCACTCTCCCAGATGTCTCAGCTCCATCATGCCCTCACAGTTATTGGCTCCTCCCACCAACCTGACATCATCAGGCTCTGAACAGAAAGCAAAGAGTCATCAGTAAAATAATAAAGTGAGTTTGAACCACATCAAAGCTGCAGCTCCTCTTCTACCTGAGCAGGTGAGTCCAACAGCTTTGCCAGGTGAGCAGCTGTTTCTAGCTGAGCCTGAGCTTCTACAGTCCAGGAGAGCAGACTCATGGCCTCCACACTGGAACTCTTTGCTCCACACTGGAGCCTCCACTTCTTCATAGAGCACCCCTTGGAGGACTGATGGAGGCCCACAGCCGAGCTCCTTACAGACCACCTCTGCATCCTGCTGGTCAAAGTCAGCTTCACACACTGAGGACCAGCTCTGGTCAGACTTCACCTCCAGTCTGCCTGAACACAGACTGGAACCATTCAGCAGCCTGACAGAGTCTGGAGAAATCAGAGAAGATCAAACAGAGAGATCAGAGACAGCAGACACACAAGAAAAAGATGGCAGCAAACAACTATTCACTGATTCAAACTCAGCACAACTCAACATGACTTCATCATTAACAACAGAACACATCTTTAAAATTACATTCAGCTCATTTTATTTCTTCAGAAGCAGGTCAAAACACTTTTAACTGTAATTAGAGCTGGGCGATAGAACGATAACGATATGTATCGCGATATAACTTTTACTCGATAGAGAAATTAAGCTATCGCGATAGACCTCGCCGCTCTTGTCCTCTTAAAAAAAAAAAAAAAAAAAAAAGGTCAGCCAATCCAAATTAAGTAGCGCAGAGCCGAACCAATCACAGCCGCAGCGTCACGTCGCGTGACTTGTTACGTACAGCACAAGTGCCAAGCCGCACGTGTGTTTGTTTGGGAAGCAGCCAGCGCGTAATGGAGGAAATGAGTGTGCCGACTAGAAAAATCAACCGAGCGTGACCGAAGGTTACCGAAGAGAAAACAGATGATGGTTCCAATGCCGGAGAGATTGTCGAACGGAAGAGCCATAGAAGTTCCGTAGTGTGAAGGTATTTCGGCTATTTCAAGTCTGACAAAAAACAGAGTAGCGTGCACTGTAAATTGTGCCGAAAGCAAGTCTGGAAATACAATAAACTGGTGCATGCGTCACACTGTGCGCCACGTTATTGTTTCGGTGAAATGAATTTCTACAATACTGTTACTGTTAATTCTACTCTCTGCAGTGTTTAAATGCTTACATATACACACAGTTACTGTCCCTCCACACATACGACTCGGTTCTGCTTCTATGCCCCAGCTTTGTTTACTTTTTCCCACCGAGGCTTCTAGACTTCTGATTGGCCAATATTTCTGCACGGTTAGGAATCTAGCGCCACCTGCTGCTTTGGCATGTTCATAGCAGCGTTTTCCTTCATTTCTGCCTTTATGTGTGGACGGGATTATTTTTTAAAACGAAAACGGAAAATCTCAGTTTTCAAAAATACCCGTGTACGTGTGGACGTAGCCTCAGTCTCTGACTGGAAGCGCTAATTCGTCATTCGGCTTTTGTCAGACTAAAGTAACTGTTAAAACTGTTTGAAAAGCTCAGCTATACAACAAGGAGAGATTGAGAATTTCCTTTTAGTTCTCAGTTTATTTGATATTGACAAAAGTTAGCCAGTTTTGTCTGTTCTTCTGTAAAACAAACTAAGATTTATTTTTAGAATTAATATTTTGTTTCTAAGTGGAATTGACAATTTAGTCTGTTTTGTTTGTTCTATTTTGAAACTTAAACGCTTTAGCGGCTGCCTTTTGTGTAGTTTGCAATATTTGCCTTTATTTATCTGAAAAAGTCTCATGTTCCTTAAGTACATCTACCCTGTTGAACTTATTATGGGAAATAAATATTTAAAAACAAGCTGCTGATTATTTCACATTTTACTTGTGAGCAACGGCACATTTAAATCTTACAAATATAGTTATTTGGCTTATATCGTGATATATATCGTTATCGCCTGAAATGAAAAAAACATATCGTGATATGAAAAAATCTCATATCGCCCAGCTCTAACTGTAATGTGAAAATATGCAATCGGGCAATGTCTTGTAAGAGGAGGAACTGAAATTATTAGCTTTTAAACCTCTGATATGTTCGTTTTCAAATTCTTTGAATTTTTTTGGTAACTTGTAACTGTAAAAATTATAGTTCATAGAGGCATGATCAGTGGTGTGATTATTTAGAAGACCAGTCTCTCCATTTTCTTCCATCCATTCGGTTCAGATTTCTGAGAGGGCGGAGCCTATACCAACAGTCATGGTCAAAGGAAGCTAAATCTTGAACAGGATACAGTGTTAAAAGAGGCATCCCTGTGCATGATAACACCTATGGCTACTTTCAAATCACCAATCAATCTAACACATGTTAAATTTTATTTATACAGTGCCAAATCATGATGTCAGTCACCTCAAGGATGTTTATGTTGTAAGGTACACCCTACAATAATATAGAGAAAACAGAGAAAAGCTCAGCAATCATATGACCCTTATAAACAAGCACTATTACAGTGGGAAGGAAAAAACTCCCTTTTCAGAGGAAGAAATCTCCTGCAGAGAGGTGTGCAAACACATAATAAGTGAAGAAAAAACACCTGTTAAAAGGGAGTTTTTTTCCTTCCCACTGTCACCACAGTGCTTGCTTATAAGGGTCATATGATTGCTGAGCCTTTCTCTGTATTATTGTAGGGTCATTACCTTACAATATAAAGCATAGCTCCTGTTGTGACTTGGCTGTATGTAAATAAAATTGAATTGATCTGATTTGAATAACAACAAAAATATATTTACCTGCGCAGGTAAGATTCAGGATGGGGTTGTAGTAATCCGATGTTGTGCACTCTCTCAGAGTAGATCTGGACTGAACACAGTCAGGTTTGATCCTCCAGCTAAATTTTAATGATGACTCGGTGTGTTGTAAAGAAACAGCAGAACCACAGTCCAGATGTTCACAAATAGGAGCTGCCTCTTTCAGCGTCCAGCCAAACTCAAACATTGGTCTCCACTCTCCCAGATGTTTCAGCTCCAGTGTACCTGCACAGCGACTGGCTCCTCCCACCAACCTGACATCATCAGGCTCTAACAGAAAGCAGAGAGTCATCAGTAAAATAATAAAGTGAGTTTGAACCACATCAAAGCTGCAGCTCCTCTTCTACCTGAGCAGCTGAGTCCAACAGCTTTGCCAGGTGAGCAGCTGTTTCTAGCTGAGCCTGAGCTTCTACAGTCCAGGAGAGCAGACTCATGGCCTCCACACTGGAACTCTTTGCTCGACACTGAAGCCTCCACTTCTCCATAGAGCGCCCCCTGGAGGACCAAAGGAGGCCCACAGCCGAGCTCCCTACAGACCACCTCTGCATCCTGCTGGTCAAAGTCAGCTTCACACACTGAGGACCAGCTCTGGTCAGACTTCACCTCCAGTCTGCCTGAACACAGACTGGAACCATTCAGCAGCCTGACAGAGTCTGGAGACATCAGAGAAGATCAAACAGAGAGATCAGAGACAGCAGACACACAAGAAAAAGATGGCAGCAAACAACTATTCACTGATTCAAACTCAGCACAATTCTGATTAGACTTCATCATTAACATGCATTACATGTTGACAATGTTCAAAACTTGCTTCTTTTTATTCTTAATGATATTAGCCTCTTATGACTTTACGTATTCCATTTTTTTATACTCAAATCTGCCTTGTAGCTCCTTTTTTACTTGGATGTGTTCATTTATACTTTGGACTGGAAACATAGCCTCTATCTTTGATTTTAGTGTGTTTTCAAACACACATGGAGCAGACCTCCACAGTAGCCAGGTCACAACAATCAGATGCTGCTTGTCAGCAAAGACTTTCTACAGTCTGGGTGTGTACAATGGGATTTGTTGTAATTAGTGGATAGCATGTTTTTGTTGTTTGTCATGAGGGCAGATAAGAAGGTACTGATGGGACACGGTGGTTCAGAAAACTGAAAGAGACCTTTGAGAGAGGTGGTTGGTCCAGATGAATCCTAAAGTTTTCTCTGTTGTGACTCCTGAGAAGCTGATGTGAACGTGTTGCACTTATGACACGCTTTATACTTATAGGCTCACCTGCACAGGTGACATTGGTGATGACAGAAGATGAATCTGATGTTACACAATCTCTCACAGCAGATCCAGACTGAATACATTCAGTTTTCATTTCCCACCCAGGTGTGTTTGTGGTCTCAAATCTCCATTCTACAGAAACAGCAGAGCCACAGTCCAGCAGTTGGCAGACAACATCTGCATGTTTCAGGGTCCAAGCATAACCATCTACTATTCTCCACTCTCCCAGATGTTTCAGCTCCAGTGTTCCTGCACAGTGACTGGCTCCTCCCACCAACCTGACATCATCAGACTCTGAACAGAAAGCACAGAGTCATCAGTAAAGAAGTTAATTGACTTCTGAAAAGTAAAGTTATCTGCTGCTTCTGTGAGTATTTGATTTCTACATTTACCTGAGTTATGTTTTTCTTCAGCCTGGACTCCTGAAAAGAACATTAGAGAAAAAAGTTGCCATTTTAAAGCAGGACTCTGGACTCGTTTTCCAAGTCTGACTTGTAAAACAAGAAGTCACAAATCAACATTGCAGTTTTTAAAGACTTCATGGATCAGTCCATTCTGGTCCTCATTGCTTAAAGTAATCTTGTTTTGTCAAAACTATCGGTGTGTCAAAAGCACAATATGATGATGATATACCAGGAGAAGATGTTCCATTTTTCAGCATGAAGGGTTACTATTACAAAAAGTGAACCTGTGATAAAATGGGTGAAGTGAGACAGAATCAAATATAAAAACAGAGTAAATAAAATAAAAAAAATCAATCAATCAATAAACTTTATTGATCCCAAAGGTTGGCCACGAAGGAAATTGAGTTAGGGCTGCTGGCCTTATGCTGCTGCCATCTCAAACCAGTGCAAAAACACAAAGATCCAAATAAATCAGCAGCTTATGGCATCATATTAGAATTTGCAGAAAGACCCTAACCTTCAATCTAACCCTTATTAGCAGCCAGTATAACTATCATTACTGATTGCACATGTATCCACAGCTGAAGAGTAATGATTGCGCGGTTTTCTTGAGCAATGCAGCTGGCAAACCACACTGGGATATAGTATGTCTGTGTTGTGCCCTTAAACAGGGGAAATAGTGCGGAGAGGTGAAAGAAAGGCACAGACACGCAGCTCTCACTCTCACTCGTCTGTATTGAGTGAAGGAGGAAGCGCGCGAACCCACCTACTGGAGCCCTGAGGCATTAACAATGGATCGACGCACAATCAACCCAGGCAAAACTTTCACTACTTATCTCCCTCTATATTCCCACTGCATATTCTATTCGAAAACAGTCAAAGCAACAAATAAAACATTAATAAGGGCATGACATGAAATGTAAGGAACAGAGATGTACAACTTCAAAACTAATCAAATTTATGATCCACCACATCTGCACTCTTATCCTTATGAAACAGAGAGTAGATGTATTTGAATTAAGTCTCCACGCTTAAAGAAGTCCAGATGCTTTTCTTTCCAAGCTCCTTAGACCACCAATAAAATATATAATTATGAGTTAACAGCACAAAATGTTAACTGAAAATGTGTAGACTTTAACCTTTTCATGGAATATTCTCTGGTATCTAAACAAACATTTAATTCAATTCCATTTTATTTATATAGCTCCCATTCTACTTCTAAATACTCTAGGAACACCAAGTAAGCCTGCAATGTGAGAGTGAAGAGCTCTAATGGAGTGATATGGTACTACAAGGTCATTAAGATAAGATGGGGCCTGATTATTTAAGACCTTGTATGTGAGGAGCAGGATTTTGAATTCAATTCTGGATTTAACAGGAAGCCAATGAAGGGAAGCCAAAACAGGAGAAATATGCTCTCTCTTTCTAGTCCCTGTCAGTACTCTTGCTGCAGCATTTTGGATTAACTGAAGTGTTTTCAGAGAATTCTTAGGACATCCTGATAATAATGAATTGCAGTAGTCCAGCCTAGAAGTAATAAATGCATGAACTAGTTTTTCAGCGTCACTCTGAGACAGGATGTTTCTAATTTTAGAGATGTTGTGCAAATGGAAGAACGCAGTCTTACATATTTGTTTAACATGTGGGTTGAAGGACATGTCCTGGTCAAAAATGACTCCAAGGTTCCTCACAGCGTTACTGGAGGCCAAGGTAATGCCATCCAGAGGAAGAATCTGGTTAGATGCCATATTTCTAAGATTTTCAGGGCCGAGTACAATAACCTCAGTTTTATCTGAATTAAGAAGCAGAAAGTTAGCGGCCATCCAGGTCTTTATGTCTTTAAGACATTCCTGCAGTTTAACTAATTGGTGTGTGTTATCTGGCTTCATGAATAGATAAAGTTGTGTGTCATCTGCATAGAAGTAAAATTTTATGCTATGCCTTCTGATGATGCTGCCTAGGGGAAGCATGTATAATGTAAACAGAATTGGTCCTAGCACTGAACCCTGTGGAACACCATAACTGACCTTAGTGTGTGAAGAGGACTCTGCATTTACATGAGCAAATTTGAGTCTATTAGATAGATATGATAGAAACCACTGCAGTGCAGTACCTGTAATACCTACAGCATGTTCTAATCTCTCTAATAGGATATTATGGTCAACAGTATCGAACGCTGCACTAAGGTCTAGCAGGACAAGCACAGAGATGAGTCCCCTGTCTGAGGCCATAAGAAGATCATTTGTAACCTTCACTAAAGCTGTTTCTGTGCTGTGATGAGCTCTGAAACCTGACTGAAACTCTTCAAATAAGCCATTCCTCTGCAGATGATCTGTTAGCTGTTTGACAACTACTCTTTAGGAAGGTTGGAGTTGGCCTATAATTAGCTAAGACTGCTGGGTCTAGAGATGGCTTTTTAAGTAACGGTTTACCTATTGCCAGTTTGAAGACCTGTGGTACATTCTAGGACAGTATATATGTATAATGACATCCTCTTACTGGATGAAATCACTAAGTTTAATTTCTGGGCACTATCCCAGAATGCTGGATGATATTGATGTTTCTTTGTAAGTGAGTTATTTTTTTGGGTTCAATGATTACATGTCAGCCCTTTTTCTTCTTTTTCTTACAGTGGGCTGGTTCTTTTTTTTTTCCAACATCAAATTTATTTTTAAATAATTTCTTTCACTGAGCCAGGCTAATTGTCCCATTAGAAACAATATTCATCACCCCTGTTATTTCAGCCCAAGCCTCATCTTTAAAAGGTGTTTAACATCCGTCACTTAAGTGGAGACACTTAAGGGAGCTGTCCTTTTTCCATTTATACACTCTTATTTAAATTCATTAAGTTGCACTTTCTCCTTTTTTCTTCTGTTAGGGGTGAAGTCTCTTCAATTGGTAAACTTGTTTTCTTATACAGAGAAATGGGGGCATGGTATTATGCTGACTGCAGGCATCTGATCTGATTCACTGACTTCATTATCCAGAATGTAATTTTGTATATTTGCAGATTTTTTTTCCCTGCAAGTTAGGAACTTTATATATATATATATATCTATATATATATATATATATATATATATATATATATATATATATATATATATATATATATATATATATATATATATATATATATATAGCCCTAATGATAGCATGTATAATATTCTGCTTGTGAACAGAACAAAAACAAAAATATTGACAGCAAAATTATTAAAGTTATGCAATACTCTTAACAGTAAGCTGAAGAAATGTATGTCCCTCTGTTTCTCTCTATCTATCTTGTTTTCAGTTCACATTTCTGCTCTTCCATCTGTTAATCAGAGCACAATTATAATCATGTATGAGTACATCATGTAGCTGACAGTTTATAACAGGATAATGCTGGAAAAAGTGTATGGATGAAACTCGCAGGCTTGCACTTGCACTCGAGCGCTCGACGTTGACTGTGTATGCTTTTACTTCCTTGAAAGTAAAATAAATGCTACTCTGTGTGTCTCACTTCACAAAGGAAGTTTTCTAAAACATGTGAAACAGCCACTGTCACAAAATGAGGAGCATGTTCTTGAAAATGTTTCACAATAAAAGCCTTATTGTGAAATGAGGAGTTTCTGATGAAAACAGGAAGTACATGTTATCACTGTAGTTTAATAACACACATATATATTCTATTTTATTTATGGTAAATAGACTGTTTCTTTTAAACCACTTTCTACCCTAACTGAGCACTCAAAGTGCTTTTGTACAACTTGCTTCATTCACTCAAGAACATTTTTCTATATAAATGCTTTCTATCTAACATTCATGATTTTACAGTGAGAGAAACAATCAGAGAGGAACCTGGGTTTAGTATCTTGGCCAAGGATATTTGACATGCAGGCTGCAGCAGATGTGGATCAAACCACCAGCCTTCCAATTAGTAGGCGACTTGTTCTAACACCTGAGCCACAGCCACAACAGGCCAATTCACAACAATAGTCTTCTCAAGGTTCTTTCTATTTTTAAATAAAAAAAACAAAACAATTTGATTTAATAGGATAACGGCTATATTATTGTAGAAGGTCACAAACAACCTGATGATTTCCTCTGAGCAGCACACTGCAATGGTGGCAAGGAAGAGCTCTACTTTAACCTCTATTACAGTGAGTCTTGTTTTTTTTAAATTCCATCATTTTCATAAGAAGTCTAGACGTGATGGGGCTATGCTTCCCTCTTTGGGCTCTAAAATATAGTAGACGTAGTTCGTTCATTCATTCAAAGTGGAGTTGTTAGTGAGGAGGCGTTAAGTCTGCTGTGTACACTGTTAGACATTTTATTGTATTTTTACAGCAACTTACTGGCAACACTATTGCCAGTAAGTTACTGTAATTACTGATTTACAGTATCTTTACTGTTGTGATGTTTTACAGTTCAACCACTTTACTGTAAACATATATTACAGTATAACAGCTTTACTGTAAACGTGGTTTACAGTTAGAAAGACTTACCGTGATTAAGTTTTATAGTATCACTGTACTGCAAATGTTGTTTATGGTATAACACTGTAATTGTGTACAGTATAATTTGTTTAGACTGTAATTGTGTTTTACAGCATATAAAATAATATTAACATTCATATTCAATATAAGAACATTTACAAAAAACAATATAATTCAATAAAGTAGTCTCAGAATAGTGAATTAAACCAACATTTATTGTTGATATTTTTTTAACAAGAAAAACATTTTTCAACTGAATAAAAACAATGTCAATAACCAAAATAAATAGAAGCGTACATGAAAACTACACAGTCCTTCACCTTTCCGTGTCTGATTTTTTTTAAGGAAAACAGTTTTTCATTCCACTAAAAACAGGACAAACCCACCAGCATGAACATTAAATAAACTATTACAATTGTAAAACAAAAATCATTTACAAAATGTAATAATTATCAGTGGGTCCCAGGAAATAGAATGTGACATGGGATTTAGATTTCCGTTACCAGGATGGTCGGGTTCAGTGTAGTCTTTATCACCACCTGTCAAAGACACATCATCAATATTCATGTTTGCTCAGGTTATTCACTTGTTCACATCTGTCTGAGATCATTCATACTGTTGTATGGATGTGTGTACAGTATGTATATAATTATCAGCTATGTAAAAGATATTATCATCTCTGTATTCTTACCTAGTTGGAAGTCCTCCATTCAAACTCAGAGAGCCGCTGGAGGAAGGTGGTGATCCGAGGGCTGATGCTTGTAACCTTCCTCTTTACGACACGACCTGTCTTGCAGCTTGTACCAAGTTTTGCAGGGCATTTTGTTCCCATGTCTGGATTGATCCTCACAAAGAACCTTTTAACGGAAAAAAGGCTGCTTTAATTTCAAAATTAAAACATACATTACAGCAATCAGCTATATGTTTCTGCAACTGTAGTCAAGCTATCACATATATTTCATTCTTAAATGGTGTAAGCTTTAATGGTGTAAAGTATTTACCTCTGTATCATCTCCTGTGTGATGGACGCTGACTCCTGATACTCAAGGTTGAAAACGTAGTATGACGCAAAGAAGACAGCAAGGGTGCTGGCAAAGTCATGCATCTGCTCAGGCTCATAAAATACCTTGCCCTCCAAACTGATCGTCCAGCGGCTTGCAGACATGAAATTATTCCCTAAAAACAGACAAGAGTCCAATAAGACAATGTGCTCACCCTTACAAATAAGGTTTCCACAAGAATGCTGGATAGCAGGCCTCACACTGTACAAAAATAGAATCCACACAGTTTGCTGCTGTTTCTCTTATTATTTATTATGTAATGAAAATTATGATCAATTACAGGAAAAAACTGCCTAATGTTTTGGCATTTTGGCCTGTGCTGAAATGTTAGGCTGTTTTTTCCTGTTGGTCATTGTGTATAATAAATAATAAGAGAAACAGCAGCAAACTGTGTGTATTCTATTTTTATACAATATAAAACAGACAAACCCCTGTTAAGTAAGTTGTTGTGGGTACAAATACCACAATAATTACATAGATTTTTTACAAAAATATTACAAGAGGATTGAAACTATTTACTTACCAAGCGCTATTACCCTTGGTGTGATGGGTAAGGTCATCTCTCTCTCAACAGACATCTTGGTGGAAAAAGCCTTTAAAACACAAACACTGAGGCTACATCACACTCAGCGCAGCCAGCAAGGGCAGGAGGACAGCAATGCACCACACTGGGCGGGAAAAGACAGAGAGACAATTAATTTAATGTTGCATTTATTTAACCCTTGAAAAATATATTTACATAAGTAAATAAAAGAAAAAAAACACACAACCCATCTTTTCAAGAATAATTCAACTAATTGCTCTTTTGACCAACCTAACACAGACGTTACACGGTTTTCCTATGAAAAAGACCCTGGAAGACGTTGTATTAAAGGAAAAAAAACATGCTCCCCTTCCCACTTAAAAAAATAATAAATATTAAACTTAGGTTGGAGTTCCTCGCGCCACCAACCTAATGTTATATTAACTTTTTAATGTTGTGTACTGCAGCTCACACAAAATTAAATAAAGCAGGCTAACCTACATGAGCAAGCTCAAAACTGGATAAGATTGTTTTAGCAGTCTCTAAATTTCCAAAAAAAAAAGTTGTCTTTCTTTATTCTCATTAAATGTGTATTTTTACCTGCTGCTTTAGCTGAAGCTAAATGTCCCACTGTTAGCGTGGCCAGCTTCTCAATAGTCATAGAACAGAAGCGCAGGAGGACAATGCACCACACTCGGCGGGAAAAAGACAAAGACTGTCGTTGCGCCCGTGTTCCTCGCCGATCCCCGTGGAAAATATATATCTAAATATATATTTAAATAAGAAAAGAAAAAAACACACACAACCTATTTTTTCCAGAATAATTCAGCTAATGTGCTATTTCGACCAAGCTAACACCGATTTTAAGCCCCCTCCCACACACACACAAAAAATATATATGCTCTTAAGAATTAATAAACGAGTATGTTAGGTAGGAGAGTCCTTTGCATTACCTTATGACGTCCCGTTTGCAGTTTCCACACAGAGGTCCAACAATAACGAGGTGCAAAATATTTTGTCCTCTCGAGCATATCGTAACGAAGAGTTAACAAAGTTGGACTGTCTTTCCTCTCCTGTCAATCACTGGATCACAGGTCATGTCAGTCAGGATATGGAGTGGTGGTTGGTAGAGGTAGGTGGGTGGGCGGGGCCAGCATGCATTCAGTGTGTGTTTCACTAAGTTGGGTTGACTAGTTCCCAGAAGAGTTCTGTACTTGTTTTTATACGTTCAGTAAATGAGCAATTCAGTTACTGCTCGACTGAGAAGCCTCCGCCAAATTATTACAATATTCTCCACTGACTGAAGTTCGCCTTTGGCAGCGCAGTGGCAAGCACACATTTGCAGCAGCTGTGCATGTGCATACAACTGCATGCAGCAGATTAGATGATCAGAATTCTTGAACCTTACACACAGGCAAGTCCCCTAAAAAGTCAAAACTATAATACTTTCACTGGTATCATACTGACAAATGGCATAGGTTGGAGGAAAATCTGGAAATGGTTGGCAGTGAAAGAGTTAAAATGTAATGCACTATTGCAACCAACCACTGAAAGAGTAAAAATACACAAACAGTATGATGAACCATTCAAATCACATAATACAGTAGCACTACTGCTAATGTGTTAACGGTAGGTATAACTACTACCGCAATTTTAAAAAATACAGTAAGTAAATGTAAATAACCTTAATATACCCATAATGCAAAGCAAATTACAGTAATTAACTGTAGAAATGTTTTCAGGTAAGTTACTGGGCATTTTGTGGTATTTTACTGTGAAAAATACAGCAAAGGTTAACAGTGTAGTGGATAACACAGTACAGTTTAGAATAGAATAATCCTTTAATTGTCCCACAAGGGGAAATTTGGTTGTAACAGCAGCCAGAAAGACAGAAAGTTTGGGCTCCTCTCTGATTGTTAGAGGCTAGAATCAGCTCCAGCTGGTGGAAACAGTCTTTAGGTGTGTTCAGCTAGTTATTCAGAGTGAGCTTTACAGAGACATTAGAGTTTCTTGAGTTATTTTTGGTCATGAGTAAAGGAACTGTGACTCATCATCATCAGTGAGGAAGTCCGACAGTGAGTGCTGCTGCACAGAGATCATCACTGAATATTGACCTGTCGGACAAAACAACTCACAAGTGACTGTCAATATATTAAAATATGGCTTTGATTTGACAAAGTCTGAAGGATTCTTTTTTTTTTTTGCCTGTCCTGTTTGGTTCTTTTGCCATCAGAATTATTGTCTAAAGGCGAAGAAAGATGCCCAACGGATTTACTTTACCAAGTGGACCATCCCAGCCTTGCCGTAATGGTCTATTTGATTCACCTTTTATTGTTTATTTTATTTTATTTTTACGTGCTAGATACGGGACAGACTTGACTGGGGAAAAGAAAGAGGGAATGAAAAACAGCGGGGATAAAGGGCAAAAAACAAAAACCAACAAAATAAGCAGACAAAAAATACATATATCAATCACCTGGATCACCTGTCCGAAGTCTGAAGGATTCTAACTAGAAGGTGTTTTTCAAAACTGAACTGTGTGTGTGTGCAGGTGTCCTACCTGAGCTCCACAGGAGAAGCAGCACTAATAGGTGATCCATGTCCAGCTGTACGTCTCTCTGCTCTGACCATCATGTGCTGTCCTCAGTATATTTCTGCTAACAGGAAGGGGCGGGATGGTGGGATGGATGGTTGGTTGGTTGTGTGAGCTCTGCTGGAGGTCACTCCACTGTGACCTTTCTTGAACTCTGTGTTCCATCACATCAGCCTTTTCCTCGGCTGAATTCTTCAGAGTCTTATTGAACATATTGTTTAGTAAAAGACCAAATATCCTGTATCCAGGTACATGATTTTTTTTATGCTATAAATTCTCATCTGTTCGGACTTTATGGCACCAGCCAAGCTTCAAATGCTTATAATGACCAGCAGTTAGAATCATATCTACTCATGACATGAATAATAGTTTGAACATTTTATTTTTAGATGTATAAAAGTCAAGTAGGTTTTGACCCAGAAGGACTCTGGTTAATATATGTGTAAAACTATGTTTTAGTTTGTCTCACTGTTTCCTATTTTTGGACAGAAGTATAGAGGTGATGAGCAGAATCTATCATTCTGAAATCAGGTCTTTTTTTCTGTCCATCAGACATGCCGTCCATCAACAGCACATCTAAAACCACACCAACATCCCACAGAGTAGTCACAGCCTGTACAGTGGAAGCAGGCAGCAGTAACTGATGCTGGAAATCTGTCATTCGCATTAAATTCACATCATTTTATCAACAACACCAAAAACTAAATTACGCTGGCAACAAATGTAGCAGCAACTATTTCTACAAATGTAAAATCTTAGATGACATTTTCCAAATGTTTGCTGAAGGTGGGATTAAAAGCAGTTCTAAGAGGAAAAAAGTCACCACATTTTATATTCCATAATTTCTCTTCCCTGTTGAAGATAAAAGCCCAGATGGAGCTGTAAATTACCAGTGTTCATGAAAAAATCCAGAAATTTTAACTCATGTTATCTGATAACATCTTTATTTCTCTACTGCAGGACAAATGTACGAGAATGTTAAGATAGTGTTGTCATGATCCTGGGTCCTTTTGACCCAGCGTTTTGTGTTTTCTCTTCGCGATTTTGGTTCTGTTCTCTAATTGGTGTTTACCCTGTTCCCCCCCGTGTGTTCCTGTTTTATTGTGAAGGTCTGCGTCTTATGTGAGTGTTTTCAGTTTGCCTCCCTGGTCTCGTCATGTTAATCACTCCCAGCTGTGTCTCCCACCTGTGTTATTTCCCTTCCACCCTTCTGTGTTGATTCTCTGGTCATTCTCCCTGCATGTCACGTTCGTATTCCGGTTAGTGTTTTATTTAGTTTTCCCAGTTTAGAGTTTTCACCGTTCGGTTCCTCGCCACCCTGTCTGTTGTACCTTTTGGTTGCAAATAAACTCACCCTCCACTTCAGCAGCCTGCAGTTTGGATCCATTATTATTCACACGGCTTGCCCCGGCAAACCGTGACAAGTGTGTTCTGATAATAGGGTTAAAACTGAAAATGGATGAAGGGCTGAAGTGCAAACTTTTCTTTATGACTCAGAAGAAGAAGATGAGAGAAGCTATGTTTTATTATTTAAACAGCTATAACAATAAAAAACACAACCTGTATTAAAATAACAAATATAGTTAAAGTGAAATTAGTAATAATTAATAAGAAAAAAGGAACCAAATTACATGCAGTTACTGTGGTATGAAGCAAGCATGATTATCTATGCTTATGACAGCAGAACTGAAACAAAAACCATAAAAACCTGCTAAAAGAAGCCGTTTCGGGTCATATAAATAGCACAGATAAATTATTAAATGACTTTTCAAAAATAGTGAAGCTCATAGAGAAGGTTAGACAGCATTCACCAGTTCCTCGTCCTTCCATCTTGACCTCTAATCGCTGATGAAAGGAAAAGGCGCTGCCTGAATTTATCCTGCTTCGTCCTGCAGATTTTGCTTCCTCTTAAAATTTATGATGCCTCATTAGCCTCTTCACACACTGTTAGAGCACTTTATCTGCATTCACACACTCTGACAGTTCAGTACTCTCCAGCCAATGCTTCAGCATGCATACTCGAGGAGGCAAGGATCAAATAACTAACTTTCCCATTAGTTGATGACCCACTCCACCTCCTGAGCCACAGACACCCGAAAACTCACTGCTGTTTATTCTGCACCACCTTCTGTGTTCAACAAAACTGGTGTGAGGCAGTAAATCACAGCAGACTGATGAGCAGGAGGCACAGAGGAGAAAAGAGCTAAAGGAGGAGAAAACTGAGATTAAAGAAGAACATCAGGGTTCACCTCAATTCAGCCGATAACAGTGTGTAATAAAAGAGGAGTTAATACAACAGCTGATCAAACAAAATGACTTCATTTGAAGGTGACGTCAGTTAAATATGATCTGTTTACAGCCACTGCTCTGCTTCATGATCTCAAACATAATACGAGTATAACGATCCACATCCTTTTAATAAAATCATTTTAATACAAATAAGACAAGAATTCAAAGAAACTATACTCATTGCATCTCACACACAGGAAAGACTAAGTGTGATGATTCAGTTAATTGCACATATTTATGAAGTCCTCCTTGTGTTCTTTTTTTTTGTCATCTTTCGAAAATCACTGAAAAAAACGTCTGCAACAAACATAGCTGTGGATGCTGATTACATCTCTTAGTAACCAAAACATCTGTCGTGATGGAAGAAGACGATTAGGATCTGATCTGGGGCTGACAAACAGGAAGGACACAGGAATCAAAAAGAAGGACAGGCAGTGAAGATAGAACCAGGAAGGATCATGGACCTCACAGGGCCCTAAAAACAGCAGAGTCACAGACCCGACTTAGACAAGAAGACTCACAGGACTCCAACTGAAATGGGAAACCTGTGAAAGAAAGCTCATGACAGGCCCACCCTGCATCACAAAACCCAGATCATGCTCCAGAACCTCACTGTACCTCCCCTGAACCAGCAGCAGAAGATCCAGAGCTAATTATCACCCATCCTTCAGACATCACCGAGGAAACCAACGAGAGGAGCTGGAGGTTAGATCACACAGGAATATTAAAAAGCTGAAGAATAAGAAATATATGAAGCTGAAAGTCTGTATGCATAAAAGTTTAAACTTATAATGAAGTGACTGTAAATCGATTGTTTCCATAATCTCATGATTAAATTAGGATTTAGTTCAAGAGTAAACTTATGATGAAGAATCAACACAAAAGGTTTTGCTGACAGCACGTTTAAAGAGATGTTGATATTTGGTATCTTCAAGGTTCAAGGTTCAAGGTTCTTTATTTGTCACATGCATAGTTATACAAGTATAACACACAGTGAAATGTAGCCTGACACGCTCCTCGACATGTGCAAAAATGAGGGGAGGCTGTAGAGGAAGAACATTATATATATATATATATATATATATATATATATATATATATATATATATATATATATATATATATATATATAGTATATACATTGGGTGAATGTGCAGTAGTAGTAGCAAGCAGGTGAATTCTGTACATTAATATGAATAGACATCTGACTATTTTACAGAATAGACAATATAAACATATTTAAAATTAAAGGAATTGAAATGTACATTGTGCCTGGGTTTAGAGTGTCTGGAAGAGTCCTGTCTCAGTCAATTATAGATGATGTGAGAGGGCGGGTGTGTGTGTTTAGGGCACGGATGGCTTGGGGATAGAAGCTCCTCTTGAGTCTCTCTGTCCTTGCCCGGAAGATGCGGAACCTTCTACCAGATTGCAGAAGTTGGAACAGTTTGTCTGTCTGTGGAAAATGAAAATGAAGAAATGAAAGACGTGTGGAAAGTACCAAGTGGATCAAACACACTGATGGCTGGAAAGGAAAAGGAAGTTCTTAAAATAAAATCAATCTTTCATCACGAGTCAGCAAGACTTTAATTTAAATGTGTGGAAAACTTAAAGATGAGAACTGTTTGTATCTGTGACGGTAAAACTTATAATCTGAGGAAGTCTCAAGTTTCATTTGTACTGAAACTGTTCTCTGATTGTAAATGTGGGTTCAGTAGAAACCAGTCTTTGTTTTTACAAATGAGAAGTTCATCTGGGTTTGAGACAAGCTCCTCGGAGGTCGTCTTCTGCTCCTTCAGGTGCACAAAGACTGAAGTTACAGTAAACCAGCTCAGTGTTCTCAGGTGTGCTCGGCTTCTGCCCCCTGCAGGCCTGGAGAGACATGACAGCACAGATCAGACTGATTGGATTGGTTCGTTCTCATTTTTGTGATTTTCTGAGAAGATCTGTGACCCAGAGTAAAACTCTTATGCAAATTAGTGAAAGACACTGACAATGACAAGTGTGGAGATACTAATGAACCCCAGCTGAACTGTTCTGTTCAAATCTGTGGCCCAGAGTTGCTGCTGGACACCAGCAGAAAGCTGTGAATCTGAAGGAGGAGAAGCTTCAGGCTGCTGGAGACAGCCTGCTGCTAGACTACCTGGTGTGTGTGTCACAGTGGTGGTATACAGTATATATATGAAATCTACTCAATAGCCACTTCAGCAACTCAATGCATTTAGTCATGTAAACAAGATGACCTGTTGAAGTTCAAACTGAACATCAGAATGTGGAAGAAAGGTGATTAAAAATGTTTTCATTTTATAAGACAACATGCAAAAGATGAAGTTTCTAAATACTTTCTGAAGCTTTTGAGCTCCATCTTTGTAGGTCTGTCTTTGAAAGTGTTACAGTGCATCACTAAGAAACACCCCACAAAACAATCAAAGCTAAAACATAAAACTTGTTATAAAAAAAACCCAAACAGGCTTTAATCTGTAGGGCAGCTGTTCCCCTCCACCCCATCACCCCTCCTCAGATCACCTGTCGTTCATCAGCTCTCTACATAAGGACCAGCACAGCCATCTAGACTCTGCCAGATTATTAGCTCTCTCCGTGTGGTAAACAGGCTAGTTTGGTTTTGCTCTTTTCCCTTTCTCTTGCAACTAAGGCTTTTTTACAGTTATTTTCTGGATAACATCACTGTGGCGAAGGTGTGGTCTTGGGCCTGCTGCAGAAGCAGGGAAGAGCAGGTGTGCTAAACTGGATTGATGAATGGCAACTGTTTTTATGTCATGCAGTGAGACGGAGAGGGTAGTGTGAGAGTTGCAGAGGGGTCCTGGGCAGAACCCCGAAACCGCAGTAATCACTACTGTCAGTAAAATTGCTGCTAAACGACAAAGCTGAAATGTCAATCCTTCGGTCCTGTGTCACAATCACCAAACTCCCTCCCTGGATTCCTGCCCAACTTGTCCCTTCCTCATCTTGCCTGGTCCCTTCCTGCCTACCTCTGTTCCCATAACAATCTCTCATTCCTGTTAATTGAAGTCCAGTGTTTAGTTCGGCTAAACTTTGTCACCATGATTTTGTTTGTTTAAGGACTAAGAGCTTGTCTAAGTTCATTCATGTGCCAAATCTCTAAGAGAATATTCCACATCTCATTGGCTTGTCTGGGTCCAGCACTCGAGTTCTACATTAGTTATTGTTTAAACACGACATGGATGGAGGATGGAGGAGGTCTCAGTGCACCGTTTGTAAGCAGATTCTCATGTTGCTCAGCAAAGGTTGGTAAGTTTTTCATAATTTTAACTGCAGCTTATTAAAGTCAGGAATAAGGATCCTTTTCACTGTACTGTGGTGCAGAGGCGGAGGCAGACATTTGATACACCCATGGCTTAGCTTTAAAGGGTAGTATGCAGAGGTGTGGACTCGAGTCACATGACTTGGACTCGAGTCAGACTCGAGTCATTAATTTTATGACTTTAGACTTGACTTGAAAAAATGTTCTAAGACTTGTGACTTAGTCTGCTCCAAGCATTCCCACAAAGGTCAGTCTGCTGTTGTAGTTAATGCGTCATTTTCATAACATAATTGGTGATATAGGTTACAAGCAAGTCTGGCGCTGAACAGAAATTGTCGCGCTATGCTCCTTTATTTATTGTGCATAAATAGTGAATTGTCCTGACACAATATTGCGTTTCGCTTCTGTTATTATGGTACATTGACAAAAACATATACTTTTATTCACAGGATAAAACAGTTGTTTTGTATCACTAATTGCCCAGTACGATTACAGCATACAATATTATTGTCACTGCTACATTTCTGTGATGGGTACCAGAAATTATTTCCACTACTAATTAATTACCGTTGAGCTCAAAGGTCCTATTAATAAACGGTTAACGAATGTGTATTTATGACGACGATTTGTGAGACTGGTAAACTTATGATATGTACGATGGTCTTTACTTTCTACACGGTGCGTTTCAAGGTCCTGCACCCATCTGTCGGTAAACTGTACCTGGGCTTGTTGCAGTGTCATGCGATTTTAAAGCCGGTCCTACAACCGCATCCAAGAACAACATGCAGCTTATCTCAGAACTGTCGGTGAAAATTATTCTTGGAGCTAGGTTTAATTGAGCTGCATTTTAAAGAGGTGCAATTTCACAATTTGTGTATATTTTCTAAGTTCACTATTTTGTCATGTGTTGAGAAAAACACAGATTTAAAAATTACATGGTCTAATATTTACATTTAGCATATAACTGCAACATGCTTTTTTCGTTTTTTTTAAAGACTCAAAAGGACTTGAAATTCAAAATTTCAGACTTGTGACTTGACTCGGACTTTTACACCAGTGACTTGAGACTCGACTCTGACTTGCCTGACATTACTTGAGACTTGACTTGTGACTTGAGGATAAAGACTTGAGACTTACTTGAGACTTGCAAAACAATGACTTGGTCCCACCTCTGGTAGTATGCATGTGGGATTGGGGGGGGGAGGGGGGAAGGGGGGGGGGGAGGGGGGGGGTTAGAAATGGCTGAAAGATTAATAGGCTCTGTTTTGAGTTTTGTTCAAAAGAGAATGACTTCATATAGGGAAAAATATATATGACATATGCAGGACACCTTAAACTAGTTTTTTAATTAAGCAGCAAGGCAGAACAAAGTCGGGCCTGTATCAAGACACAGGGACTGAACCCCAATTCAACCAGACCCAGAACTGATCCAGAATTAAAACAGGACTACAACAGTTAAAAATCAGGACTACTGAGGATTTAACCAAGAATCAGAACTAGATGATAGTAGCACTAAAAATCATCATAGACCTGCACTACACTTATTGTTTAATTCTACCAAAGTACAATATTTAGATTCAGAAAAGCTTATATAATTATTTAGCCTTGTTGTGCAAACAAGCCTGCAAAACTTAAATGTAGAATTTGAAAAATAACAAACCTAAAAAGAAACACTAGGTACGAGATACATGAGGACCTATGATACGGTGATACTTTTGGTAAACAACCATTTGACAAACATGTGTGTCTCACCTCCTCTTGTTCATCTCTGTTCTGTCGTCATTCTCCATCTCTCTCTCTGTTCCTCTCTCTTCTTCTCTGTTCCTCTCTCGCCCTCTCTGCTCCTCTCTCGCCCTCTTTGTGCTGACAATCAAGCCAAACACCAACATCATCAAATATACAGTTGAAACCAGATATTTACTCTTCAGATAAAAACAGAAACACTTTTTTAATTGTAACATCAAATCAGACTAAATGTTTATTTTTTTTAGATAAATATAAAAAAACATATTTGTTAACTTTAAGAGTAAAGAGAGAAACTGTCTGTGTTTCTTAATCATAAATGGCACCAAATTGTATTCAAAAGTGAGCCACACTTATGGAGCTCCACAATTCTTTTCCTGGTGTTTTGGTTGACATCTCTTGATTTTCCCATGTCACAGAAACAGGCTCTGTGTTTTGCCTTATATGCATCCACAGCTGTGCCACCAGTTTACTCACATGGACTCTACTAACCTATCAGAAGCTTCTTCAGCTCAGAATGGAATCGTCTGGAGTTTCTTATTAATTAACAATAAACTTAGTGTATATGTACTCCTAAATTTGATGAAAGTGATAAAAAATAGAAGCTCTGTCTCTCTTTATTCTGACATTTAACTAATTCAAAAGATATTTCAATATTTATTTAACCAAAACAAAACAAGTTTACTCTAAATTGATGTTGTACAGTAAAAAAATGTTCTTGTGTTTTCCATAAAGTGTGTGTAAATATCTGGTTTAAACTGTGAATATACTGCTGTGTGTTGAAATTCCTCTTGTTTTGCATAGAAATATACTGAACAACATACAAAACACAATATATAAAATACTACCAGAGTTTTTTCTTTGAAAGAAGCCCCTTATGTTCATTCTTGTATATCAGTGCATTACTGAAACCGATTTATTTAGCCGTGGAGGGTACACAGCAAATCCAGCATGTCCAAATTAACACTGTCAGATTTCAACACTATTAAAGTGTCTATATGGGTTCACATCAGAGAGTGTTAATTTAACTCTTTTTGGAGAGTTGGTAAGTTAACTCCGGTTTAGTGTTAAACACCAAATCTGTCTGGAGTTGATAATTTAACACTTACTAATGCTAACTAGGTGTTAAGAGTTTATATATTTTTATTCTGCAACCTAGACATCCACATTACTCACACTCTCACATAACACATACATATAGGGCCTTGGGGGTGGGCACGTTTTACAGCATCCAGAGGATGGTCGGTGTACTCCAACCCACCTCTGGTGCTGGTGCCCTACCCTCAATTTTAAATGCATTTAGACACTAAGGGTTTTCGGGAAGAGCCGTGCTGCTCTCTGAGAGGAAGCTAGTACCATGCTCTCCTGAGTTTTAAATGCACTTTAGAACAGCACACAGCAACACTACATATGAGCGGGCATAGGGAGGTTTGAGGTCTTCACCCACCCCGGTTCTGTTAGCCGTCAGGGCTGGGGGGCTGGGAGGAGGTGCTGGCCGTCAGACTGGGGTCTGGGATGCGGGGCCTCCCTGCTACTGCAGATAAGGAGGTGGTCCCCGCTTGCCTCCACCCCAGAGAGAAGGGTTACATCTCCTGGGTCTAGGTGCGGCTTGCCCCTCTGAGGGCCGGGGATACCTGGACCTGGGATATAGAATATGTTTGGGGAGTGCGACTGTCTGTGCAGAGTCTATTTGTGTCTGTCTACACGTTGGGTGAGTGCCGAGTATTTGGTTGTGCATATGGGGTGGGAATGCACGTCTGTGTCCGCGTGTGCCTGTTCGTCTGTGTCTATATGTCAGGTTGGGTCTTAGACTCAACCTCTCTGGGTACATCTCAGGCCCTCTAAAGTACGGAGGCCTATCTCCCCTCACCACACTCCCTGCCGGTAGCTGATGCCCTCAGACGTTGGTGTCTTGGTGGTCCTTGTCGTCTGGGGCTGGGCGCTCATGTATGTACCAGCTCACTCCTGGTGGCCGATTGGCGGGGCCGGGCGCCTGTGGACCGGCTGGGCTCCTTCCGGGGGGTGGGATGCCCTCAGGCCTCTGGCCTCAGGGCCTGAAGCTCGGTCCTCTCTGGCACAGCTGGCTGCCGGCAGAGCCCGCGGGCACACCACTGCAACCCCCTCTGGCCTCTGCTCCTTAGCTGCGGGGTGACCTCTCCTTTGGGGCTCTACTCAGCTCTTCCCAGTAGGGTGGCACGGTCCCCCCCCTTTGGTGGTCCTCCTCGGGTCCTTGTACTCTGGGGCCTCTGGATATCTGGGGCCTGGATCTCCTCCATACCTGCTTCATACCCTGGAGGACGGGGCTGTGGCTCCCCACACTCCCTAGCAGATCGTTACATGGAGAAACCTTTGGAATACAAGCATGCTGATCCACACAGGTGTGCACACAGGTGCCGGCAGCGAGAGCTCCTCCTCCGGCTCGCTGAGCTCCTCAGCTGGCAGAGCGGGCTCCTCCGGCTCGCCGAGCTCCTGCTCGGGCATGCTGAGCTCCACAGCTGGCGATGCGGGCTCCTCCGGCTCACTGAGCTCCTGCTCGGGCATGCCGAGCTCCTCCGGCTCGCTGAGCTCCTCAGCTGGCGGTGCGGGCTCCTCCGGCTCGCTGAGCTCCTGCTCGGGCATGCTGAGCTCCTCCGGCTCGCTGAGCGCCTCAGCTGACGGTGCGGGCTCCTCCGGCTCGCTGAGCTCCTGCTCGGGCATGCTGAGCTCCTCCGGCTCGCTGAGCACCTCAGCTGACGGTGCGGGCTCCTCCGGCTCGCTGAGCTCCTCAGCTGGCGGTGCGGGCTCCTCCGGCTCGCTGAGCTCCTGCTCGGGCATGCTGAGCTCCTCCGGCTCGCTGAGCGCCTCAGCTGACGGTGCGGGCTCCTCCGGCTCGCTGAGCTCCTGCTCGGGCATGCTGAGCTCCTGCTGCAGCTGGACGAAGTCTGAGGTTTCCCGAGCTTGCACTACCCCCCGGGCTTTACGCAGGGTGCAAAGGCAGGCGGAAACTCCCTTGAGCTGGCCGAGGTAGGGGTTTCCCTTATTAGATTATTCTGTTATTATATGTTACCATATATATGTAATCAAAGTAGCTGAATTAGAATACTGCTGTAGATCACATTATACCCTTTAATATAGAGTGTGTGAGCTGTATGTAGTTTAGTTCTCATTATACTTTTGAGTTAACAGAACATATTCACATATTAGTTCATTAGATAAATGTGCATCACTCTGTATCCTTGATCTGCTGGGAATGTGTTACACTGTTTTCTTGACATGCTTAATTGTTGAATCATGAAGAGAAGGTTGTAAGCAGGAGACTCTGTGTCTAAAGACAGGGGAGATAGATAGACCACATTCCACACCCCCACCTTACAGAAAGCAGAGAAACAACTGCCGAGGTCATAACTTAGGCGCTGTAACAGAGAAAAAATGTGATGTTTTGGCTTTTACGACTAGCTGGGGGCCACTAGAGACTATAAAAAGCTGAGCAACCCGTCACCATTTTGAGACATGTGCCTGACCCTCTGGTAGCATCTCTCCCGTCCGGACGTTGTAATGCTCTTATTGTTGAATTGTATGGAAATAAATGATTGTTGATTGAGCATTTATACACCGAGTATTGTCCTTCCTTCAGCCCAAAGATTCAAAGAATTGGGAAAATTCAACAACTTGGTGCCGTGTGACCCGGATCTTTGGTGTGCTGAGGAGGTGCAGATTTGACCTTTGGTGAGATCGTGAGGCACGGTGAACAGAGGACCGGTCCAAAAATAAAAAGGTAAGCACAGCCTGTTGTATTATAAATACCAAATGTGCATATTGGGCTTTCCAAATTAATCTGTTCACTGAGTCACATGTATTTTCACAGTAAATTTGTCGGTGTCTGGTTTTTGGCGCAAGATACTAACAACATAAGTTGAGGCTGAATTCCAGTGTGTTAAATAAACTGCTTCTACCGAGAAACTAATAAGACACTACGTTGAGCTAGTTGCAGTAAACTGCTTCTACCGAGAAACTAATAAGATACTACGTTGAGCTAGTTGCAGCCACTTTACCTTCCACATTTAATTTTGTCTAATACTGGCTTCTGTAGCAATAATACGTTAGAATTTCTTCTGAAGACGCGGCCATTAGTCCAGTACATTGAAGTCGAGGTTTGTTTATTTTGTTTATGGTGTCAGTGACGTCCTGGCTTTTGCCGGCTATGAAATAGAAGTTGATTTAAGGAAAAGCAGATGCTGGCTTCACGGTGCAGTTGAACGCTGGCAACGCGAGAGCGAAACACGTCCGTAGGTTTGGTTTATGATACGGCGTGTTCCGGTGGTGCGGCCGTGAAGTGCAGTAGTGGTTGGTGCTAGTTTTAGTACATTGGATAGAGGTTTTGACGGTGGTTTGTGGCGTCAGTCGAGTATAAAGGGCTGCGGTCATAATACAAAGTAAAATTTAAGTACATAGCAACACCTGGTTTATGATGTCAGGTATAACTTCGGGGATGCAAGCATCACTTTTATGATGCGACTTTGCCCCGTGGTGGCGGTCATAATCGCAGAGAAAGGGGTATTTTGGTCAATGGTGCAGTGTGCTTTAAGAAGATCTAATAGTTGAGCTCAGAGGTTTCTGTGTAAAATTCCCGCTGAGGAAAAGTGTTGAGTGAGAGTGTGAGTGAGGCGCGCTCTGAGTGTTTTTTGTGTGGAGTGTGAAGCGTGAACACAGTGACAGTGACGGTTGATGTGTTTGATTAGGAGGACATTAGAGCAAATACACATTTTAGGATCAAAGGTTGATGCCTAGTGTACCTGTGGAACTTTGCCCTAGGAGTGGCGACCCTCCTGTCCGTGGACGCGTGGCCAGGACCGGCGTCGTCCGGGTGCCGAGGTGGTGACTTGGGGAGGTGAGGGCCCCCGCATAGCTACGGAAATAACACTGGAACGGCCGTGTAATCACGGGTTCACATTTATTCCGGACTAGAACAAGACACATTTTGCGACCAAACGTTGAGTCTAGATTAGTAAAGAAATATAAAAAGGTTGAATTCCTCGTTTCAGTGGTTGAAACTGTTGTGTGCCTGTCCCCTGACGAGTGTGAAATTAGAATAAAGAGGGAATTTGGAGCCACATAGAGATAGACGGGCATAATTGGGTGTATTACTCTGTGGTGTAATAAAAATAAAAAGGAGAGATAGTAAGAGGTGTGCAGTGGAGAATTATGGAGGAGTACAGAGAGGAATGTGTTGGGAGACTGGCGTACAGTTTACGCTGTCAAGGTAGGCGTGTTGCCTGCTTATCTGTTTAACAGTGATGAAAATGAAATTAAATAAATCTCTTAGTGTGTTAATACAGGAAGCTGCGGACCTGGACCAACTGCCCCCACAAGCACAGCGGCCGAAGCAAAATTATAGGTAATGGGAACCACACCCAGCACGAATCAGCAGCTGTGAAAAAGACAGCAGCGAGGAGAGAATTAGAGGAGAAATTAAGAGAAGTTTTAACACATAAAATTGGGGCCAACGGACTTGTGGAGGTTGGGAAGGCGTCCGGAGCATCACAACAAAAAGGTGAAACAAAAACACACACAAGCAGAGAAATCTGAGAGAAAGGCTCCTTTTAAGGTAACGCCTAGTTTGAGAAAAGATAAAATTAACCTGCTTTTATACAAATGCACATACACGCAATGAAGAAACAGCTTACACTCATGAACACGTGAAGATTTTCCAGCAAGGTTAAAGAAAAATTAACATACTTAAATGATGAAGTCTATACATTACTGACAAAGAAACCCTCTGGGTTGCAGGACAACAATTTAACTAAAAAAAAAAAAAAAGGAACACTGGTCTAACCAACCAGGCAAGACACAACAAATTTAGTGGTTAAAAGATTCAAATTGTGACATGTTTTCTGTTGATTGATTAATAAAAGTGATTACTGAATGAAAGAAAGTTCCTTTTTTGGGCTTTTTAACATGATCTTAAGAATTTTAACATATACCGGTGTTGTCCTGTCAACTTGGTGGGTTAGGAGTTGATTATATCGGGAGACAAAAAACAAAAAAAGGGGGAGAGAAGGCTGACACAGGGCCTGGCCCCACTGTCTCCCCTCTGAATAACACAGCCAACACAACATCATTTTCCTGTTCGTTTGTTTTTGTTTTTTGTTTGTTTTTGTTTTGTTTTGTTTTTGTTTTTTCTATACATATTTAATTACAGGCTGCTTTGCCGGCCCTGAAAGCCGAGGCTGACTGGACTCCTGCTCTCCCCCATACGTGACACTGACCAAATGCTGCAACAGCTGGACCCACAACAACGACCTGAGAATGTCAACAGACCTGCAGGAATGTGATCTCATGCAGCCGAGACGGAGAGCACTAAACCTAAGGCCCGTTTCACTACACGGGGGAAAATTCCCAGACTGCGTCAGCTGACAGAGCTGTGACAAGACGCCCGCCAAGCCCGAATGAAAAGTAAGGCCGAGCGAAAGAATGCTGACCTTGATAACTTTGCATTCACACTGTGCAGGACAGTGATGGACCAACACGGATGATCGGGTGGCGAAAAAGGGCGTGACCGAGACAAGAGGAGTAACTGAGGACAGAAGGCACCTCAGAATGGACAAAAACACAGAAGAAGATGCAGGTTTCACCTGCGGTGAACATCGACACTGGAGAAAGGACTGCCCCAATTGGGGTCAGAACCAGGACGGACTGAATTTTGAGCAGCAGCAGCAGCAATGGTCGCAAACAAACTGAAAAGGAGGGGGGGCAGGACCCCAGGGCACGCTTCAGGCCGTGGTTTACCCAGAACACCAGAACAGGAAAGTGATGAACACACACACACACACACACACACACACACACACACACACACACACACACACACACACACACACACACAAATACACACACACACACACACACATTGGAATGCTGATTCACTGAGAAGTGATGCACACACATACACATGCACACGCTTGTGCAATGAAGAGTGATCCACACGCACACACACATACACGCTGATGCAATGAAGAATGCTTTGCTTATGCTGATATGCAAAATCCTGCACACAAACATCCCAATGCATAATTTTTATGAGGAGCCATTGATTACCATTAAATACTTAGAATGTGTTATATGTCACCCAGAGGGCATTTATGTAGATTTTAGGAATAAGGTCTAAAAAAGTTTGGTTATGAAAACAATGTCTGTGCGTGATGTCTGTTTATGGCTCAAGGCCTTGACTGAATTCTTTGCTGTGCTTCACACAGCCCTGATGAGGAACAGTGGCACAGAGTGAAAATGATGAATTAATAGTGTAAGGTTAGGTTGGAGTACGGCATTTTCTGTGATTGAGATTTAATTCAAGGAGGAACAAAAGGTGTTACGGCACCTGAGGTTCTCATTCCCACACAATATTGTCCCGGCAGGAAGCAAAATGTTCCTGTGAATTTCTGGTTGATTGTTTGGTTTTGTTTAGCGCTAGCTTGATTTTATCAGTGAGCTTTGGCTTGTGTTCTTTCTCGTAAGCGAGAGAGGGATACTTTTATGCTTGGACATGTCTGCAACGGGCCCTAGTTTATGTTATTGTTATTAGTGTTTTGTTGGTTACGTCTGTTTTCGTTTTTGTTACAGTGCACTGGAGAAAAAACATCTGAGAGGTGTGATCCACCGGTGGGGATATGTTGATATTTTGTGAGTTTATGATTTAACAATCAGCTCTTTAAACCAGGCCTGAAAGATTGAAATTTAAAGCGCTATGAAATATTCTTACAAAAACAGTTGCAAAATATGCTTCTCCATGATTGTAATTGGCTTGGGAGAAATTCACTTATAGGGAACACTGAGAAGTTCTGAGTCTAAAAGGATTCCACCGAGTCAATCCGGCCCAAAAAACAACAAGGAATTGTTTTCCTTTAAAATGATGACGTCATCTTGCTGGTGATGGAGGCTCGAATAGGTTGCGCGGGAGACTCCATTATCAGCAACATCTGGTATGAATGTGTATGGAGGTATGCATGTGAATGGACTGTGATGGACGGACTGGAAGCTTTGACTGACTTGATACTGAGACAATGACTGCACCAACTTTAGGATTAGTAAATGCCAATAAACAATTCACCCAGCCGACAAGAGAAGGGTGGATGCTTCGCTTTGTTTTGTTTTGTTTTTTCAGGAGCAGGAGGATAAGAGAGACTGGAGGAGGAGACTCTAGCTTCACATAAGTATGAACTGCAGACTTAACACTGTGGTTGCTGATTTTGAGTTACCGATGTTTGCATTAAGAAAACTGTGCTATATTAGCTGTGTTTTGAGTAAGGTATCATGTTATATTATTGGGAATGCCAAATGCTACAGTGGAGAAGACTTTTGATATCACTCATGACTGGAATATGTTATTATTAACCACAGCAGGCCACTGTAAAAAGTCAATTAAATTTTATAGAGGAAAATCGCCAAAATTGAACAATACCTATGAATGACTGGCCACATTCAGAATAGAGATATGCAATAATAAACATTGGTCCACGTGATTTAGGTTCTCACTTGAAATAGTAAGTTATTAAATGTAGAATATAATCGACAGGGACATTTGATAGGATGTGGTACTGAAAAAGAACAAGAGCAAAGTAAATAAAGAAAATATTGTGTTTAGTTTGGATAAATTCAAATTAAAATGTACCATTACACTCAGAGGATCAATATGGAATAAAACATATGCAAAATTTGTAGGAAGTACATGACTGATAACTGTTCTGTCCTGAGCGTTTGTTTCCAGAGCACCCACTTGACCACACCAACAGTTTCTCGCCACCGAGGAGGGGTACTTGTAAAAAGAATAAAATAAAAATCTGAGTTTAACAAAACAGTTTGAATGTAAATATCAAGCTTACCTTTCTTTTTCCATGAAATGTGCTTGTGGGCACGCCAGCCATTTTGAAAAGGTGGGCAAAGCAATTGGCAAGGCCACACCCCCACACATGTGATATAATTTTAAAGGTACTGTTGCCCTCTCTAAGAAACATCAGGAATTAGAGGAGTGGCAAGTAGAGTATGCGAGCTACAAGCAAAAACTAAAATGTGTACTACAGTGTGCAAAAATGAAATACTGGGTCATCAGGGGGTCATGAGGGACATTTATAAAACTAAAAGTCCCACTAACCTTAAAGTGCACTTGAAAAGCCCACACAAGAAGGTTAACCTAGCTTACCTAGAAGACCTCATCAGGGGGAGCACACTCCCCCTCCTTGAAGAGCTCACCCACTCAACCCGCATCCCCAGAAAACAGCTAACCCCAGATAAGGCAGCGTGATGTATCCCGAGACAACAGGACTGGGACATCTAAATAAAGGTGTGAAACAATCGCCTTCAAAAGGTTATCAATTCACTTGAACCAAAATTAGGACCACACGGTGCGGCAAGAGTTAATAGTTATTAGTCTCAACACCCAAGGATAACCAGAAGAGCATGACTGATATGATGGAACTGGGATTTTGTTACACTTAATTTTTGCAAAACACAAACAAAACTAAATTGAAACTAAGGATTTTCAGAAAATAAAAACTAAACTAAACTAGCAAACAATTGGTAAAAACTGATTAAAACTGATGAAAATTGCAAAACTATTACAACCCTGGTCCAGACCAAGATGGTGTTGGACATCTTCGGGGCAGAAAAGGGTTGGTGTGACCAAGGTGTGGTTTGGCTTGTTGTATGTACATTTCAAAATGTTACAGCTCTGGATGGACCAGTTACCAGGGCATGGAAGGATGACAGACTTTATTACATGAGGAGAAGGGACATTTTCGGGATCGAAGATCCTCAGGGATGACAAGGCTGGAGCAACGGTACTCGAGAGAAGAATTTCTGATACTTTCTGAGATATGATGTCACTAACCTTCTCTTTTAATTGTCTAGCTCCAATGAATTGACACATGGGAGTGTGTCAAAAAGGGGGAGTTGAGTTTGAACATCAAACAATGGTGATATGAAAATTTCTATGAGTTTATTTTTGTGTTTAATAAATTAGCTATGGTAAAACTTAAGCTTATAATGTGTTAGACTTAGAAAGGGTTCACTAATTTTTGATTTCTTTTACACACACATAGATTATGATTAGAACAAGTCCTGAACATAATATTTTAAACCAAATTTGAATCATTAGAAGAACAATGGATAACAATATTAGATTATCAAGGCTAGGGAGAGAGGTGTTTTGGTTTTCTGTCTCTTGCAGAGAAAGGAACAGACACCAGACGGGGACCCGGAGATGTGAGGACCCTTCACAGCAGGGACAGATGTAGGGACTGCCGAGACAGCAACTGGGGTCAAGTGTCATGACGTTTGGGCTCCTGGAGAAGATGGATCCCACAAACACAGCAATAACCATGAAGGGGTTGGCGAAAACCGGGAACACCAGACCAACGAGGTTCAAGAGGCTCTTGGCAAAAAGGGGGACACGCCGGTGACCCCAAAATACACAGATCTTTGTTTGAAATCGGGGCAGAATAATCCCCAGAACTGTGCAATGACTAAAGGGTGGTCTAACCCCGGAGGTCGAAGAAAGAAGCTGAGAATCACCCAACTGGAAGACACTGGTAGCTGCAGCAATAAAAATAAAGGTTAAAAGCTCCTTAGACAGAGGTTCTAGTCTAAGTACATTTGAAAGGTATAAGGGGGCATTAAAATGGGAGTGGAAAACTGGAGCACCAAAATAAAGCTGTGGGAGAATTGGGGAGTGATGGGAGTGTCATCTGTAACTGCTGTTATGGTTGTAAATCTAACTTGGGAAAATTCAACACCCTCCAGGATCGCCTCGATGGCGTTTAACCCCACCACTCCTGCCCTTGCGTTGGTGGTGTGAGTTACCCAGTCCATCAGGCGTTGGACGCGGGTGAGGTCGCTCTCTCCGGACAAGGCCGCTGGAGTGGGCAGTGGAATGGAGGCTGCTGCTGGTGGAGAAGATGGCTGAGCGTGTGATGTGGATGGTGAACAGGATGAAACGGTAAGCGGTGAGGTAGATGTCGCGGGGGATGATTCAGCAGGTGACGGCTGGATCACTAGCCGGGCGATAGGCTGAGGTACAGCGACCAGCTGGGCCGCGGGCTGCGCTTTGGCTACCGGCTGGGCAGCTGACCGTATAAACATAGCCCCAGAGTAAACAGTTGAGGTGAGTGACGATGAATTGTCCATATGACTCACCACAGCCGGCTGTTGAGATGTCTGTGGATTTAGCTGCGGTGAGGAACGCTGGCGGCGCGAACGTCGTTTCCGTGTCGGCGTCGGCGTCTCAGGCAGTGAATCCACCAGCTGTCCGAGCTGGTGGGCAGCCTGAGGAGGAGAGTGGAGGTGGAGGGTGGAAAGTAGGAAGTCCAGGACCACCGCATTAAGGGAGTCCACCAGCCAGGGGAATTTAAAAAGCATCTCCTGCAGCCGCCTCTCCACGGCGCGACGCAAACCTTCCGCTGGCTTCTCCCACCACACCTCACATAGGTGGTACACTTCGTCCATAACTTCCCTCCTGAGCCTCTCCTCGGAGACCGCTGGGTCCATTAGAGGCGGGATCATTCTGTCACGGTATGGCATGGCACACCGTGGAAGGAGTGGGGAAGGAGGACCCAGGCGCGGTGCTCTATGTACAAACAGTGTTTATTTACAGAGTGGAACAAAAACAACAATAAATCCCCGTGTTCGCCCAGACTCCCGTGTCGTGTCTCTGCGTTAATAGTTCGTGTCTCTGTGCTCTCCGCTCCCGTGTCAGCACCCCCCGGTGCTCGCTGCTCTTCGTGCCTTCCACGCTCCTCGTGGAGTCTCAAGGAAATGATCCCGCGTCGGTGGGAGCTCCAAGACTCTCCTAAGTAGCTCCCCCGACGAGCCCTGATCAGCGGCAGGTGTGTGGCTTCGGGTGTGGCCAGTCCTTCCGCAGGGCCACACCCCTCAGGCCTGCAGGTGGCTGAGCTCCATCCTCCAAGCATCCCCGCAGACATAAACACACACACTCACATCTACAATCATGGAGGAGAGCAGCAGCAATACCAAAATACATATAATAATAATAATAATAATATAATACATAACCCTGACACCCAAAGATGGTAAAGAAAAAAAGATTAATGTAACTGTAATCCCTATAGACATGGTTACTAGTATTTTCTTGTTTTTTACCTTGTATTATTATTTCCGACACCCCTTGAACACACTTTGATTTTCCGTAGTTCAGTAAATGCAACAAAAGCACGTTGCTGCATTAAGCTAGGCAAAATGGAGCAAGACACCCAAGAGCAATTAACAAGCTACACAGTGAGTCTTTCGGTATAAAATAAGTGTTATAAAGTATTTTTTACAGTCTCTAACTTAAAGTTATGTACTTTTCAGAGGCCTTTATGTGTTTTACTCTCGACCAAAACCAGGCAGAGCGTGTGTTTGTTTCTTGGGAACTCCGGTGAGTTACTAAAAATGATAAGTTAGCAGGAAAATCTATGCTAATTTTACATGTGGTAACAACTGCAACAGTGAAAATTCTGTATAGGGCTTTGGAGCGTGATGTCACGGGGGTGGGCGTGGAAAGGATTTTGGCCCGATCCGCCATTTTGGGGGTCTAAGTAAGGAGCGAAAGCATAGCCATGGTTCGTACTTGCTGTGTGGTCGGCTGCAATGTTCGATCTTATGACCGGCACGGGAATAAAGTTTGGATTGTCTTTTTATGCTTTCCCAACCTGGAAGCAACATGAAGGAGCTCATGTATCGGATATTACCAAACGAAGGCGTCTAGCCTGGATAGCAGCCGTGAGACGAGCTGATATCAAGTTCTGTTACATCTCCAGATATCAGTTGGTGTGCTCAAGACATTTTCATTCCGGTAAGTTCTAAATATGTTCACATCACACTTTATAGCTGAATAATATTATCGTTGGTGGTCTCGGAAGTTATAGAAATTGTGATCAAACATCAAATGGAGTGACTTTGCAGACATATGTGCTATGTAAAGAGTCGCAGGAGGAGACAGGGAGGACACAAATTGGCGTTAATAATTTGCCCGATTATCAATGTGTTAATTTGCATCTACTTTACAATTATGGGCACATAATATGATAACGATATTTTAGCAGTTTACTGATAAATGTATAACATTAATTATGGTGGGGGGTGGAAAATGGCTAGTTCACTCGATGCACTCCAGCTGACTTACTTTGACGACGTACTCAAGAGTTTGGCGGCTTGAAAATAGCCAAATCTTGCACCCAGCCATTTTTAAATTGGATGTGCGCCTCCAGTGACTTGTAATTACGAAACTGGTTCGCAGTGTAAGCGCTTACTCCACAAACAAGATAGGTGAAGATATCGGGGTAGGACAGTGGCGGTAAGTCGTCTGGGTCTTTACTCCACTGCCGTATGTCGTATGGGTCCAGATTTGCGATGCACTCTATTTTTTTCAAATACCGCTGCTTCGCCTCTGGACGCAATCGGTCTCTATACCGTCCGTTTTCTTTTGAGCTGCTTTTAAACATGTTTCTTGTCGTCGTCGCCGTTCCAACAGTGAGTTTGTTTGGATCGTAGACCCCGAAAATGGAGCTGCGCTCCCACAATGCATTGCGGCATGACGTCAACTCCAAAGCCCTATTGTCTAAAAAAAAAAACAAGCTAAAGCCAGTCGGAGTACTTGAATTGTGTGTGAAATGGAGTGTCGTATTTTATTTTATTGTCTATTTGATTGGGCATCTTCACAAATGCGCAAAACTAATGCAGGATGCACTTTTCTTTTAGCCATAAATGTTGTCCAGTGTTTTTTTCTGCACTTTGTCATTTCAGTTATGGGTTGATTCATGTAAATACGTTATGTAAAACTACTTACGTTACAAACATTTCATGATGTGATTACATATGCCTTAAAAAGGGGTATATAAATACAATTGATTGTAATGCTGTAAAGCAGTACAAATGGAATTCATAGAGACAGAACAATGTTAAAACAACAGTGTACTTGATTTTGAAAACTCTATAAGATCTCGTTTTATTTAGAAAAACTGTTAAGAACTGTTTTGTTTATTGCTCTGTACTGTATGTGCAGACTGGTTTTTTGTGATCCTGGATCTGAAGTGGTTCTGGATATGGATGGCGAGCCAGACCCTGTGAAAACTCTTGGCGAATCCAAAAGCAGTGTGGCCAGCTGTTCTGGATGCAGGAGTAGAGCTACAGTCTGAATTACTTCGAATCGCAGGATTTCAAATAAGCAAGAGCAAAAACTGCTTACTTGATACAGATTGTTTCTCTGGGAAACTGTTGAAGTCCCAATATCCTGCTCATCAGGAGTCAGGTCTAAAGAGACTACTCATTTTATTTTATTTTGTTGTTATTTTCGAAAGAGTGCTCTTTTCTGTTGATCTTCTGTTAATTTTCTGTGCTGTATACATTGGGTTATTGCACCATTGTAACATTGTAATAAAGCTGCCGGCTGTTCAACACTCAATTCTCTCAAATTTATTTTACTCCTCTCGAATCTAGTTTATAAGTTTAACCCTACTATACTAAGCAGGTGTTACATAACTAAAACATGATTTCAACAGCACTGCTCAAGAAAGGAACATTTTACACTGACAGCCTAATAAGTACCAGGGAGACTTTCATTTTCCTTCTGTCAATAAAGACAATGTCGATTTGCCTTTATCGCCGTCTGTTTCTGTGTGTCCTCATGAACTGCTTTTTGGTTTCTTTTTGCAAGTTTGATGATTCAAGTTCACCAGTTTGTATTTTTTACCCTTTTGGAGATTTGGATTTTACATTCACTTTTTATTGGTTTTTATTTTATTCAGTTTTGTTTTGTTTTTTTTAAACCATTTGTGTTGCATGTTTGACACTTAATAACTGTGTGTGCTTGTGTTGTATGTTCATGTATTTCCTCCCTAGCGTTGGTCCTAAAACCAGGATTGATCCCACGTCACTGCGTTGTTAGTCAGTTTTCCTCATGGCTGAAGCCTTGGACAGATTCTGCCATCGTGTGTCACTTTGCAGCAGACAGCTGGTGGATTGGACTTTTGGGCATGGTAATCACACACCTAAATTTAAGACAAATTGAATTTGGGACTTGCATACTTCAAGTCAAATTTGTGCTGCAACATCAGTTCTCGTCTCTTTCTGTGTTTACGTTGCTTCAGGCTGGTTTCAGATGTTTGATAATCACATGGTTGGTGCTTTGAACCTGGGTGCCTCCAACACTTCAGCAAAGTCTACCACCTTGGAGACATGAGTGTAACCCAGTTAAAAAAAAAAAGAATAAAATGTGTATAAATATGCAGTTCACAATAATCACAGCTAAATAACACATGCTTAAAAAAAGTTCAAATATATTCTCTGTTGCATGATAACAAATTAACTTCATGGTTAAACTGTTAAAAATGTTAAAGGATGTATTTATTTATCATTATATTAGGTAATGTTTTTAATTTAATTTGTTACAAAACATTTTACTTTGATAGAGCTGGTTTGTTTTTGTTTCCCCCCCAATTAAATTGAACCAGACACAGGTACACGGTGTGGATTTTTGCTGCAGGCTGAGGGAGACGAGATGAGCTAAGGCAGAGTAGTGGCTTCCTGCATTGATACGAAGTAAAAGTTTGTGACTGCAAACGTTTTGGGTTGTTGGTTAGATACCATGGAAACTGTCAGGCATTGTAAAGCAGTGAATGTCGGCCTGAAGTTTGCTGCTCAGTGATAAAGAGAGTAGCCAACTGGCAGAGCGAATAGACTATAAGCAGCTTGTAGCTAACCCTGCTTCAGGATATTTTCTGGGTCTGAAAGCAAATAGCAAAATCCACACTTTGCCCATCTGGAGCTGGACTTGCAAACATATAAAACATTAAACAGTTGTTTTCCCACCTGGTCAACAGGGCTGAACACTGTACTTTACATTTGATCATGAAAAAAGGACAGTGAGATAAAAAATCATTGAAACTTACAAAGATAAGTGTCAGAGGTGCAAATGCACAGTGGCTTACGGAGCAAAGCAGGAAGAAATGAAACTGGATCAAATGTATCACTATTTATAGAGCACTTATTAAAAATACAAGTTCACCTAAAGTATTTTCCTTCAAGTCTCCAAAATCCCAAAAATCAAACCTGATAAAAAAATTTAACACTGGGCAAAACTCAAACGTCTCATTATGTACCGATTAACTCTGCAGTCACCACTAGAGGGCATCATCGCTGTATAACTGAAAAGAAGCTGGACAGAAGCCAGTTACAACCATTTTATTAGCTGAACACGTGTACTGGTCATAGCTGGTAGCTAACTGGGTAAGGGTGTCACGGGTCTGTAGCTCTATCCACCAAGTAAGTTACAGGGCCTTTCTCTGCCTTTCTCAATTCAATTCAATTTCTTTTTTTGTCCCACAAGGGGAAATTAGTTTAGCAGCAGGATAAAAATAAACAGAACAATACTATAAAGTAATAATGACAATAATAGTGATAGAAAGTCCAAGGACAGTTATTTGCCATTAAGGAGACAAGATGCAGTAGGGATAAAAGAGACCTGGAGTCTTTTAGTCCTCCTCCTCGGTACTCTAAAACGGCGGCCGGAAAGCTACAACTCAAACTCACTGTGAAGTAGATGGTTCAAACAATTAATAATAGAATGAGCTTTTCTAAGCACATTTCTATTGTAGATGGCCAAAAGTCTATCTTGCCAGCGCCCTAAAATTTTGCTAGCAGTTTTTATGAGAAGTCCCAACCGATTCTTATTCTTCACCGTCAGGTTACCAAACCAGGCAGCGATACAGACATCACAGATTCGATAAAACTTCTATAAAACAAAGACAGCATCTCAGATGAGACATTAAAAGATCTAATTTTCCAGACCCCTGTCATCAATGAGTGCCCAGTGGAGAAAGTGGAAAGCTTCAAATACCTCGGGGCTTACATCACGCAGGACCTGTCATGGTCCTGTCACATCAACTCCGTGGTGAAAAAGGCCCGTCAGCGTCTCTACCACCTCAGACGCTTGAGAGACTTCCGACTGCCCTCCAAGGTGCTCAGGAACTTTTACTCGTGCACCATAGAGAGCATCCTGGCGGGAAACATCTTAACCTGGTTCGGGAACAGCACCATGCAGGACAGACGAGCTCTACAGAGGGTTGTGCGATCAGCCGAGCGCACCATCCGCTCCGAGCTCCCTGACCTGCACTCAGTCTACAGCAGGCGGTGCTGGACCAAGGCCAGGAAGATCGTGAAGGACCTCAGCCATCCCAACAACAGACTGTTCTCTCTGTTGAGGTCAGGAAAGCGATTCCGCTGCCTGAAGACCAACACAGAGAGACTGAGGAGGAGCTTCTTCCTGCAGGCGATACGGTCTCTCAATCACACCACCACACAGTACTGACCCACACATATGGTTTTTACACACACACTGGACATTCTGGACATTTCTTTTAGACTAGTTGCCACTGAACAACTACACTGCATGGTCATCTAATAAAATCACTCACTTAGTCACAAGTCACTTAAATAAATCACTTTTAAGCATATTTGCACTGCACAAGACACTTAAATATGTGGATTGCACAACCCTGGACATTACATTTCTTACCATTACCATTTATTACTTGCACAGCTGCTCTTACTGTTCTATATTTCTTCATATATTCTTATACATTTTCTATAATTTATATTTTGTGTATTGTGTATTTTGTTGTACAGTTATTTTATTTTAAAATTTAATATTTTATTTTATTCTTTCTTAGTTAAATTTACCCTATTTATTTCCTATCCTATTCATAGTCTTTTGTTTTAGGTCACGAGCAGTTGTCTAAGCATTTCACTGCATATCGTACTGTGTATGACTGTGTATGTGACAAATAAAATTTGAATTTGAATTTAAAAAGAACAGTGTTTGTCATCAGCATGAGATTCAAAACACAGTTTATGGTCAAGTACCACACCTAGATATTTATAACTCTCAACTATCCAATATCAGCACTTTTAATGATAGTAGGTGATGAGTTATAAGAGGACTTCCTAAAATCAATAATCATGTCTTTAGTTTTTGACACATTAAGTGAAAGGAAGGACTCATCACACCAATTCACAAAATCATCTACAACCTGTCCATGGCCTGACTCGTCCCCCACTAGAAGACTGACGATCACTGTGTCATCATCAAACTTCAGGATGTGTCTGTTCGTGAAATTGCTGCAACACTCATTTGTGTACAGAATGAACAGAAGGGGAGAGAGGCAGCAACCCTGGGGTGAACCAGTAGAGGAGGAGAGCACATCAGAAAATACACGATTCACGATTCTCCTTCTTAATTATCTTCTCAAATGTCTTCATCACTAAAGAAGTCAGAGCCACAGGCCTAAAATCATTCAGTACCTTAGGAGAACTGCCCTTAGCAACAGGAACAATGATAGCATGTTTCTAAATCTTAGGTACTGTCTGTAGCTCTAAAGAAAGTGAGAAAATATGGTGAAAATCCCACTCAGCGGATCAGCACAAGTTCTCAGTACCTGTCCACAGATGTTGTCAGGTCCAGGACTCTTACTTTTAGTGTGTCTAAAAAGATTAGCTACCCCCCTCTCATCAATACAAATAGATGGGGGAGTGATAGTCTTTTCCCTCAGTGTGCTGGTCTGCCTAGAACAGTCAAAGTTCTCAAAACGAAGGTAAAAACTGTTAAGACTGTCTGCCAGATGTTTGTCAGAGGTAAACCCCTCTAAGGTAATATTATTTTTACCTTTTGTCTGTAGCCCTGGCATTGTTTTCATACCAAGCCAAGGTCTTTTGAGGTTGTTACTACTGAGTTCTGCCTCAATCTTATTTCTATACCTCATCTTGGCAATCTTTATTCCAGGCCTCACCTCCTTCTTCAATATTCTCACAGTGGGAACGTCTCCCTCCTTAAAAGCAATTTTCTTCTAAGAATCAGATCCTTAATATCTTTAGAGAGCCACGGTTTGTTATTGGGGAAAGTCTTAAGTTCTCTGACTGGAATCACAGAGTCTTTGCAAAAAGAGATGTAGCTACACACCACATCAGTGAGTTCATCCAAATCAGAAATACTGTCTTGGAACAAGGACCAGTCAATGCGATCAATACACCCCTGAAGGGCAACACAACTGTCTTTTGTCCAGACATTAGTCCACTTGACACAGGCCATCTCCCTCCTAATCACAGATCTGTAAGCAGGGAGGAGGTGAATAACATTGTGATCCGAAGAACCTGGTGCAGGTCTGGCCACAGACTTATATGCCCCCTTAATTGGTCCATAACACAAATCCAGCGTTTTGTTATGCCTTGTAGGACAAGTGACATATTGAAAGAAATTGTTCAGTGATTTCTTAAGATTACAATTGTTAAAATCACGAAGAATAAAATTAGGAGCATCCGGAGAGTAGGGATGGGTACCGGTATCCGGTGCCATTATGGCATAAACGGTGGTAACCAGACTGATTTAGGATTTCTCAGCTTTATTTCGGTGCTTTTTCCCCCCCTGAGATGTGATACACTTGAGATTCTAGCCAATCATTTTATGTTTCCAAGGATAGTAGGTGGGCCCAGGCTAAAATGACCAAAGAAAAAGTGGGAAACAGCTGAACATGAGAGGTTTTTGGACAAAGTTTGTGTTTTTTCCATTGTTTAAGCACTGCTTCCAGCCAAGAGTGATACCATTTCTTCACACAAAAACTCAGTAATCCTGTGGTAGAAAAACATTAAATTGTGTGTCATACTGTAAATCACATGATCAAACACATGATTAACCCTCTGTTGTAAAAAAGAAATGTAAATGTTAGCGCTGCGCAGGTGTATACACTCTTTCTCAAAGTGACTTCTGTGAGCAACACAAGGTAATGAATAACACACTGCTGGTAAATTCACAAAGACACAGAAAGTGGCAATTAAAAGGTTAAGTCAGCACAGCCCAAAAGCTCATGCATCCTGTTGCTGTCATCTTTCTGCTCCTGTAAAAAGAAACATACATACATACATCCACCCTTTTGTCACTGGGTGGAGGTGCACTCTTGCATACTGGAGTCAAGTCAGTCAAGCTTTTGTCTGTCCAGTCAGCTTTTACCAATCAGTCAGTCAGTTCCCCATTTTTTAATTTTCACTCATTCATTTACTCATTGATTCTTTCTTTTGCTGATAGTGGAAATTATTGTCACATTTCGTTTCCACCCTCAGCAAAACGACAACATTTTGAAAAGAAAAAGAAGAATTTTAGACTGGATTACCTCGCTGTATCCTTATAGAAAAAGGGACTCGCTTCCTAATTGTCCCAAATAAATGACTTTCTCCTGAGCCCATTCTAATTTTGGAGAAACTCACTTTGCAACCGTTCGCAACAACATGTTGTGTAGTTCTTCCTATTGAAACATTTAGATCTGCTTAGATGACAAAGAATATTGAACAAAACTTTCAGTGCACTGTGAAAGTAACAAAATAAAAAGAATAAAAGAAAAGAAAGGAAAGGAAAGGAAAGGCCTTGTTAAATCATGACACGTGTTCTTCATTTCAGGGGGATAAATCATACCAAACCTAATTGGCAGGCTCAACTTTGTAACATGAGACAAATCATCAGCCAGTTTAATCTCAAACATTCATCCAATCAGCCACACCACACACAACATACAGCATAACCCTGTTGTCTCATCACATAATAAGTTTCTTCTCATGCAGTGTTGGTCAAGTTACTTGAAAAAAGTAATCAGTAACTAATTACCAATTACTTCCCCAAAAAAGTAATCCCGTTACTTTACTGATTACTTATTTTCAAAAGTAATTAATTACACCTGAATAGGTGATAAAGCGATAGCTCTTTCAGCCCAATTCTACTTTTTCTGCATAATCCATCATACAAAATGTAATCAAATGGAAAAGTCTCTTTTTAAAACTTGTTTTATTGGTTTTAATCTTTTAACTTTATGCATCAAGCAAAAATTTAATTATATGCACCATTCTCTGACTGGAAGAAATTTGTTTAACATTTAAACCTATTTTCTACACATTCCAACACATAAAATAAAATATTTTTTGTGATTACACTCACTCTTTCAAATAGATGCAAGTAAAACACAGCAGAAAATAAATAAAGTCAAAGACTAGCAGTCCTGTTGCTCTATTTTCACCTGTAAAGCAGGACTACGGTAGGCGGAGGTTTACCCTGGTGCAGGTGTGCCGCAGCGGTCAGTTGAAGAATCCGCGAGTTTCTCTGTGAGTTTCCCATTACGTCGTTGCACACTCGGTGCTTGCTCGGAAGTTTAGGGGGTTTTTTCGGTGTAAAAAGAAGTTTTCTTCCCACACATAACGGACGCTAATGTTTTTGTCACTTTTTATGGAATCAAACTTAAAGTAAGGTCAGTACTTCCACGCTTTAAACGCTGCACGCTCATACTCTCTCTTGCACTCGATATATGATCCATTGTTGATCTGCACACAGCTGTTGTCACAAAAGTCACACTCGCTTACGTCACTGTCATGAGACATTCTCGCAAAAAAAAAATCACGGTTTTAGTAACGCAGTAACGCAGCGTTCCTACAGGAAAGTAACTGTAATCTAATTACCGTTTTTGCAATAGCAATCCCTTACTTTACTCATTACCGTAAAAAAGTAATCAGATTACAGTAACGCGTTACAAGTAACGCGTTACTGCCCATCTCTGTTCTCATGTTTCAATTTCAATTTCAATTTCAATTTTATTTCTATAGCACATTTAAAAGTCACAGGTACAACAAAGTGCTTCACAGACGAGCCATACTTGCAGATGTAACCAAATGTGTGCCATGTTAAAACTTATTCACCCACCAGAAACTCAACAATCATGCAAAACTCTTCATCAGCATTCTGTTTTCTCCCTATGATACAATCATCTGTCCTCCTATAATATTTAATCCACTAGTCTACGTATCACTTCCATCTTACTGAGTGACTTGGACAAGATGACAAACAGAATCTCATGCTTAAGATGCTGTCTGGTCTTCATGAGTGTCATTGTATGTGTATATGCATGTAGGGTTAGTATGGTTAATGCATTTTCTGCTTGTGTGTGTTTTATATACCTTTCTCATTTTGTGGTCCAAACTCCTTCACAATTTTTCCACTTAAATCAGTTTCCTTTTTTCCCAGGATTGCTAACCCAAATTTTGATTTCCCACACTAAACGACAGCCTTCCTCTGTGTTCTCACCTGCTCCTCTCACTCTTTGCAGTCCAATGGCAAACAGTTCTCTTCAGCTTTGTCCTGTGTCATCCTCACTGTCTCATCTTGCCATTCCACTCCAAAAGTGGCCAATGTCACTCAGACAGTCTCCTCAAAAGTCATCTTCACACACAGTGAAGTTGCAGCTTGCTGGAAACGCATCTCCATCCATCCATGATGATGGGGTTTTCTTACTCTCTGATGCCGTTTGTACACACTGCTGCTGGACCTCTCTCAGGACTCTGATGTTGTCTCTTGGGCTGCTATGAATTGTAGATGTGCTGTGCTTCTGGAACTGCACTCCTTGTCTTCAGGCAGAGGTTAGCTTCCATGGAGCTTGTTTTTTCAGGGTGAGGAACACATGGGAGTTAAGCTGTAAACACCACTCAGCCAAAAGCTCTGCCTCAGTGTTTCCTAATGATGTGAAACCTATAACTTTCTTCCAACTGCTGCATGTGGAAAATTGATCCAGGTCTGCTTTTCACCTGAAAGTGACAAACTAAGACATTTTCATTGTTCTCCTCACTGCTTAAACAACACACATCTCTCTCTCTCTGTTTTTTTTTTGGAACTCTCCTTTCTTAAAAACAGAAAGTGGCATTACAGTTGTTTCAGGCTGAGAAACACCAAACACTTGTCATGTTATCATTCATATTTCGTCCACACAACTATTTTTTTCTTTTTTGTGTCCACTGGGCAGGTGACCTGCAGAATCATGTCTTCCCCAGTTCGAGACCACTTCACTCACATACTTTCACACCTCTCTGTAACTCACACACACCATGACGTCAGACACAATCACCTGCTTTTCGACAAAACTAAAACATGATGCTGATGTTACAAAAGTCTCACACACATGAATCAGGATGCAGAAAAGCTGTTGCCCATATGGGGTGCCAGGAAGAAACTAAACTCATGGATAGCTGCATGCTTGAGATATCATAGCTCTGTTTCCCTCCCCTCTGATAAGGTCAACCAGCTCCTGCTCTGAACATGTGTAGCTTGCTCATCAGCTTAAAAGCGACTGCATACAAAATGACAATCAGACTCACTCACGCAGACCACGTCTGGCCCGCACACGCACACAAAATAGACACATATGAGCTGTCACCACTTTCAAGTACAAAGTTGTTATGAAGTCTGTCACAATCCCCCCTTTTTTCCCCTTTATTTATTTATCCTTCTTATTTCATTGTACTGTATATTGTTACTCTTATTTGCCTTGTATGTCTACTGTACAAACTGAACTGGAATGACTGACTGTTTGCTTTATAATTTCAAATAAAGTTTGAGGAAAAAAAGAAAAAAAAAAGAGTGACTGACTCCAGGTGAATATCGCCAACAACAATAAAAATAAGGTGTAGAAGATCTCCATCTCGGCAAAAACCTCATAAAAAGTTAAAACCACAGTTAGGAACAGAATTAAAACAAAGTTAAAAACAAAAAGAAAACGCCAGTAAACACCTGCTGCAGGTCGCCACAAGAGCAGCACCCCCTTCTGGAGGACTAATATTTCACTGAAAAATATCTGATATGCATATCAACATAATTATGGATGATTATAAAAAACACACACATTATAAAGAAAATACATCAAAAGACAGATTGTATTATATTTATGTATCAAATATGACAAAATGCAGACTTTACAGAAGTAAAATTATCTCTAGTTTAACCCTTTAAGACCTACCCCAAGTCCGCCAGAGCTTATATTATATTTTTACATGCTGTAGTGCCATTTTTGGGAGCATTTCAAGTTGCTATACATCAATACAACTGTTATAGCCCAAATTTTCATAATATGCATGCATTAAGGGCATAGTAATTACATAAATTGCAAAAAGTGCAATAAAACTGTAAAAGTTAAACGTAAAGCTGTTATAGAAGTTAATGCTTCCTTTGTGTTTGTAAGCTACTAAAATCAGCCAAAGCACTTATAAACATGATGACAGTCATGGCTGTATAAATGATCCACGTTCCACGGTTACTTCAGCTGTGCATTATTTTTAGCTCAACTTACAAAATCAACTTATACATGAAACTTTTGTATATATATTTTTCAGTGACAATTCTTTGATTCACATACTAATGGTCTCATTTGTAATGAATGTGTTAGTCAGGTATGTTTACAGATTTGTGTCTTTGGTAGAAAACTGAGTTTGACTGAGCTGATCTTAAGCTGTCTATGATGGGAAATTCATGTGGATGTAAGATGAGGTCCTCTTCTGCTCCTTTAGTTCCTTTCACTTCAGCCATCTCTCCTTCATGTACACAAACACTGAGAATGGAGTAAACCAGCTCAGTGTTTTCCCGTCTGCTCGAGCTCTGCCTCCTGCTGGCCTGAGGAGACGTGATAGTGCATAGATCAGACTGACTTCATCACATACTGAGGGCTTCATTGTCAAACGAAGACTCAAAAATACTCAGCAAAACAACTATTAGAACAGAACCCAACTTGTGTTTAAGTTAGAGTTACAGTTATATATTTAACACCCAAACACTTTATTCTTACTTTAATTGATTGACATCCTTATGAAATTCATATGGAAAGTAAGAAAATTATGAGTCTTTTGAAAATCTCAAACTCATCAGAACAATCTGTCCACTTCAGACAGCGTCTCCCTGCCCTCCAGCTTTGGCATCTGATTCACCACCCGTATACCTAGTTCAACCTTCCACATCTGGAAGCCCACTCTGGTGAGTTAGGGAAGAGTCAAAGGTTTCTACTACATTGTCATCCGGTCACCAAACCCAATTACTGAATAAGGAGTGTAATTATTCTAACTTTGAGGAAGAATCGTCCCCTAGTGTTTGATCATTCCCTTATCCCCGATGACACTTCTGATAGGTTGCTAAGTTTGAGACAAGGCCAGTGGAGCACTGATGATTGTGCTGAAGACACATCATGAGGTTTGTTTTGCACAGTTTAGATGATCAAGTGAAGAATGAGGTAGCATCAAGTGATGACACAGAAACATTTGAAACATTGGTTTCTCTGCCTATCAAGACAGACAACTGCCTGCAGAAAAGAAGAGTAGGTGAGAACTCCAGATCCCAGCTTTCCTTGAAGACGGGAAGTGGCATCACCACAAAGTGTCAAATCGTGGTGTGTGGAGAGAAGGAAGAGAGGACCTTCACTCGCAAGCTGGTGAAGGATGGTCTTTATTGTGGAGACAGGATGAACAGAACAGGATAGAGACTGACTGAATGACTGAACTGAACCAGAAACACACAAATCGATGATGACAAGACAGAAAAGGAGAAAACTAAGGACTTAAATACACAGGAGTGATGATGATGATAAGAGACAGGTCAGAACACAGCTACAACCAAATCTGACTAATAACACACAAGAAGTAGAACTAAACGCAATGCATGGAGACAGATGACTAACACAATAAATCAGGAAACATGAACATAGAGAAAATAAACAGAACATGTCCATTTACTTCTCTGATACACTGTGGCATGTGACAAGATTTACATATCACCCAGGTAGGGGGGGTGACATGTTTTTCTTGGTATCATTCATGGCATCCTAATGAATATAGTCTTTGAATGTGGCCATCAATTTACATCACAGGTATGGAAAGTTTTCTCTTCAGCCTTAGGAGCACGACTGAATTTATCTTCAGGTTTTTACCCCAAATCGAAATTAGATGAAAGAATATATGGATTAACGACTTATCTGTAAATCCTTGCAAAGTAATCCTGTGTAAGGGACTGAACATAATCCCTGTAAAAATTACTCAAGTTTACCATGAAGCATTCTGGGTTGTTTTGATGCAATAAACTCATCTTTAACCTTTGTGGAGTGTCTGCTCTGAGGTGAGGTCACATCCATCCTGTATTCAAATAATGGGTTAAAAACAGTGAGTACACAGCTTTCCCAGGTGTGTCCTGCCAGGTAAAGTCTATCAAGGGTTTTACCAAAAATAACCACTAACTGTCAGTGTGACAGAGGGAACACTGGATGTTATAGATGACCTACCTGAGCAGGTGAAATCGAGGATGTTGAGAGAATAAACTGATGTTACACACTCCCTTACAGCACAGAAAGACTGGACACACTCAGGTTTGATCCTTGTTGGAAGTCTGGCTAAGGACTTTGTTATCATTCTCAAAGAAACAGCAGAACCACAGCCCAGATGTTCACAGATAACAGCTGCCTCCTTCAGGCTCCAGTTGGGGACAAAGACTGGTTTCCAATCTCCCAGTTTCACTTCCAGTATACCTGCACAGGGACTGACTCCTCCCATCAACCTGACAGACTCTAACAGAAAGCAGAGAGTCATCAGTAAAAGAATAAAGTGAGTTTGAACCACAAAAAGCTGCAGCTCCTCTTCTACCTGAGCAGGTGAGTCCAACAGCTTTGCCAGGTGAGCAGCTGTTTCTAGCTGAGCCTGAGCTTCTACAGTCCAGGAGAGCAGACTCATGGCCTCCACACTGGTACTCTTTGCTCCACACTGGAGCCTCCACTTCTCCATAGAGCGCCCCCTGGAGGACCGAAGGAGGCCCACAGCCGAGCTCCCTACAGACCACCTCTGCATCCTGCTGGTCAAAGTCAGCTTCACACACTGAGGACCAGCTCTGGTTAGACTTCACCTCCAGTCTGCCTGAACACAGACTGGAACCATTCAGCAGCCTGACAGAGTCTGGAGACATCAGAGAAGATCAAACAGAGAGATCAGAGACAGCAGACACACAAGAAAAAGATGGCAGCAAACAACTATTCACTGATTCAAACTCAGCACAACTGTAACATGACTTCATCATTAACAACAGAACTCATCTTTCTAACAGGAGACATGTTAGTATCACATTTACATTTTATACAGTGGACAGGCTCTCACTGATTTCTGATGTTTTACAAATGATGGCAAAACAGCTGCAGTTCTTTGTTGTGCTCTTCTGATACTCAACAATTATTGCTCTACACATACAACCTATATAAAAATCTTCTATTTAAAAAAATGTTCTAATGATTTTAGAGAGACAGGATGGAAAAGTAGGCCAATTCACTTCCATTGCTGAGGCAGATTATCTATGGTTGTAAGGTCTTCAGTGACAGATGCAGCAGTCACTCCTGAAAAGACTGTGATAATCAGATGTAAAGTGAACGGAAGAAGGAGTCCTATTGATTGGTTAGCTTTGGTGCCCAAGGGGAGCTGGGAGAATCACTGGGGCAAGCTAAGGGTAGATTTAGTGACTAAAGAATCAAAAACCTAGGTGTGGTTAAAGGAACAAAAATTTTGGTCAGGCTGAAAAAGATCCTGGAGAGTTGGGTCCATCTAAGGAGAGCATGCCACTTTTCTGTATACAATCTAAAGAGTGAGGAGTTGGCACTTAGGAATACTTTGAGGATATCGCAAATCTCACTGACATACCTTCTGTAAATGGAAGCATAGTCTGGAGACAAGGGTACAACTCACTTTAGCTGCTGTGTGCTGCAAGCTGTTACTGTGCCATACATGATGTCATAAATATTTTTGCCTGATTGGCTTACCTGAACAGGTGAGATCTAGGACAAAAAAAGACAAACTTGAAGAGACACAATCCCTAAGAGCAGATCCAGACTGAACACAATCAGGTTTGAGCTGCCACACCAATGTCAGTGACTTCTGTCGCTGTTCTACTGAAACAGCAGAGCCACAATCCAGATGTTCACACACAACAACTGCTGCCTTCAGTGTCCAGTCAGATTCTTCCACTGGTCTCCACTCTCCGAGGTGTTTCACCTCCACCGTACCTGCACAGAGATTAGCTCCTCCCACCAACCTGACATCATCCGGCTCTGAACAGAAAGCAGAGAGTCATCAGTAAAGAAGTGAATTTACTTCTGAACAGATTAATTGAACTTTCATTCTTTATTCTCTCTGATTTCATCCTTTTACCTGTAGCATTGTGTTTTTCTTCAGCCTGGAGTCCTGAGTAGGAAACCAAAGAAGAAAAAACCCACATATTTAAGGCAAAACATTGATTGGAGCTCAGCAGAGGACAGAACAAAATCTCAGACCGGTTTTTGAGGAATTTGCTATCAGCTCACATATTATCAAATTCACCATGAGTCGTTTTATCAGTCTGCTTTCAGAGACATGAACATGTGAAAAAACAGACCAGAGAGTGCTTTACACAGGCCAACAAGTGAATTTAATATAAAAGTAGACCTGTCCCTTGACCTGATCCAGTTCTCCACAGAGCTTTTGTGAATCACTCTTTATCTGACACCTCAATCAGGACCAATCTGTCTTTGGAGACTCTATCAAAAGCCCAGGAATATATCACTGGGACACCCCTACCATTCAACAATGGTAATGTGGCAATCCATAGAGGGGTATTGTCACTATTATTACTATCATCAGTATTAGTATTAGTAGAACCAGTTGTTAATATCAGCTCTTTAACATTGGGAATCCTATGTGGTTGATAAATTGTTAGTTACATTCAAAGGAGATAAATTAAACTCATGCCTTGTTATTTTTACTCAAGTTTCCTATTGGCTTAAAAATTAAAGTTATGTTTGTATAATTACTCTTACTTCTAATTGAATGTTCAATACAACAATGATCAGCTCAGAGAATGTGTCACTGTTGTTCTTACCTGAGCAGGTTACTTTCAGGACATTGGATGAATAACCTGATTTTGCACATTCCCACAAAGCGGATCCAGGTTTGACACAGTCAGGTCTGATTAACCACACATTTTTTTCTGTAGAGTCTTCAGATTGGGCAGAAACAGCAGAACCACAGCCCAGATGTTCACAAACAACAGCTGCTGCCTTCAGGTTCCAATGACGGATAAAAACTGGTTTCCAGTCCCCCAAATATTTCAATTCCAGTATACCTTCACAGTGACTGTCTCCTCCCACCAACCTGATACGATCAGGCTCTAACAGAAAGCAGAGAGTCATCAGTAAAAGAATAAAGTGAGTTTGAACCACATCAAAGCTGCAGCTCCTCTTCTACCTGAGCAGGTGAGTCCAACAGCTTTGCCAGGTGAGCAGCTGTTTCTAGCTGAGCCTGAGCTTCTACAGTCCAGGAGAGCAGACTCATGGCCTCCACACTGGAACTCTTTGCTCCACACTGGAGCCTCCACTTCTCCATAGAGCGCCCCCTGGAGGACCGAAGGAGGCCCACAGCCGAGCTCCCTACAGACCACCTCTGCATCCTGCTGGTCAAAGTCAGCTTCACACACTGAGGACCAGCTCTGGTTAGACTTCACCTCCAGTCTGCCTGAACACAGACTGGAACCATTCAGCAGCCTGACAGAGTCTGGAGAAATAATATTAAATACTTTTTTAAAAAGGAGGACTTTGTGTTCTTTGAAAAGGTGAACAAAAACAGCATACTATAAGGGGAAAAAAACCTTGCCAGATTGTCTTTTACTTTTTGCTGTTAAGCCTTCCTGTAATGTCTTGTGTTTATTCTTTGTTTTTCCATTTTTACAACCTTACTGGATTATTTAGAATATTCTCTTTCACATACCTTTGCTGGACTTCGCTACCTGCCTTCATATGTAAGCACAATTAGCACTCTGACAAAGTACCAAAACAGTGACAGGACTAGTCATACAAGGTGAGGGAAAATTATGAATCACAGAAACAGCAGAGTAAGGAAACACGTCTCAAATTAATCAAGACAATCACACAAAGGACGTAAAACTCAAGACAGTACACGATAGACATAAACTCAGTCAAACAGGACTAGAGACCAGTTGACCACCACCTCACAAACTCTGCACCATTGGGAAAAATGTGTATTTCCTAAGTGACTGGAATGTGGTTGCTGGATGTGGTGATTGCACTGGTTACCCACAGATTTTAGTAGTCATGCATAGTTTGTATGAAATACACCAATTTTTTGGAGCTACTGTCTGTATTGTAGTAAAAGTAATAAAAAAATCAGCACAAACATGAGATGGAGAATGTTCATCTTCAAAGTAAAAGTTGTCTTATGATTGCGAGCATGATTGTAACAAATATACACACCGGTTTTGTTTATGCAAAGAATTCATCCTCAAAAAATGCAAAACAAAAAGTTAACTTACTGAAAGTTAAGTTTGGCTCAACAAAGCTCTGACTCTGAGCCTGGCAAGAGTCTAAAAAAACCAAACCTACAACAAAAACTATTTTTCAGGCCAAACGAAGGTCTTAAAATGAGTGAAATGTAATTAGGCGTCATACACAGTAAGGATGTAACAGTATTAACTATACAACCAACGTCTGCTGGAGTAGAGTTTAGGTAACTACTCTGCATTTTATTGTCACATGACATCGTAAAAAATGACAGTTAAGGGATGACTTCTTTAAAATTTGCTACAGCACCTAAGTTAAAATCAGAGTTGTAAATCTGTCACCCAAATCCTGCCCCGACTAGAGACTGTAAATAACTCTTTGTACGAGCTCCTCACTTAGTAAGCAAATACTATTTCAGGTGTGTATCACTTATTTCTCTTTACTAAATAGTTCAACTTATTATTCAGTAAGCACTTTTGTGCTCTGAACTTATTTTTTTAACTGGGCTTACTTTGGCAGGTGAGATGCTGAATATAGAAAAAGAGATTCAGTCTTGCACACTCTCTCACAGCAGATCCAGAATGAACACAGTCAGGAGTGATTCTCCACATAGATCTGAGTGAGACCACCTTCCTCTGGCCTACAGAAACAGCAGATCCACAGTCCAAGTGTTGGCAAACAGCAGCTGCCTCCTTCAGGGACCAGTCTGAGGAACCTACTGATCTCCACCCTCCTTGTTTCACCTCCACTGTACCTTTACAGTGATTGGCTCCTCCCACCAGCCTGAAAGGCTCTAAAAGAAAGCAGAGAGTCATCAGTAAAAGAATAAAGTGAATTTGAACCACATCAAAGCTGCAGCTCCTCTTCTACCTGAGCAGGTGAGTCCAACAGCTTTGCCAGCTGAGCAGCTGTTTCTAGCTGAGCCTGAGCTTCTACAGTCCAGGAGAGCAGACTCATGGCCTCCACACTGGTACTCTTTGCTCCACGCTGGAGCCTCCACTTCTCCATACAGCGCCCCCTGGAGGACCGAAGGAGGCCCACAGCCGAGCTCCCTACAGACCACCTCTGCATCCTGCTGGTCAAAGTCAGCTTCACACACTGAGGACCAGCTCTGGTCAGACTTCACCTCCAGTCTGCCTGAACACAGACTGGAACCATTCAGCAGCCTGACAGAGTCTGGAGACGTCAGAGAAGATCAAACAGAGAGATCAGAGACAGCAGACACACAAGAAAAAGATGGCAGCAAACAACTATTCACTGATTCAACCTCAGCACAACTCAACATGACTTCATCATTAACAACAGAACACATCTTTATAACATCACACACTGGACACTTTTTAGCATAATAATAATAATAATAAATTTTATTTACGAGCGCCTTTCAAGTCACCCAAGGACACTTTACAATAAGAAGACACATAGTAAAACAATGGCAAGATAAGAACAATAAAACAAAAGCACATGATAAAATTAACAAACAGTGGATTCACAGTCAATATGCAGATTTGAATCAAGGACAGTGCGTAGACAATTATTATAAGATAACAACAAATCATCAGGAGTAGAATAGAAGTCCGGAATCTGAACATTGTCCAAACTGGTAGTGAGAATGTCCATATCAATGTTCTTGATGTTGCGGAACGAGATGAGACGGGTTGGCTTGGTAGAAGAGCAGCAGAGAGTGAGGTTAAATGAAAGGAGGAAGTGGTCATTTATGGGGATTTCAGTAGCAGAAAGATTCGAGGGAGTAAGACCAGAACAGCAGACCAAGTCCAGGGTGTGGCCTTTAGAGTGAGTGGGAAAGTCAATAAATTGTTTAAATTCAGAGCCTTCCAAACAGGAAGAAAGGTCTCTGGTGAGCAGAAGGTCATTATTGTCCATGTGAATATTGAAATCTCCCACCAAGATCACATTTGGGGAGAGAGATGAAAGATGGGTTAGTAGATTAGCAAAGTCACTGAGGAAGACAGGGTTAGGTTTGGGGGGGCAGTATACAGTAGCTATGATGGTGGGAATGTGATGACATTTACATTTAACACTGGAGCAGCTCTCACTGATTTTTGAAGATGTTCAAAATGACGCCACATCATTACGACCTGCAGATGTCTCTATTATGTTCCTTCCTTCTCAGCAATAATTTCAACAATTTCCATCTTTTGCATTTCTATGAAAAGATTAATAATTCAAAATAAATAATTTTAGAACAAACTCCCAAAAATCTTAATCTAAATCTAAAAAAAATCTAACTGGATCACTACATTAAGGAAGTGCCCAGAGTGAAGGAGGTTGTCTGTGTGTGGAGATACTGATGAACTCTGGTTGGACAGAATTTGTGTCTCAGATTTGTGTCCAGGTGTTCTTTGGTGTCTTTTTATGAAGCTAACCAACAAGTTTCATTAAGCTAAAAGAGGAGTTCTCCTGGGCTGGCTGGTAGTTAGCTCAGAGGAACTCTGAAGCTCTGTTCTTCATGGCTTCTGGGCAGTCTGCTGCTAGTCTATCTAGTGTGTGTGTGTAAATCAGGTACATTACTACCAATCATTGACTCACCTGAGCAAGTGAAATCCACTATAGAGGAGGAGGATCCTGATATTACACACTCTCCCAGAGCAGCTCCAGACTGAGCACAGTCAGAATTGATCATCCACACAGATCTGCCTGCAGACTCTTTTCTCTCTTCTACAGAAACAGCAGAGCCACAGTCCAGATGTTCGCAGAATATAGCTGATGTCTTTAATGTCCAGTCAGACATGTCTATGGGTCTCCACTCTCCCAGATGTTTTATCTCAAGTGTTCCTGCACAGCGACTGGCTCCTCTCACCAGCCTGGCAAACTCTGAATAGATGGCAGAAAATCATCAGTACAGACGTGAATTTAATTTTCAAAAGGATGAAGTCAAACTGCCCTGCTTATTTTGCTTCTGTGGCTGTTTACTTCTTTTTAGGATGATTGCCTGTTGAGTCATGTTTTTCTTCAGCCTGGACTCCTGAGGAGAAAGTTAGACAAGAAATATCAGTCACACTCAGCTGTGGACAGAGCAAACTGCATTCCAGCTGTATACAGTGCGAGCAGGAAGCCTCTTCCCTTTCCTGAATGAGGTTGACTGCTTAGCATGAGACAGCAGTGTGTGCTACAATTTTTTCATTCTGATAAACACACTTTATCTGACATATTACTGAACATGAACCCATGTGATGCTGCTGAATAAGGGGCTCTGAAGTGAATACAAATTCCTTTGATATGAACTGTGCGTTTGGGTGATGCAGATGTGTAGGCCAGTCCTACCTGAGCTCCACAGCAGCACCACCAGCAGCAGCAGTGGATCCATGTCCAGGCAGGCGTCTCTCTGATGATACTCAGTGTTTAACCACACTGAGAGGCGGAGCTTCACTGGGATCTGATCTGATTTTTAAAAAATTGGTTTAGTGTCACATGATCAGTTTTTCCTGTGTGTCAGGACTGAATGAAAGTTCACCTCATGAAAAGTTCATCATTTAAAAGTAGAATGGGAGGGAGAGCCTTCAGTTTTCAGGCCCCTCTTCTGTGGAACCAACTTCTGGTTTGGATTCAGGAGACAGACACTATCTCTACTTTTAAGATTAGGCTTAAAACTTTCCTTTTTGCTAGAGCATACAGGGAGTGCAGAATTATTAGGCAAGTTGTATTTTTGAGGAATAATTTTATTATTGAACAACAACCATGTTCTCAATGAACCCAAAAAACTCATTAATATCAAAGCTGAATGTTTGTGGAAGTAGTTTTTAGTTTGTTTTTAGTTTTAGCTATTTTAGGGGGATATCTGTGTGTGCAGGTGACTATTACTGTGCACAATTATTAGGCAACTTAACAAAAAACAAATATATACCCATTTCAATTATTTATTTTTACCAGTGAAACCAATATAACATCTCCACATTCACAAATATACATTTCTGACATTCAAAAACAAAACAAAAACAAATCAGCGACCAATATAGCCACCTTTCTTTGCAAGGACACTCAAAAGCCTGCCATCCATGGATTCTGTCAGTGTTTTCATCTGTTCACCATCAACATTGCGTGCAGCAGCAACCACAGCCTCCCAGACACTGTTCAGAGAGGTGTACTGTTTTCCCTCCTTGTAAATCTCACATTTGATGATGGACCACAGGTTCTCAATGGGGTTCAGATCAGGTGAACAAGGTGGCCATGTCATTAGTTTTTCTTCTTTTATACCCTTTCTTGCCAGCCACGCTGTGGAGTACTTGGACGCGTGTGATGGAGCATTGTCCTGCATGAAAATCATGTTTTTCTTGAAGGATGCAGACTTCTTCCTGTACCACTGCTTGAAGAAGGTGTCTTCCAGAAACTGGCAGTAGGACTGGGAGTTGAGCTTGACTCCATCCTCAACCCGAAAAGGCCCCACAAGCTCATCTTTGATGATACCAGCCCAAACCAGTACTCCACCTCCACCTTGCTGGCGTCTGAGTCGGACTGGAGCTCTCTGCCCTTTACCAATCCAGCCACGGGCCCATCCATCTGGCCCATCAAGACTCACTCTCATTTCATCAGTCCATAAAACCTTAGAAAAACCAGTCTTGAGATATTTCTTGGCCCAGTCTTGACGTTTCAGCTTGTGTGTCTTGTTCAGTGGTGGTCGTCTTTCAGCCTTTCTTACCTTGGCCATGTCTCTGAGTATTGCACACCTTGTGCTTTTGGGCACTCCAGTGATGTTGCAGCTCTGAAATATGGCCAAACTGGTGGCAAGTGGCATCTTGGCAGCTGCACGCTTGACTTTTCTCAGTTCATGGGCAGTTATTTTGCGCCTTGGTTTTTCCACACGCTTCTTGCGACCCTGTTGACTATTTTGAATGAAACGCTTGATTGTTCGATGATCACGCTTCAGAAGCTTTGCAATTTTGAGACTGCTGCATCCCTCTGCAAGATATCTCACTATTTCTGAGCCTGTCAAGTCCTTCTTTTGACCCATTTTGCCAAAGGAAAGGACGTTGCCTAATAATTATGCACACCTGATACAGGGTGTTGATGTCATTAGACCACACCCCTTCTCATTACAGAGATGCACATCATCTAATATGCTTAATTGGTAGTAGGCTTTCGAGCCTATACAGCTTGGAGTAAGACAACATGCATGAAGAGGATGATGTGGACAAAATACTCATTTGCCTAAAAATTCTGCACTCCCTGTATAGTTTGGGCTGGACCAGGTGACCCTGAATCCTCCCTTAGTTATGCTGCAATAGACGTAGGCTGCCGGGGATTCCCATGATGCATTGAGTTTTTCCTTTCCAGTCACCTTTCTCGCTCACTATGTGTTAATAGACCTCTCTGCATTGAATCATATCTGTTCTTAACCTCTGTCTCTCTTCCACAGCATTTATCCTGTCTTCCTTCTCTCACCCCAACCGGTCGCAGCAGATGGTCGCCCCTCCCTGAGCCTGGTTCTGCCGGAGGTTTCTTTCTGTTAAAAGGGAGTTTTTCCTTCTCACTGTCGCCAAAGTTCTTGCTCATAGGGGGTCATATGATTGTTGGGTCTTTCTCTGTATCTATTATTGTGCGATCTACTGTACAATATAAAGCGCCTTGAGGCAACTGTTGTTGTGATTTGGCGCTATATAAATAAAATTGAATTGAATTGAATCATACTGATATGTGTTCTTTTTGCATCCTCTGACACAATTATAGTTACAGACTCTCTCTCTGCCCAAACCTATCTTTTGATCATAAGTAATTTACCTAAAAAGTGACAAAACAAACTCAAAGTTCATTAATTTGACTGAAATGGGGACCCTAAATATGGATTTTCAATGAAGAAATATCATTGAAGTGATTTTTTTGCCACAACAGCTGTAGTAAATTCTGATATCATGACATCTCTCAACCACACAAAGCTGAAAAAATGAGCAGCCTGATGCTTTAAGAGAATGAAGTTTAATTCTTGGCCTGAATTATTGATCATTGTGTTCTTGATCTGAGTGTTCACTGTTAAGTGGAGTCAGCTGTGTCACTCCACACAGCTGCTCCATCAGGAAGCAGGAGGGTGGAACAGGACCAGAGAGTACCAGCGCACACACCCAGCACTGCTTCACTACTGCATCAGCAGATGAAACATCAGCTCACATTTCATGGACTTATTGCCTAAAGCAATGAGTCACAGCAGCTCAGTGCAAAGTCGTCCTGAATGAGAGAGAGCTCTTCTTCCACAGGTCAACTGACTCATTTAACAGTTTGATGAGTGTGACAGGTGACATGTTGTGGCCTTCACATTCAGCAGAGCTCACCTGTGGGCCACGCTGGAGCTTGGTGGACCCCACTGCTGGTTTTGATATCTGTATTTTTTGATATTAGGCTGTTGGATTTTAACTGTGTCCTATTGGCGTGCACACTTTGGATCAGTAACATTAAATACAAAATATGACCTTTTTTTTTTTTTTTAGCAATTCAATATTTGTGAGTATTAATAATAAAATTATAGTTAATTTTGTTTACTAAGTGTTTATTAAGTGTTTATAGAGATCCACTTTGCACAAAATCCAGTGAGGAAACGAGACATTGGACATGTAGATGCAATACACCATGCAAAATTCATAACTTTTTAAAAGTTATATGAGCCTGTGTTATGAATAAACATATTTTACCAAATTGCAACTGATTTGCAAACATGATCATTTCATTGTTAACAATAAAACAAAAAGTACTATAATTCCAAAAGATCTCATAAGTATTGATCAGTTCTCTGACTGGTACAATTTAAACCAGCATTGTTTAACTAACTGTAACTTTTTACTTCATTCCACAGGAGTGACGACCTGGAGTTACGGTGTCTGAGGCTGCCGGACAACTAAAAAACAGACAAACTCTCCAACTACTCACCTGTGGAAGCAGAGATTCAAGGAAAAGAGATCAGAGCACTTCTAAGGTTTACAGGGAGCAGATGAGTCTTTGTCCTCAATTTGTATTCTGTCTGTTCTCTCTTTGTCTGTCTCTGTGCTGGATCTGTGGACCTTTCTGTTCATGCAGCAACAGAAGAACACCAAAGCACCACCCACTAAAACTTGAGTGGCACCTTAAGTGTCATTTGAACCTCATCTGAATTTTAGACTGGGGGGCTGTGCATTTTCTCCCCTTTGGACTGATTGGTAAATGGACTGATTCTTATATAGTGCTTTTCTACTCTCCTGGAGTACTCAAAGTGCTTTATACAACACACCACATTCACCCATCATCTAAAATTGAATCAAATGAAAAAAGTCTCTTTTTAAAACTTGCTTTATTAGTTGTAATCTTTTAACTTAATGCACATTGCATCAAGCAAAAACTAAATTATATGCAACAGTCTTTGCCTTGAAGAAATTTGTTTAACATTTAAACCTATTTTCTGCATATTCCAGCATATGCAATTTAAATATTGTTTTGTGTTTACACTCACTTTAAAAAATAGATGCATATAAAACACAGCAGAAAATAAATAAAATCAAAGTCTCAAGGGGACTAAGTCCTGTCGCTCTTAAATCTATTTTCACCTGTTTAGCAGGAGTGGGGGTTTGCCCGGTGCCTCGGCGGTGATGTCAGTGGGGGGATCCAGGGGTTTCTCTGCGAATTTCACATTCTTGTGCGAGGTACTTGCTCAGGCGGTGTTTTTTTTCTCTGTAAAAAGAAGTTTTCTGCCCACAGCGGACGCTGTCACTTTCACTTCCACGCTTTAAACGCTGCACAGTCATACTCTCGCCCACACTCGATATATTATCCATTTTTGATCTGCACACAGCTGTTACCACGAAAGTCGCACGCGCTTACGTCATTGTCATGAGACACTCTCAAAAACAAAATCACAGTTTAGTAATGCAGTAATGCAGCGTGCTTAATCTAATTACTTTTTTGCAACAGTTATCCCTTACTTTACTTGTTACTTGAAAAAAGTAATCAGATTACAGTGGCGCGTTACCTGTAGCACGTTATTGCCCATCTCTGCAAAGAGTGAATGACTTATCACATTTCTCTTTTTCTATGTCCCGTTAGTAAACTTTATATTATTAATTGGTATGTATTATTGTAGCGTCTACCTTACAATATAAAGCACCTTGAGGTGACTCGTTGTGATTTGGCGCTATATAAATAAAATCAAATTGAATTGAAAAATTAATTAATAACTGATGAACATATTGATTTATTCCTCCTACAGTTACCTGGTCACAGCAGGATGAATCTGCTAGTTTAAAACGAACACATTTCTTTTCAGGTCTATAGTCAGGCTGACAAAGAATCGGAGCTCTACTGAGCCAAGGATTCCTTTAACTTGTGATGACTTCATGAATTCCTTTAGAGTTAAAACTTCATGCTGTGTGTTCTCTTTTTTCCCTACTTCCTACCTCTGCATGCCAGACTTTTGTTTTTTGGGGGGAATTCATGCAACAAAGCTTTTTGTTGGGTCCATCGTCCATCTATCTTCATTACATACCACAGGCTTTTGAAATAGTGATAATTAAACTTTTAGATTTCTAGCCTTTTCATGTCAGAAATCCTTTAAAGAGCAGTTGTCAAACAGCTGACTGATAGTTAACAGTTTATGTGAAGTGTTTCAGTCAGGATTTGTAATACAGCAATCCGAGCATTGAGGCGGCTTTAGCGAAGGTTACTAATGACCTTCTTCTGGCCTCTAGCAGTCGACTCTGAAACTAGATGAATACCCCAATTACTTAAACGGCAGAAATGTCTTACAGACATAAAAAACAGGATGACCTCTAAAGTTCAGCTTCTAAATTCAGATAAAACTGAGTTAATTGGACTCAACCCTGAAAATCTCAGAAACATGGTGTCAGATGCTTGCTGTGAGGAACGTTGGTGTCATTTTTGACCAGGATACGTCCTTCAGCGCACATATTAATCACATATGTAGGACTGATTTCTTCCATTTGCACAATATCTTGAAAATTACAAAACCATCTGAATATTTCTTTTCCTCTTTGCCTTGGATGTCACCTGTAAAGAATCATAGAGTCTAGTTAATAATGGTGGGTAAACACAGACTATGCTGGAGACCAAAACCATTTTTTTGTTCGTTTGTTTTTTTTATATCAGGTGGTAAACATGATATTAAACTTGTAGCATTGGAAATTTTAACATGGGAGTCTATGGGGACTGCACCATCTGGGACTGTCAGGGTGGTCTCCTACCCAGGGGATCATCCCACCTCTTGTGAACACACCCTGCTTACAATGCACAGCTATGCCTTCAGCAGGAATCCACACCAAAGCTCAGTTGAGGCTCATATGAAACTTCTGTGGTCACACATAAGTGGGTGGTGGTTTTGCCCTTTTTCTGTTGCAGTATGAGTGAAAAGGTCCACATTAAGTGCAGAAGCCTGAACATGAGGATTTTCTCTTTAATCTAAAAAACGTTGTGCTCCATTGAGCTTGGTCTGTCTGATTTTGATGTTTTGCTGATAACTTTCTCATTCTTGGGTAAGTACTGGTTCTATTTTGTCAGCCTTCTCTGTGTGTTTTGTTCCGGATTTGTGCAGAATGCACACAGTTAATACAAGCTGTTACAGGCCAGGGTCTGAAGAGCATTGCAGTTGGTTAAACAAACAACACTGAACTTGAAGAAAGACCTCCAACTAGTTAGGTCAGGTCCTTCTTAGTAACAGCAGCTTTATAGCAGTATTATAAAACCTGTGTGTTGGCATATTCAAGTTCATGAACTGGAGCCTCAGACGTTTAATGTATCTGCAGTGAGAACTTCACTGAAGTTGTTCATAAAGTTCTGGAAACAGATCCTTAATATTTTATGTACCTTTAAATCTGCAGGTCCTGCTAACTTTACCCTCTTATTTTGAGTTCCTTAAACTTAAACTGCATAAATAACAGAGACAAGAGCATCAGGCTCTCCCACACTGCCTTTATTTCATCTCAGAGCTGACAGATGAAAGCAGAGAACATATTGCAGTTATTACCGACAGTATTTCTCTGCCTTATTATTATTCCTACAATACTTGTTTGTTTGTTTTTCCAGATGTTTTGGGGGGTGGCACATGGGGACCATGCATTTCACTGTGGCAGAGGTGGCAAGACAATTTTATTTCTAAAGCATCTTTCAGAGCTAAATTAGATGCTTCACAGAATAAAACTGCATTAAGATTTTCTAAAATACATAAATATCAATGAGAAAGGGGTAAACTCAAACAAGTTTAACCTGCCCAAACAGCACTTTTTTTTATGTATGCCTGTTGTGTAGTGGTCCAACCTTTGTCTAACAAGTGAATATTCCCTGGTTTGAGCCTATGTGTTGACACAAATCCCTCAGGGTTTGCATCGGAGAGGGCAGGTTGTGTAAAAATCTACCAAATCGAATATGTGGGCTGTTTGCTCTGGGGAATAAGGGGCTAGCTAAATACAGCCTTTGTTTAAGTGAGGTTCTGCACCGATATCGGTGCTTTTCACAAAAAACTTGAAAAATTAACCAAAGGGTTGATCCTGTACTGCTAGTATCAGTCTGTTACCAGTATCAGGGTATGGATCTAAATATTAATAGCTCTTACTCCTACTGGGGAACAGTAGGTGGGATATCTGGAAAGGTGGGGCCAGTGTTGAAATAAACATTGCTCATATCACGTTGGGTTAGGCAGGACTCAATTGCAGGACTCATACCTGTGCAATCGAAGGAGAATTTATGTACACCATGTGAGATATGTACATATAAACAGTGATCAAGGGAAGAGGGTGTAACGTTGGGTTGTGTTGTGTGGTTGAGAAGAGGCGGCAAAACACCTAGCAGGCTAGGCGGAAGGATACACACCCACACTGGTATCAGTAATCCACGGTGGTTCTTTAATACGCATTCTTCAGCAACCGTATAAAAGCCCGGCTGAACGGCTGTGGCTCAACAACAAAATGCCCAGCGTTCATACAACCCAAGCGCTGCAAACAAAACAAAAAAAGGGTCTCGAAAAGAAAACATAAGTCCGTCCCTCGTTAAGCACGAGCGTGAAGGCACGTGTCCTCATAATCACAGAGAGAGAGAGCGAGAGAGCAGTGGCACACACTGATGACACCATCAACCCTCGACTTGGGTGTCTTAAAGGGACACCACACCATAACGGCTGTTACATATTCCCCCCCGGTTAAACAAAGGCTGTCCCCAGCCGAACACAGCAAAGGTACAGTTCAAACTTAACCAGCCTCCATACATGGTCAGCAGGATAAGACGTCAAAACCAAAATAGGGGAATGGAATGTACAGTCCAAAATTGACAAACTGGCATACATGACAGTGTCCCACATGGTGAATGCCCATTCAAATAAATGTCAAAGAAAGAAAATAAGCTTAGGACAGCCAGGACAATGACAGAATGAAATTCCCTCTTATTGTTACATTGTGTTTCCACCGTTTTCCCAAAAATTACAACAGTAAGCATGAACATATCACCACAACATGAAAACAGTGCCAACATGAATCGTAGAAAACTCAAACAACGGTCCTGTGACAACAGTAGACCACATGAAACACATCAGAAAGCAAACAAGGTCACTTTATGTTAAATCTGTCAGTATGAAAAGGGTTGGTCCACCTATTGACCGACCAGTCAGCGGTGACCCTAGGAACTCGTCTTGGTCTGAGGTCATAAGAACCTCTAACAGCACACCCATCGGCAGCAGGAGGTGAACTGTTAACCTCTGTCTCCAGAGCAACGTCAGCAGTCTCTTGGAAAGAGTTCTGGTCCACGACAAGCGGGGCAGCGTCAGCACAGTCAAAGCCAGTCTCAGCAGGGGCATTGCTAAAGACCGCGGGAGTTGCGTCAACCGCGTCACAGTCAATGCGGCCCGGGACTGAAAGAGCAGGAGGCAAACTGCTGTCCGGGACACTGAGATCCAAAGCTGCTGTAGCATTTAGCTTCGCACGCTGGCTAGACAAAGCTGAGTCCCAGGTATGGAATGGTTGCATGTTCGCAACATGAAAAACTCCCACTCTCTCCCCAGTGTCCACTGTGGTGAGAGAGTAATTCACATCCGACATCCCCTTGGAGATGCGGTAGGGACCCGTGTAAAGCGGGGCCAACTTAGCAGAAAAGTTGGACGATGCATCTGATTTTGGGTGTGACTTTACCCTGACGAGGTCCCCAACTTCATAAGAAACCGTGCGACGTCTCAGATCATAGTAGCGCTTTTGCCTTTCATGACTCTCTCCGAGCACCAAGCGAGCATGTTCATGAGCATCCCGAAGCAAAGCTCTCAGGTTATCTGAGTGGGGCGTTTCCGGGTTGCTCAGTCCCTCCCAGGAGGGTTGAGTGACAAGGTCCAAGGGCGTGTCCAACTCTCGCCCATACAGCATCATGGACGGGCTCAAGCCTGTGCTCTCGTGAGGCGCAGTGCGCAGTGCAAAACAGATCTGGGGAAGATACTTGTCCCAAGAGGTGTGTTTATCCCCAACATAGGCTCGAATGGCCGTTTTCAAAGTGCGATTTACACGCTCAGTTGCATTCGTTTGAGGATGGTATGCAGTTGTTAGTCTGTGTTCAGTCCCAAGAGTCAACAAAACATGCTCAAAGAGTTCACTGACGAAAGGCGTTCCCCTATCAGAAATAAGGTGGGAGGGAGAACCATGTCGGGCAAAAATGTCAGTAATGAACTTGTTCGCAGCAACTTGAGCAGTGGCTTCTCTCACAGCACTCACCTCGACCCATTTTGAGAAATAGTCCACAAAAACAAGGATATAAGCATTCCCCCTTTGTGTGCGGGGCAGTGGGCCAACATAGTCCACCCCTGCGTACTCCCATGGTCTTTGTGGCTGGATAGGGACCATAAGGCCTGCTGTTTTTCTTTGACTCGGCTTAGTGGTTTGACACGAACAACATGAGACCACATACTTTTTCACGTCAGAGTTCATGTGTGGCCAGAAGAATCTGAGACGCAAGCGTGCCAGCGTTTTTGCAATGCCCAGGTGTCCAGCTGTGGGATGATCGTGGTAATATTTGAGCAGATAACCACGGAGGGCAGTAGGAGCAAACAGTTTAAGCTGCTTGAGTGGGTGGAGACCACACTTTGTCTTTGGGTCGAGGAAATAGAGGATACTGTCATGGACAACGTACTGTTCCAGATCTTGATTATTCTCCCCCGTTTGTTGGTCAGTTTCCAGTTGATTGAGCAACGGGCCTGTGACTGGGTCCTCAAGCTGCAGCTGACGAACATGCGGGCGGTCCGAAACAATTACAGAAGGTAGAGCACGAAGGTCCATGCTCCCAATCACGGCATAGGGAGGGAGAAGATCAATGGGGGCATCCACATCTGGTAGAGGATTACGGGAAAGGGCATCGGGCACCTTATTACGTTCTCCAGGTTTGTGGATGATGCTGAAGTCAAAGTCTTGAAGGCGCAGAGACCACCGAGCAAGCCTGCCAGAGGGATTCGGTCGAGACATCAACCACTTGAGGCTGCCGTGGTCGGTGTAAATGGTTACGTGCAAGCCTTCGACATAGGGTCGGAAATGTTCCAAGGCCCAGATCACGGCCAGACACTCCTTCTCTGGAGTTGAGTAGGGCTTTTCCGATTTGTGCATAGCCCGGCTAGCAAATGCTACAGCAACGTCTTTGCCATCCTCATCTTTTTGCATTAATGCTGCCCCAAGACCAGCATCGCATGCAGCAGTGTGAATGAAGAATGGACGCGAAAAATCTGGGAACCTGAGGACCGGCGCTGAGGTTATTGAATGTTTCAGAAAGTCCACAGCTGCCTGGCACTTGTCATCCCAGTGAAACTGCACGTCCTTTTTAGTGAGGGCAAAGAGTGGCTCTGCATGGCGGGCATAGTCCTGCACAAAGCGGCGATAGTTGCCAGTCAGGCCAAGGAACTGTCGAACCTGCTTTGTTGTGGTCGGCACTCTGAAGTCAGTCACAGCTCTCACCTTGTCAGGGTCAGGATGAATGCCAGCCGGCGTAACCCGATAACCAAGGAAGGTGAGTTCTGAAAGGCAGAATTGGCATTTGCTCAGCTTTAAAGAGAGGCCAGCAGACTGAAACCTACCAAGGACCTCTTTTAAGTCAAGCAGGTGTTGCTCAAAGGTCGGTGATGCGACAACAATGTCATCTAGATACACCGCGCAGGACTTATAAATCAGGCCAGCTAGAACATTGTTCATAAGCCGCTGAAAAGTCGCAGGGGCGTTACACAGGCCGAAAGGAAGGACTCTGAACTGAAACAGGCCACAGTGCGTGATAAAAGCAGTCTTTGGTTTAGCTTCTTCAGCAATGGGGACCTGCCAGTAACCTCGAGCGAGGTCTAGTGTTGTGAGAAACTTCCCTCTCGACAGAAAGTCCAGTGATTCATCCACTCGTGGGAGTGGGTAAGAATCCTTCACGGTCAGCTGATTCAGACCACAGAAGTCAACACAGAACCGTGGTTCGCGGGGGGGTTTGTTCACAATGACCACGGGGGCTGCCCATGGTCCTGATGCAGGTTCGATGAAGTTATCCTGTAGCATTTTTTTCACTTGCTCTTCTATGATCTGCTTTTTAGCTGGTGAGGTGCGGTATGGTGGCAAGTTAACAGGCTTTGCATCCCCAGTTACAATGACATGTTCTGCCAGAGAAGTGCGACCAAGGTGGCCATCAAACAGGTCACCAAAACTATTTAACAACTCCAACAGTTCTTCCCGTTCCTCAGAATCCAAGTTAGCTTCTCCAGCCTTATCACGGAGCTGCGGGGTGTTCTGCAGGGTCATAGTTCCACACTCAAGATCAGCTTCCACAAAGCCATTTTCACAGAGTTCATCAAGACATGGGGGATTATCATCCATAATTACAGTTCTTGTTGGGACATGTATTGTCAGTGAAGTGCGAGTCATGAAGTCCATCCCAAGAACAAAGGGGGATGACAGGTCCTGCACTATCACAAACCGCTGATAGACTCGCTTGCCCATAAATCCAATGGTCAGCCAGGTTATTCCTAATGGACTGCAGTTGGTGCCATTGGCCAGTCTTATTGGAGGAGAATCCCACGGATTCTCTAATGACTGGTTTCGGTGTCTCTCAGATAATAAGTCTGCATTTACTGCTGAAAGAGATGCCCCTGTATCTAGTGTGGCATCCAGAGCCGCCCCATTAAAGTTCACTTTAACTCTGAGAGGGGTGTTCCACGATGCTTGCGAAGTTCCATCTTCAACGTGATTGAGCACTGGTGGCACACTTTGATTTGACAAAGACGATGAGGGCTGAGTTATTGGTTGGGGGGAGGGTTGCCCCAGTGAAACACTCTCCCCCCCCTGAAGTTTCCCGGCCTCCTGCCCGTTGCTCTCGTCTCCCTGACCCCGCCAGTTTCATCTGGATCCGCAGGCTGAGCTACTGGATGTTGGTCAGGAGACAGCGTTTGGGGAAGCTCCGGAGCCATCCTGGGAGAGTGTCGAGCTCCCTGAAAATCAGTGGAACAGTTAGGGCACGTACGAGAGGTAACACCAGGCATGGCACATTTGAAACAGCGGGGTCCTCCCTCAGCTCTGTTTTTCGGCTGAGCTCGGGAGGGCCGTGAAAGGTTAGTGCCAAGAACAGAATGCAGCTCGTGGGCACGCAGCACTAGATCAATTACTGACTTTACAGGCGTTCCGTACAGTGCTACTCTGTACTTCTCCACTGCGTGGTTACAGATGAGTTGCTCCAGTTCAGATGGTGGGTTCCTCAGTCTCCTAAATTCACTGAGCATGTGGGCAACAAACGTTGGCAGAGGTTCTTCGGGGTGCTGGAAACAGTCCAGGATGCCTCTCAAAATCTGCTCCTGGTTGTCAGCAGGCAAGAAGACGGTTCTGAAAAGTTCACAAAACTTAGCCCATGTAGATACGTGAGGAATGAGCACATTAGACCACTTTCTTGGTTCCTTAGCTAGGAAGTGTGGCAGCTCTCTGAGGATTTGGGCGTCTGTTAGGTCTAAGGAGGTTTTATAAGCAGCAACAGACTGCAGCCATTCTTCTGGGTGAAGGCTGCCATCATTAGCGAACACCTTGGGCTCCAATTTAGCTTGGTGCAATGCCGCAGCAAGGACTCTGGTTGTATTAATTAGCTCCAGTGAATCTGAGTGGGATTGGGACAAGGCTCTGGCGGGCTGCGTGGGGCCAGGTGTTGAGATAGATTGTTGCGTTTCCCTGGTTGGCAGGCCTGGCACATATGGGGTAGAGGAGGCCTGAGGAAAAGGGTGAGTAATCTGGGCAGCTGGCACTTTTGGGACTGGTCGTTTTTGTTGAGTCCACTGCTCCAGAATATTCCTCTGGAGGTCCAAAGAGTCATGAAGACACTGCTGAAGCATATCAACCTCTGCTTGCAGACTTTGCACTTTATGCCCAAGGTCAGCAGTACTATGTCTGGCAGTAAGTCGGTTGGGGTGTAACATAAAGTCTATATCATCACACATGTCATTCAAGTCAGGATGAGTAGCCATAATACACACTTATCAAAGACCCAAATCTATACAAGGTAGCAGTTAAGCAGAAATCAACTTCAGTTCTGGTCACACAAAAATATATGAAACATGTGAATTCTGAAGTTTAGCTGCACATGTCTTATCTGACTTTGAAACGTGGAGGTGGAAGGAGCAAACACCCTGGATCAAAAGCATTTAGGTGTAAAATAGATCCAAACTTACGAGTAACTGAGTATGAGCAACACCTTTTCAAGTCAGATGCACTTAAAACAGCATTTCAATAAGGACAGTTAAGCCAGTGAGAATCAATAGCAAATCAGTTTGAAATATAGACAGCGTTCTTTTTTTTTCTTCTTTTTTTTTTTTTTTAAATACACTCACAACATCAGTTTGGCAATTTTCCAGAGGACACCAGACTTGTCCAGTCCTGACGCAGTATAGAGGTTTGTCCCGTGGAAAAGTTCCCACCTGCAGAGACCGTACGAACGAAGCAAAGTCTGCAGCGTGAGCTCAGCTGGCGAGGAAGGAAAAAAAAAATCCGGTGCGCTTTACTCCGCTTACATGTTCTTCAGAAACTATGAAGAAGCGGCATCCATCTCGCGTCCAAGTAGCGTGAATCCACGTTAATCCAAAAATGTCGCAGTAAAGGCGTTCGGCAGATGACGATAATACATCCCGAAAACAGCGCTGCGGCGGCTCCACTCGTTGCCGTAGAAACACACTTCCGTGATCCGGCGAATCGGACGTCCGCGTCGAGGCCAGCCTGGTCTGTCTCCGCGAAGTATGGCAGGCTACTACTAGCTCTACTTCTCCTCTATGTACCTTTCAGTGTATCAATCATCCGCTGCTCGAAGATACTGCATACTGAGGTCCAAGAGAAGATGTTCGGGCGCCATTTTGTAACGTTGGGTTGTGTTGTGTGGTTGAGAAGAGGCGGCAAAACACCTAGCAGGCTAGGCGGAAGGATACACACCCACACTGGTATCAGTAATCCACGGTGGTTCTTTAATGAGCTGCGGCTCAACAACAAAATGCCCAGCGTTCATACAACCCAAGCGCTGCAAACAAAACAAAAAAAGGGTCTCGAAAAGAAAACATAAGTCCATCCCTCGTTAAGCACGAGCGTGAAGGCACGTGTCCTCATAATCACAGAGAGAGAGCGAGAGAGCAGTGGCACACACTGATGACACCATCAACCCTCGACTTGGGTGTCTTAAAGGGACACCACACCATAACGGCTGTTACAAGGGCTCCAGGGGTTCCAAAGGAAGGGTGCAGGGCAGTGATTAACACGCTCACACTCCTCTCACATGAGCCAAGGTGTGAAAACGGGTATGAGTCACAATCAGGCAAGGTGAACCCATTGTGAAACCTAGCTGCACCCTATCATGTGATTTATTGAGGTCAAATGGCCCAGGATGTGAGTGGGCGTTAAGGCTTCTGGGAAGGGATCTCAAAACTCGATTATAGATGGCAGACAGTTGGTGTCATAAACCACCACCTCTGTTCAAAGATGGTTGTTCACACTGCCGAACAGTTACACAAACTCCATGGCATTATAGCATACACTGACACAAACCTCTAAGAACATCTTTTCAAACCGTTCCAAGATGCCTTAGTCTTAAACAATTACTCGCTGTCTCTGCTGCTCAGTGTTTCTTTCACCACCATTCTCAAAAGGTTCAGACGTGCATATTTCAGTGCATCACTATCAAACACTAGATTTCTGTTCCTGGTAAAGAAGCATTGTTAGTGTTGTATTGGAAGTGGCATTATCTTACTGTGTTTTTCATATTGGCCAACATTTTGTTTTGGTCTTCATTTTCTGGCATGACACCTGCATTCAGGACATCTCCATGCTGAATTTTTGCACTTTCCTGAGAATTTCTAAGCCGCAGCTAATGCTTTGCATGGACTCTTGTGGCTTTCTTCCTGGAAACAGGATTTCAGTTCTGGATTTTTTACCAACATGTGGGATGAATTATTGGAGTGTGACTCATTTTATCTGAATGTGCTGTCTTGTGTTGTTTTCCTCTTGCTATGTTTTATATTAGGTATGTTGGGTGGTACTTTTTGATCCAGCTAAGGCTCTTGGTCCTTGATTTCAGCAACTCGTCTTATTTCAGCTCAGTTGTTTTTCTTTTAACAGTTATTGTCCTTTTCTGTTTGCTTCCAAATCATTTTCTGTGCTTTAAGATGTGCACAAACACAGACACAGAAGACTTTCTTCCATAATCAGAGTTTTGAGACTTCCTAACCTTTGACATGAGATATGTTTTCATTTATCTCATATATCATTCTCGGTCTGATGTATCTTTTATTGACTGTTTTTTGCAAAACCAAGTTACACTTTATTAACTATCAGCAGTGAATTTCACCAGTGTGGTCTTCCTCCTGTTTAAAAATTTTCAACTGGACTGGGGGATAATCAGAAATGCTGACCTATTACGGGGTGGGTGGAGTTTATTCAGCCCACACAAATCACCATTTTTACAAGAATATGACTGCTGCTTTGAAAGAACTCAGTGCTGTTTCCTCTGTCTACATTTTTCCATCACTCAGTTCTGCATTACACATGGCTCTGATTGGTCAATCTGCTCATACTTGAGCAGTCCAAGTGACTTTTACTAAAAGCCTCCTTCACTTAACCACACACAGACACACATATATTTTATTTATTCTGCATCTATGTGCCTTGTCTAACATTCACATTTACACTAACACCCAATGACTGCATGAGGAAAAACTTTCTTTGGTGACTGTTCTTTACCCACTGTCACCCTTGTGTTAATGAATTCAGCAATAGTAACTGAACAGATGTGTATTCACTAGTAAAAGTTGGAGATTTACACCTTAAACCAGCTGCACTGAGAGACAGTTTCCTCCTGGATAAGATTGGTTTGGTGGTTTACTCGTGGACTCTGGCTGCTGGATTCTTAATAATTTCAGCATTAGTAATAACTGAGTTTATGTTTTTACTCTTGTGACAGACTCATACAGAACAGAGAAAAGTAAACATAAACGATGGGAATTCTGATCATGTGATGAGTAAGATGAGATTCTCTTGGCAGATACACACAACTCGCCTCCCTGTGCTTTTGTTTTTTTCTTTTAGCAAATTCTTCTATTATAACGAAACTAGTGTAACCTAAATTTATAAACCGGACAGCATGTGATGAACATAGCAGAGCACAGACAGAAACACGTTTATCTGGACATGGATCAGCTGTTTGTGCTGCTGCTGCTGCTGCTGTGGGGCTCAGGTAGGACTGCTTTGATTTGTTTTTATTGCACTAATGAAAACAAGTTTGAAAGTCAATATTTGGTGTCAGCAGCTTCATACTTCAGCTCAATCTGAGCTCTCTGAGCAGTTCTCTGTCATCTCTTCTTGAAGGACATTCAAAGCACTTCTCTTGGTGTTTCTGCCTTTTGTTTTGCTCTCTGTCAGGAATATTCAGGCTCTGGGGAGTCCATGACTGACAGTGTTCCACTGTTTGTCTGTTGTTATGGTTCAAAATATTGGGGATGGAGACAGGAGAAACACCACAATAACAACACTGGTCCGGCCGGGTCAAGTCAAACGATGATTTTAATGGTCACACCCGTGGGAGATGGAAACTGTATGCAGACAGCCTCAGATCTCATCACAAAAAACACATCTCCATAGTTTTGTAAAAATCAGGGTATTAGAACGCCCCTTCATGCGTAATGACAGATCAAAATAGGTTCCAGACATTAGTCACAGTTAATCGTGCATCTTGTACATCTTTAATGGCTACAAACAGACATAGAACTTCTCCTTTCTATAACACCTTCCAAACAAGGTAATAAACTTCAAGCCCTCAGGGTCTCTGAGGCTAATTATTGACTCTGGTCATCTGTTACCAAGTAGAGCAAAATATAGTGAGACTCCAAATGAGTTAAGGCCTCAGGCCGGACACATTCCTAGATTATATGTATTATATGTACTGTAAGCATGTTGTTTAATTAACTACCACTTTAAACTTAGCAAAAAACATAATTGAATAAAAGACCACAAAGAATAATATGATATCAGTGGTATGTAAGCGCGTGCGGCCCTCTATGCTCGAAGCCTTTCCCCTCCATAGATCAGTCAGACATTCACGCTGACTGTAGCTTTTAACCCTTAATTAACTTGAGCACAACTCTATAATAAGCAACAAACTGCAATATGTATAAGTTGATCATGGTCACATCTGCAATGAAAGATCATATTATTCTGGTACCTGTAAGTAGAAAATCAAACTAGAGTTATAACAATCACTGTAATACAAAGGCTAATGTAAGATCAAAAACTTCAGTATATATTTAATGCAAAGCTGGTTATATGATTCTAATGAACTAATCGTGCCATATTAAAATAATGAAACTAGAAGAGGAAAAAACATCCCCTTTTTATTCTACACTGTCTAGGTATGCTTTTACTGCAGTGTTTCTGATCATTGTCATGCTGAAAAACATGTGCTTTTGTCAATCAGATGCTTTACAGATGATATTACATTTTTTATAATTTATCATTCTCTTAATTTTGACTGCATCCCCAATATTATGCTGCTCTCGTTTGAATCATAAATATCTATGCTCCATTTTTTAAAATGTAAATGAGGAGTTTTCTTCACATACTATGTTTAATAATTCAGTTAAGTTTGATTCAATTTTATTTGTATAGCACCAAACTACAAGTAATAATAACCAGTAGTAAATAATAATGGTGTCATTTCCAGTTGGAAACTGTTCATGCTCTTCAGGGATTTGATTCAAGATCAACATGTGTTTAAAAAAAGTTTACAAGACTGCATCTGTGAAAAACAAAAGCAATACAGCACCTTGAGGTGACTTTTATTGGTATTTAGCTATATAAATAAAACTGAATTGAACTAAATTTTATTTGATCACGTTGTTCATGCTTTTAAATCAGTCTTTGACTTCTGTACTCTGCACTCTGGTTATTTAGATATTATATAAGATACTGACAGAAGATACTAATCAGACAAAACCTGAGTTTTGGGTCTGAGCTTGCAGGCCCTGCTGGTTCAGAGACTTATCACCCGTGAACAAAGCAAGACAAACAGCGATCCGTTTTAACTTGCAAGGGAAGCCTGGTCGGATCAGGCTGCAGCTCTTCACCCGACCTCAAATGACCGACCCTTCCCTGCAGCCTTTTATTCTGTGAATACACAAGCACCACCCATTGTCAACCCGTGTGCGTGCGTGTGCGTGTGCATGTGCGTGCGTGTTTGCAGGTTAAAACCCAAATAAGTGACTTCCTGTTGATCACAAAGGGTCATCTCCCCTCACCCTGTATATGGCTTAACCCCTTTAATGGTACACCATACACAAGCATAGGTGAGGCCATAAAGGGCAGCAAGTTTACTAAATAAGAAAACAGAACGTTTACATAGGATGTGCCTGCAGTTAAACACTGTAGCTTCCCCCACCATTCTACATGTAGGGGAGGACAATAGAAACAGAAGAATGTCTTTAATCATACAGTTTGAAACAAGGCTACAAATTTAAGTGCAAGAATGACAACTATTATCAAAATCACCCTAACACTAAGAGTTATGTCCACAGCTGAGCTCCACAGAATCCTGCTTTATGCTGATGGTTCTCTGATTTTCTCCTCAGGAATTCAGGCTTATGGAAAACAAGATTCAACAGGTACACAGAAAAATTAAAGTGAAATGAACAATCACTGAGGGAAAATCGTGACTCGCATTTGTCTCTCATCGTTTCAGAAGTAAAATTGCTTCTTTACTGATGACGCTCTGCTTTCTGTTCAGAGTCTGATGATGTCAGGTTGGTGGGAGGAGCCAATCACTGCAGAGGTACACTGCAGGTGAAACATCTGGGAGAGTGGAAACCATTGCAATTCATTGACTGTACCCTGAAGGAAGCAGCTGTATTCTGTAAACATCTGGACTGTGGCTCCGCTGTTTCTATAGAACAGTCCCCACAAAGCTCAGTGTGGGGGGTCAATTCTACCTGTGTTCAGTCAGGATCTGCTCTGAGGAACTGTGTAACAACAGAAGGCTTCTCCTCTGCCGTGGAGCTCACCTGCTCAGGTCAGCCCATCAGTGACACTGATGCACCAGACACAAAGACCAGGTAGAATAGTAGCACATCATCTGCAGCAGCAGATAAGCCTGAAAAGACTTCTTCTATCAGTCCATCTGTGGCTAATCAGTATCCTGACACCCACACAGCCACCTGTAGTCAAGGCACTTCTTAAAGTAACCCTTTTGAATCTTTGGAGTATTCTCTAAAATAGTATCATTTTATTTTTCAGAAAAAGTAGAAAATTTAGCAAATATTTGCTGATATTGACGCACCACAAAAACAAATCACTGACAGCTGAAACATGTCTCTGCTGTCTCTGATCTCTCTGTTTGATCTTCTCTGATGTCTCCAGACTCTGTCAGGCTGCTGAATGGTTCCAGTCTGTGTTCAGGCAGACTGGAGGTGAAGTCTGACCAGAGCTGGTCCTCAGTGTGTGAAGCTGACTTTGACCAGCAGGATGCAGAGGTGGTCTGTAGGGAGCTCGGCTGTGGGCCTCCTTCGGTCCTCCAGGGGGCGCTCTATGAAGAAGTGGAGGCTCCAGTGTGGAGCAAAGAGTTCCAGTGTGGAGGCCATGAGTCTGCCCTCCTGGACTGTAGAAGCTCAGGCTCAGCTAGAAACAGCTGCTCACCTGGCAAAGCTGTTGGACTCACCTGCTCAGGTAGAAGAGGAGCTGCTGCTTTGATGTAGTTCAAACTCACTTTATTCTTTTACTGATGACTCTCTGCATACTCCCAGCACATTTTATGTACATATTGGCAGTATACCTCTGCTGTCAGGTCCCTGCATCCACATGCTCATGTAATAAACCAGGGGATAGGTATGTTTAAATGTAGTATTGTAATGTATATGTATATTTTTATACATTATACACATAAATGATCATACCAATCATTTAATCCTTTGTAATCCACTGGATCAGGCACCATAAAAGGGACATCATTGATCACCTCACTCTGGCCAGACTAATGAAGCCTCGACACTGTGCTTCTGAAGCACTGTGTAGTTGTTTTAGCACATATGCCAGAGCTTCAGCACGGATTCCTTTAAGCCTGTTTGAATTGAAGAACTCTGTCATTTTAACTCGCCTACGCTCTCAAGCTGGTTACCTCATTTGTCACTCACCTGCCTGCCCAGAGACAAAGGCAGAAGGACAGAGACAGAGAGACAAGTCTGTAGACAGGTACAGTCAGTTTCTTGGACCTGCAGCTATTAAAGCTATTTATATAGGGTTAAAATGTCCAGTGGAGACGAGGCTAGAGTGACTAAATAAGCGGTTCCCAGTTTACCTTAATTGTTGGAGACTGGAGTAGGAGAAGGAGGAGAAAAGCAGAAGAAGGGAGAAGAAGTGAGGAAGAACGTCCTCCTCACACAAGAGGTGGATGAAATTGGACTCAGAGAGCAGGCTGACGGTTCTTTGCTCTCTCAGAGTGTTAAATAAGTAAACATAAAGGAGGTTAAATACAGTTTTAGTTTGGTCCTTTTTTCCAGGTCGTGCTGCAGTGTTTCATCAATAAGGTTTAAAAACGTTTGTGTGGGGCAGAATTTAAGAACATTTATCTCAAACCTATACTGAACAGATTCTCAGGGAAAACAACTCGGCACTGTCAAAATAATGACTTATGTAACAACTCTGCTTTCTGTTCAGAGCCTGTCAGGTTGGTGGGCCAAGCCAGTCGCTGTGCAGGCATGCTGGAGGTGAAAGTGGGAAAGTGGAGAACAATCGATTATTTTGACTGGGATCTGAAGGAGGCACATGTCGTCTGTGAACATTTGGGCTGTGGCTCTGCATTTTCTATACAATGGAAAAATGAGCCCTCTGAGATTTCTGTGTTGAAAATTGAGCCTGATTGTGTTCACTCCGGATCTGCTCTGAGAGAATGTGCAAAATCATCTTCCTCTTTCCTAACCCTGAATGTCACCTGCAAAGGTAAGCAGAATCATCTATCACATATCCTTATCTTATCGACTTTGCAGGGTTTAGTTCTTGTTTGTCACGATCACTGCTCTTCTGAAATATGTTCATACTTTCTGGGAAATTTTATCAAATGCTTCATTCCATTTTTATTTCAGTTATTTATTATCTGCTTGACCAGTAAAGACACCTGAATTCCTGTATTTCCTTTTGCCTGTCTCATTTAACTTAACCATCTCAGACTTTTCTTAAATGGCAAAAAGAGTTACCGTCTGAACCCTAAAAGACAAAATCTGCTCAGTTAGCTGATACTGAAGTAGCAACACCAAAAAAGTATCTGGACATAATTAGTGGAATCATTTGTATAATTGTGACATGAAAACTTTGCAAACTAAAAGTTAACACATATTAATACCCAATGTCAAAAGAAAGCCATTTTACCTTGACTGTTGCATCTGTTGTAGACAATCAGTGTTCACCAGCAAACCAGTTACTAACTTAAAATGTAAGTTCATCTCCAAACTGGATGGAAATAAAACAGACAAGTCGGGATGAGAAAGGAGATAAAGAGCTGCTGTGACTAAAACAACCTGAAAACTGAAACAAATTGAATGAAGAACACAAACTGTCCACCAGACGGGAAAACTGGAGGTTAATGGTTCGAGAGAGGGCTCGAGGAGCAGACATATGCTCTGGTGTTTACAGTAAATGATTTTGGAGAGAGTGCACCCAGCTGAGATCCTGCTACATTTTTTTTACAGAAGGTAGATGTGACCTCACCTTGCATCATCTCAATGTTTACAGACCTGCTGGTTCAGCCAATCATCTCTGTGTCCTTCATGAATGGGGTCTCCATGGCCCAGCAGCAGGGGCTTCAGGTGTCCAGGGGCTCAAACTTCACCATCAGCTGCTCCATCCAGCCACAGTACCCGGGGGGCTCCTTCCAGCTCACCTTCACCTCATCCAACACGGCGTACAACTACACCCAGCCAGCTGTCAATCACTCCGCCCACTTCCTGTTTCCTGCTGCAGAGCCCACCCACCAAGGAAACTACAGTTGCATTTATCACGTCTATGTTTTTTACCATGACTTGTCCTCTGAGAGCCCCCTGCTATCTGTCACTGTGTCAGGTAAGTTGAAGCAGAGGCTGCTGGGTTTGTGTTCAGGGCAGCGTTAAATAACAGAGAGGTTCAGGTTATGAGTTATGGTACTACTACTTTGATGCATACACTGCAGTATTCTGAGATACATAGAAATATTAGCCATAAATATGCAGTAAGTATTTTTGTACTTTATCACATGACCACATGTGGTCTTGAGCAATAGGTCTCCAGCTTTTTGAAGGTCTTTCACTGTTTTTCTTTGGACATTAGCTGCTTTATCACTCATTTTCAGTCCAGTCCTTGTACCTGACTGATCAACCAGTGTTGTGTCTACACATAACAGATAACTTGGCAGGAACTCAATTTTACATTGTTTTTTTAAATCACTATTGTGCTAGAAACTTGCCACCAAAGTGCAGCAATTTTGACATGTCTTAAGTTAAATCTATGAAAAATGCCAATTTCTTATATTTGCCTGTCCCGTTTGGTTCTTTAACCATCAGAATTGATGTCTGAAGGTCAACAAAGATACCCAACGGATTTATTTTATTTTATTTTCAGTTGTTACAGATGGGACAGACATGGCTGGGGAATAGGACAGGGAGAAAGAAAGATGAAGGAAAAACAGAGGAGAACAGGGAAAGTGAGAAAGGACACTTAAAAAGAAAAAAAACCTCCTGGATCACCTGTTGAGAGAAAAAAAAAAGAAAACAAGAGAAAACAAGCAAAAAAAGAGAGCAACATAATAAACACAGCACCATCGCAATAATCATGCTAAGTGTAAATAACAGTAAATGCTAGTGATGTGTCGATCGCGAAACAGCTCTTAGAGCCGGATCTTTGAAGTGAACGACGTGTTTTTTTGTTTTGTTTTTTCTTTCTCTCACCCTCTCTCTCGCACTTTTTTTCGCTTCGCAGGGGGGAGGGGCGGTAGTTACACTTGCAGTAGCACAGGAACAGAGCGGGAGGAAAAGAGAGAGAAAGAGAGCCAGGGACAACAACATCACATTAGAAAGGCATTGTAATCATCCACAACTGAAAATAGTTGTGGATGATTACTATAAAGGATTCAGAAAGTTTATTCATGCAGGTCCATATGACAGAGAATATACATCTTCTTTTTGTTTTGAATATTTTAATTGATGTTTAATTGTGTTGTGGTTTGCAGTGTTTTGTGTTGTTTCGTTTTAAATTTGTTTAAAAGGAAAAAGCTGGAAATTTAAATAGTTAAAAGTTGAAATGTGAATAGTTGGTTTTTGTATTTTATAATTTATTTATTACATTTTATGTTGAGTGAATAAATAAAAGTATATTTACGCTGGCCCCTAGAGACAAAGCACGTACAAACTCCAAATTGTGTAAAAACTCCAAAGCATGTACAAACAGGCCGGTTGGAAGCCAAAAGAGCCGGTTCACTAAAAATAGCCGGAATTCCCATCACTAGTCAATATTAAATATTGAATGTTGTTGTGCAGCACGCAGGTCCGACTGCGCACAATGTGCTTTGAGGTAGCAGCCAAGAAAGATGTTGTTTGTGTCTGTGAACAGTGAACACCCGTGTGCACACCTGTGTGGATCAGTGTGCTTGTATTAAAAAGGTTTTTCCATTTAACGATCTGTTAAATGGAGTGTGGGGAGCCAGAAACCCATCCACCAGGGCATGAAGCAGGCATGGAGGAGATCCAGGCCCCAGACATCCAGAGGCCTTGACTGAATGAATTATCTCTTTAATGATGCTTGTTGACTGTGAATGTGTCTTTATTAGATCCCACACACTCAGATGTTGTTAAAGGTGTTGTCATCACACTGGTAGTCCTGCTGGTCATTGTACTCATGATCCTTGGTCTTCATCTCTATCGTCAGGTACTGAGCACGTTTGTAGCTGAGAGTGAAGCTGCTCCTTTTTCATTTGAGGATAGGATAGAATTGCCGTAGAAAGCCTGATTGCTGTGCTGTGATGTGTCTCCAGGTCAACAAACAGTAGAACAGCCAGCTGACTGACTGTAAACTCTGTGTTTGAGCCCCTGGAGGAAGGCCAGGAACAAGTTCAGCCAGCAGAGGAGGACCTCCAAGGAGCTCGAAAGCATGTTTGGACAGAGCATGGTCTTATTTCTACACCATCTGTTTTGTCCTCCATCCTCCTATCTGTGAGCCCGAAGTCCGGTCAAAACACAAGTTCAGCAGGGCTGTGCAGAGATGTTTGAAAGGGCAGGTGCTCAAAGTTTTTTAAAAAAGGGGCACATAGAACCAGGCTGAATAACAACAACCCACATTCATCAAGAATCTAATATGGAATTGCATCATACTATATCACTGTCATCAGGTGGGGACTACGCAAAGCAAACATAGCTTATATTTTACCTATATGTTACAATGATGCTGTTGAGGGGTTACTGCTGCTCCTGCTGCTGATTGTGCTGGAGGGCAGGTTTGTGTTGATCTGAAACTGTAGACATCAAAAAGTCCATAGGAGAAATGGTAGCTGATTAAACAAGTGTTATTAGATGATAATAAAATGCAAAGATTGGTGACAGCGCTTGGAATCATAAAGCAAGTGATTGAAACAACTGTGGGAAATAAACTAGGCTCTGTCTGTGACTCACTCTGTGCCGCTCTTCCTCCTTCCATCTCCTCATCTCATTTATCACTCTCCACCAGTGTTGGTCAAGTTACTTGAAAAAAGTAATCAGTAACTAATTACTGATTACTTCCCCCCAAAAGTAATCCCGTTACTTTACTGATTACTTATTTTCAAAAGTAATTAATTACTTAGTTACTTAGTTACTTTTTAAAAACACGATTTACAACCTGAAGAGGTGATAAAGCGATAGATCTTTCAGCCCAATTCTACTTTTTCTGCATAATCCATCATACAAAATGTAATCAAATGGAAAAGTCCCTTTTTTTTTTACTTGTTTTATCAGTTTTAATCTTTTAACTTTATGCATCAAGCAAAACTTTAATTATATGCAACATTCTCTGACTGGAAGAAATTAGTTTAACATTTAAACCTATTTTCTGCACATTCTAGCACATAAAATAAAATATTTTTTGTGATTACACTCACTCTTTCAAATAGATGCAAGTAAAACACAGCAGAAAATAAATAAAGTCAAAGACTAGTGGTCCTGTTGCTCTATTTTCACCTGTAAAGCAGGAGTGGGGTAGGCGGAGGTTTACCCTGGTGCAGGTGTGCCGTAGCGGTCAGTGGAAGGATATGGCAGCTCTGTGAGTTTCCCATTACGTCATAGCGCACTCGGTGCTTGCTTAGAAGTTTAGGGGTTTTTTCGCTGTAAAAAGAAGTTTTCTTCCCACGCACAATGGACGCTAATGTTTTTGTCACTTTTTATGGAATCAAACTCAAAGTAAGGTCAGTACGTCCACGCTTTAAACGCTGCACGCTCATACTCTCTCCCACACTTCATATATGATCCATTGTTGATCTGCACACAGCTTTTGTCATGAACGTCGCACTTGCTTAGGTCACTGTCATGAGACATTCTCGCAAAAAAATCACGGTTTTAGTAACGCAGTAACGCAGGGTTCCTACGGGAAAGTAACGGTAATCTAATTACCGATTTTGAAATAGTAATCCCTTACTTTACTCGTTACTTGAAAAAAGTAATCAGATTACAGTAACGCGTTACAAGTAACGCGTTACTGTCCATCTCTGCTCTCCACTTGCTGTCCATCTGAGAGCAAGGTGAAATTTGCTATTGGATTAATGTATTATTTAATTATCCACACTTAAAAACTCTCACCAATGTTATATCATTAGTAATAAATTTAAAAAATCTATACTGTATATACTATGGCCACAAGTTTGCATCATGGTGCTGATCCAGAATCCTTCCTTTATTATATATTATAGTGCTATAATTATAAAATAATGATAATACAAAAATAAAGTAATAAATATAAAATGGGGCTAGGGATACGTATTTATGATTATTCAATTTGTTTGACTATCCATTCTGTGCAGGCAGAACGCTAATTAAATGTTTAACCCTTTAAAACCGGTCAGAGCGGCATGCTCCGTTTTGCGCAACTACTTTTAAATCCCTGTAGAACTGCAACCACATAAGCTAGTGCAATAATTTTTTTTGCATATGAAACCGGAGGAGTTGTACTTACATCTTATGCCATCAGCTTGTCCTAGGTCACAGTTTCCTTCCACATATAGCTTTGCAAAAACTGCATAAAAAGCACTTGCAGCAACAAAAACATAATATTCCAGAAACACGCTTTGCCGAGCCAATCAGTTGTTCGTAACACTTCTTAGGTTGGAATAGACATCACCACGAACTATCGCATGTCCGCCATGACCTGCCGGAAACCGGAAGTGACGTCATTTTCGCGAAAATGTAGTCTTTTACCATCAGGGCCTGATGAGCCTATACTGGTGTTTTTAAAAGTTGTGTTTGACTTTATGACTTTCTGTATCGTTTCTGGGATGCTTAGGACTCATATTGCACTGCTGGAAATAGTTTATTGTGATGCACATGCTGCTCTTTTGCAAATTTGCACTGTAATATTTGTTTTCGTTTTTCCTGCAGTATATAAAAATTGGTGTATTTCAAAAATAAAACTATGAAGACACTTAAAATAAATTTCCTGTGGTGGGAAACTATTTTGTGCAACTTTTTTGTATTTGCAGTTTAGAGGGATAAGCCTCTTAAATTTCTCTAACTAGAAATATATGTTAAAAAAACAAAAACGATTTAAAATTTTTTTTGTAGTTTATTGCACTTTTTGCAATTTATGTAATTACTATGCCCTTAATGCATGCATATTATGAAAATTTGGGCTATAACAGTTGTATTGATGTATAGCAACTTGAAATGCTCCCAAAAATGGCACTACAGCATGTAAAAATATAATATAAGCTCTGGCGGACTTGGGGTAGGTCTTAAAGGGTTAAACTAGAGATAATTTTACTTCTGTAAAATCTGCATTTTGTCATATTTGATACATAAATATAATACAATCTGTCTTTTGATGTATTTTCTTTATAATGTGTGTGTTTTTTATAATCATCCATAATTATGTTGATATGCATATCAGATATTTTTCAGTGAAATATTAGTCCTCCAGAAGGGGGTGCTGCTCTTGTGGCGACCTGCAGCAGGTGTTTACTGGCGTTTTCTTTTTGTTTTTAACTTTGTTTTAATTCTGTTCCTAACTGTGGTTTTAACTTTTTATGAGGTTTTTGCCGAGATGGAGATCTTCTACACCTTATTTTTATTGTTGTTGGCGATATTCACCTGGAGTCAGTCACTCTTTTTTTTTTCTTTTTTCCCCAAACTTTATTTGAAATTATAAAGCAAACAGTCAGTCATTCCAGTTCAGTTTGTACAGTAGACATACAAGGCAAATAAGAGTAACAATATACAGTACAATGAAATAAGAAGGATAAATAAATAAAGGGGAAAAAAGGGGGGATTGTGACAGACTTCATAACAACTTTGTACTTGAAAGTGGTGACAGCTCATATGTGTCTATTTTGTGTGCGTGTGCGGGCCAGACGTGGTCTGCGTGAGTGAGTCTGATTGTCATTTTGTATGCAGTCGCTTTTAAGCTGATGAGCAAGCTACACATGTTCAGAGCAGGAGCTGGTTGACCTTATCAGAGGGGAGGGAAACAGAGCTATGATATCTCAAGCATGCAGCTATCCATGAGTTTAGTTTCTTCCTGGCACCCCATATGGGCAACAGCTTTTCTGCATCCTGATTCATGTGTGTGAGACTTTTGTAACATCAGCATCATGTTTTTGTTTTGTCGAAAAGCAGGTGATTGTGTCTGACGTCATGGTGTGTGTGAGTTACAGAGAGGTGTGAAAGTATGTGAGTGAAGTGGTCTCGAACTGGGGAAGACATGATTCTGCAGGTCACCTGCCCAGTGGACACAAAAAAGAAAAAAATAGTTGTATGGACGAAATATGAATGATAACATGGCAAGTGTTTGGTGTTTCTCAGCCTGAAACAACTGTAATGCCACTTTCTGTTTTTAAGAAAGGAGAGTTCCAAAAAAAAAAACCAGAGAGAGAGAGATGTGTGTTGTTTAAGCAGTGAGGAGAACAATGAAAATGTCTTAGTTTGTCACTTTCAGGTGAAAAGCAGACCTGGATCAATTTTCCACATGCAGCAGTTGGAAGAAAGTTATAGGTTTCACATCATTAGGAAACACTGAGGCAGAGCTTTTGGCTGAGTGGTGTTTACAGCTTAACTCCCATGTGTTCCTCACCCTGAAAAAACAAGCTCCATGGAAGCTAACCTCTGCCTGAAGACAAGGAGTGCAGTTCCAGAAGCACAGCACATCTACAATTCATAGCAGCCCAAGAGACAACAACAGAGTCCTGAGAGAGGTCCAGCAGCAGTGTGTACAAACGGCATCAGAGAGTAAGAAAACCCCATCATCATGGATGGATGGAGATGCGTTTCCAGCAAGCTGCAACTTCACTGTGTGTGAAGATGACTTTTGAGGAGACTGTCTGAGTGACATTTGCCACTTTTGGAGTGGAATGGCAAGATGAGACAGTGAGGATGACACAGGACAAAGCTGAAGAGAACTGTTTGCCATTGGACTGCAAAGAGTGAGAGGAGCAGGTGAGAACACAGAGGAAGGCTGTCGTTTAGTGTGGGAAATCAAAATTTGGGTTAGCAATCCTGGGAAAAAAGGAAACTGATTTAAGTGGGAAAATTGTGAAGGAGTTTGGACCACAAAATGAGAAAGGTATATAAAACACACACAAGCAGAAAATGCATTAACCATACTAACCCTACATGCATATACACATACAATGACACTCATGAAGACCAGACAGCATCTTAAGCATGAGATTCTGTTTGTCATCTTGTCCAAGTCACTCAGTAAGATGGAAGTGATACGTAGACTAGTGGATTAAATATTATAGGAGGACAGATGATTGTATCATAGGGAGAAAACAGAATGCTGATGAGGAGTTTTGCATGATTGTTGAGTTTCTGGTGGGTGAATAAGTTTTAACATGGCACACATTTGGTTACATGAGAACAGAGATGGGCAGTAACACGTTACTTGTTACTAGTAACGCTACTGTAATCTGATTACTTTTTTACGGTAATGAGTAAAGTAAGGGATTGCTATTGCAAAAACGGTAATTAGATTACAGTTACTTTCCTGTAGGAACGCTGCGTTACTGCGTTACTAAAACCGTGATTTTTTTTTTGCGAGAATGTCTCATGACAGTGACGTAAGCGAGTGTGACTTTTGTGACAACAGCTGTGTGCAGATCAACAATGGATCATATATCGAGTGCAAGAGAGAGTATGAGCGTGCAGCGTTTAAAGCGTGGAAGTACTGACCTTACTTTAAGTTTGATTCCATAAAAAGTGACAAAAACATTAGCGTCCGTTATGTGTGGGAAGAAAACTTCTTTTTACACCGAAAAAACCCCCTAAACTTCCGAGCAAGCACCGAGTGTGCAACGACGTAATGGGAAACTCACAGAGAAACTCGCGGATTCTTCAACTGACCGCTGCGGCACACCTGCACCAGGGTAAACCTCCGCCTACCGTAGTCCTGCTTTACAGGTGAAAATAGAGCAACAGGACCGCTAGTCTTTGACTTTATTTATTTTCTGCTGTGTTTTACTTGCATCTATTTGAAAGAGTGAGTGTAAACACAAAAAATATTTTATTTTATGTGTTGGAATGTGTAGAAAATAGGTTTAAATGTTAAACAAATTTCTTCCAGTCAGAGAATGGTGCATATAATTAAATTTTTGCTTGATGCATAAAGTTAAAAGATTAAAACCAATAAAACAAGTTTTAAAAAGAGACTTTTCCATTTGATTACATTTTGTATGATGGATTATGCAGAAAAAGTAGAATTGGGCTGAAAGAGCTATCGCTTTATCACCTATTCAGGTGTAATTAATTACTTTTGAAAATAAGTAATCAGTAAAGTAACGGGATTACTTTTTTGGGGAAGTAATTGGTAATTAGTTACTGATTACTTTTTTCAAGTAACTTGACCAACACTGCATGAGAAGAAACTTATTATGTGATGAGACAACAGGGTTATGCTGTATGTTGTGTGTGGTGTGGCTGATTGGATGAATGTTTGAGATTAAACTGGCTGATGATTTGTCTCATGTTACAAAGTTGAGCCTGCCAATTAGGTTTGGTATGATTTATCCCCCTGAAATGAAGAACACGTGTCATGATTTAACAAGGCCTTTCCTTTCCTTTCTTTTCTTTTATTCTTTTTATTTTGTTACTTTCACAGTGCACTGAAAGTTTTGTTCAATATTCTTTGTCATCTAAGCAGATCTAAATGTTTCAATAGGAAGAACTACACAACATGTTGTTGCGAACGGTTGCAAAGTGAGTTTCTCCAAAATTAGAATGGGCTCAGGAGAAAGTCATTTATTTGGGACAATTAGGAAGCGAGTCCCTTTTTCTATAAGGATACAGCGAGGTAATCCAGTCTAAAATTCTTCTTTTTCTTTTCAAAATGTTGTCGTTTTGCTGAGGGTGGAAACGAAATGTGACAATAATTTCCACTATCAGCAAAAGAAAGAATCAATGAGTAAATGAATGAGTGAAAATTAAAAAATGGGGAACTGACTGACTGATTGGTAAAAGCTGACTGGACAGACAAAAGCTTGACTGACTTGACTCCAGTATGCAAGATTGCACCTCCACCCAGTGACAAAAGGGTGGATGTATGTATGTACACTCAACAAAAATATAAACGCAACACCTTTGTTACTGCTCCCATTCCCCATGGGATGGACGTAGAGACCTAAAATTCATTCCAGATACACAATATAACCATCCCTCCCAAACAGTGGTCACAAATCAGTCCAAATGTGTGGTAGTGGGCACATCTGCTATATTGAGATAATCCATCCCACCTCACAGGTGTGCCACATCAGGATGCTGATCTGACATCATGAGTAGTGCACAGGTGTACCTCAGACTGCCCACAACAAAAGGCCACCCTGGAATGTGCAGTTTTTTGCGCTATTGGAGGTCTGGGGACCCAGAACCGGTCAGTATCTGGTGTGACCACCATTTGCCTCATGCAGTGCAACACATCGTCGCATGGAGTCTATCAGATTGTCAATTGTGGCCTGTGGAATGTTGGTCCACTCCACTTCAATGGCTGTGCGAGGTTGTTGGATATTCGTGGGAACTGGTACACGCTGTCGTATACGCCGGTCAAGCACATCCCGAACCTGCTCAATGGGTGACATGTCCGGTGAGTATGCTGGCCATGCAAGAACTGGGACATTCTCAGCTGCCATCTGCCCTGAACAATGTGAACCATGATTCATCCGTGAAGCGCACACCTCTCCAACGTGCCAGACGCCATCGAATGTGAGCATTTGCCCACACAAGTCTGTTACGGCGACGAGCTGGAGTCAGGTCAAGACCCCGATGAGGACGACGGGCATGCAGTTGAGCGTCCCTGAGACGGTTTCTGACAGTTTGTGCAGAAATTGTTTGGTTGTGCAAACCAATTGTTCCAGCAGCTGTCTGGGTGGCTGGTCTCAGACGATCTTGGAGGTGAACCTGCTGGATGTGGAGGTCCTGGGCTGGTGTGGTTACACGAGGTCTGCGGTTGTGAGGCCGGTTGGATGTGCTGCCATATTCTCTGAAACGCCTGTGGAGACGGCTTATGGTTGAGAAATGAACATTCAATGCACGGGCGACAGATCTGGTTGACATTCCTGCTGTCAGCATGCCAATTGCACGCTCCCTCATTGCTTGTGGCATCTGTGGCATTTTGCTGTGAGACAAAACTGCACATTCCAGGGTGGCCTTTTGTTGTGGGCAGTCTGAGGTACACCTGTGCACTACTCATGATGTCAGATCAGCATCCTGATGTGGCACACCTGTGAGGTGGGATGGATTATCTCAATTTAGCAGATGTGCCCACTACCACACATTTGGACTGATTTGTGACCACTGTTTGGGAGGGATGGTTATATTGTGCATCTGGAATGAATTTTAGGTCTCTACGTCCATCCCATGGGGAATGGGAGCAGTAACAAAGGTGTTGCGTTTATATTTTTGTTGAGTGTATGTTTCTTTTTACAGGAGCAGAAAGATGACAGCAACAGGATGCATGAGCTTTTGGGCTGTGCTGACTTAACCTTTTAATTGCCACTTTCTGTGTCTTTGTGAATTTACCAGCAGTGTGTTATTCATTACCTTGTGTTGCTCACAGAAGTCACTTTGAGAAAGAGTGTATATCAATCAATCAATCAATCAATCAATCAATCAATCAATCAATCAATCAATCAATCAATCAATCAATCAATCAATCAATCTTTATTTATAAAGCACTTTTCATACAGAAAAAATGTAGCACAAAGTGCTTTACATAGTTAAAAGCAGCCCACCCCACCCTCCAACTCACTCCCCACACTCTCAATACACATATATCCCCCCACCCCCACCCACACACACATACACACACGCGCACACTTAAAGAGTAAAAATTGGGCTGGGCTCACATGAGCCAAGTGAGGAAACATTATAACAGGGAGCCGTCTGCACCGGGAGCCGGTCACAGACCGCAGCCTCCGGGCTGGGCACACAGCAGGAGGGAGGCCAAGGAGCCCCCCAACCAGGCTGAGAGAACCCCAGAGACCCAGCAGCCACGGTCAATAACAGCCCCGGTGCAGAGAGCGCCCTCCGAGGAAACACTGGAGATATGACGCAATACGATATATACAGGGTAAAATGATAAAATAAATAAGAACAGGATACAATATAAATATAAATATAAATAGAGTAAGAAGATTAAAAAATGAATAAGAATAAAATCAAAAAAATATTAGGTAAATCCTAAATTAATAATAGAATAACAGGATAGAATAAATAAGCATAAAAAATAAATAAACGCTAAGTAAAAGCTAAATTAAAAAGGTGGGTCTTGAGCCTGTTCTTAAAAACATGTACGTTCTCTGCGGCCCTGAGCTCCTCCGGCAGGCTGTTCCACAGACGAGGACCATACCACTGAAAAGCTGCCTCTCCGTGAGTATGTGTCCTGACTTTAGGGACAATCAAAAGGCCAGTACCAGAGGACCTCAGGGTCCGCGAGGGTTCGTATGGTAAAAGCAGATCTGAGAGATAAGAAGGCCCAAGACCATTAAGACATTTAAAAACCAATAAAAGAACTTTAAAATCGATCCTGAAACACACGGGGAGCCAGTGCAGCGATTCTAAAACCGGTGTAATGTGGGCCCGCCCTCTGGTCTTCGTCAGCACACGAGCTGCCGAGTTTTGCAAGAGTTGTAAAGTTGAAATATTCTTCTTAGGAAGACCAGAGAGCAGGGCATTACAGTAATCAATGCGACTGGTAATAAAAGCATGCATCAGCATCTCCGTGTTGGCCCGAGAGAGAATAGGGCGGACTCTGGCTATATTTTTTAGATGATAAAATCCAATTTTGGTTACATGTTTAACATGTGGGATAAAACCAAGCTCAGAGTCAAAAGTAACACCCAGGTTTTTCACTTGTAGCGAAGGACATAGTGAAAATGCCTCTAATTTAGACAAGAGTTTCTCTCTCTGAGCCTCAGGACCGACAATTAAAACTTCAGTTTTGTCCTGGTTAAGCTGTAAAAAGTTTTCTGCCATCCAAGATCTTATATCCAAGATACAGTTAAAAAGGGCATCCATTGGTCTGGTGTCATCAGGAGACACGGAGATGTACAGCTGCATGTCATCAGCATAACTGTGGAAGTTCACTCCATGCCTCCTGATGACACTGCCGAGAGGCAACATATACAAATTAAAAAGTACAGGGCCTAGAACCGACCCTTGAGGCACACCACATGTCATCTTATGGATCTTAGAGGAGCATGTATCCATACTCACCATAAAAGATCTGTCAGAGAGATAGGAAGTGAACCAGTTGTGTACAGCACCAGAGAGGCCCACCATGTGTTTTAGTCTGTTTAAAAGAATAGCGTGGTCTACTGTATCAAAGGCTGCGCTTAGATCCAGTAGCACCAGGACTGAGAGCTTTTGGGCGTCCCAGTTACATCTAAGATCATTTAAAACCTTTAGTAGAGCAGTCTCTGTGCTGTGGTTCACCCTAAATCCAGACTGGAATATCTCCAGGATCTGTCTATCATTGAGAAAATCAATAATCTGAGTAAAAACAAGTTTTTCTAAGACTTTATTTAAAAATGGTAAGTTGGATACAGGTCTGTAGTTATTAAAATCATTACAATCCAAATTGCTCTTCTTCAGAAGGGGCCTCACCACCGCCGTTTTAAAGGCAGCAGGGAAGACATCCAACTGAAGAGAGCAATTCATCATGTATAAAAGCTCAGCCTCAAAAAATCCATAAAGTGTTTTAAAGAGTGAAGAAGGGATTGGATCTAAAAGACATGTGGTGGGTCTCACTGTGGAGAAAACCTTCTGAAAGTTCTCAGCATTAACCAGGACAAAGCTGTCCAGTGTCTCCTCAGGTACAATCGAGCCCTCAGATGTGTTTACAATCATATCGCGATTAGATAAAATATCAGATCTGATGGCGCTGATTTTTCCCCTGAAGTGGTCTGCAAACTGCTCACAGAGCGAGTCTGTGGGGTTCTTTTGGAGCTTTTAAAATCAGGGTTAAATAAATGATCTATGGTGGAAAAGAGGACCTTGGGATTATTTTTGTTATTACTGATTATTTTGGCGAAGTATGAATTTCTTGACTTCCTTAATGTATTATTGTACATTTTAAGTTGCTCGGAAAATATTTGATGGTTGATATTATTTTTAGTTTTCCTCCACCTCCTTTCTGCTGCCCTGCAATTTCTTTTGAGTTTTTTGACTTCTTCGTTTCTCCAGGGTGATACGTGTTTTACGTTAATCTTTTTGGTGGTGAGTGGAGCAACGGAGTCAAGGCTTTTCTTCAGTTTGCTGTTAAAATAACTAAAAATCAAATCGCAGGGTGCAGGTAAAATCACAGGGGGGCATTTGACTAAAACCCTGGTAAAATTTGCAGCCACTTCAGAGGTTAGATAGCGCCTCCTCACAGTTCGCACCGAGGTCTCCCGCTGAATAAAACCGGTGATGTTAAAAAACACACCTGCTTCACGCCCTGGAGGACGGGGCTGTGGCCCCCCCACACCCTCTAGCAGATTATTACATGAAGGAACCTTTTAAAAAAACAAAAAACAAGCGCGTCCATGCTCACGGGTGTACACACGGGTGATCACACCCACAAACTACACCCTTTTTGGCTCCTACCTCAAAGCACACTGTGTTCTGTTGATCTTATGTGCTGCACAATAATGTTTAACATTTAGTATTTACTGTCATATTCCCATATATCATTGTGATGTTGTTTATTCTATTACTCTTGTTCTCTTCTGCTTGCTTTCTTTTTTCTTTCTCAGCAGGTGATCCAGGTGATTGATATATGCATTTTTTTTCTTTTTCTTTCTGCTCATTCTGTTGGTTTTTGTCTTTTGCCCTTCTCCCCCGTCCCTCTTCTCAGCTGTTTCTCTTTCCCTCTTTCTTTCTCCCCTTCTTTCCCCCAGTCAAGTCTGTCCCGTATTCAGTAAGTGAAAATAAAATAAACAATAAAAGGTGAATCAAATGGACCATTACGGCAAGGCTGGGATGGTCAGTTTGGTAAAGTAAATCCATTGGGCATCTTTCTTTGCCTTTAGACAACAATTCTGATGGCAAAAGAGCCAAACGGGACAGGCAAAAAAAAAAAAAAAAAAAAAAAAAAAAACACACAGTAGTGGTCAGAGACAGCCAAGTCAACAACAGAGGACACGCTGGTGGACAGCCCATGGGTGATGACCAGGTCCAGAGTGTGTCCTCTGTTGTGAGTCGGCTGTGTGACGTGCTGGGTAAAATCCAAACAGTGAAGAATGTTTAAGAATTCTTTTGTTGCAGGGTCAGAAGGATTATCTATGTGCAGGTTAAAATCACCGGTTAAAATTATCATATTATATTTTGAATGTATGTTTGTTAAAAATTCTGAGAATTCCTTGATAAAAGCAGCGCTGTCTTTGGGTGGTCTATAAATTGTGACAGATAAAACTGGAGGGCTGCTGAAAACAATAGCGTGGAATTCAAAAGTGGTAAAATGATCAAATAAAATTTGTTTGGTGGTGAGTGTGTTGTTGGCTAAAGATGCAGTCCCACCACCTCTCTTACCACTTCTAATAGAAAAAGAGAAATTAAAATTTGGTGGGGAGGCCTCAGTGAGAACAACTGGTGCATCCGAGCCCAGCCATGTTTCAGTTAAAAATAAACAGTCAAGTTTATTATCTAAAATTAAATCATTAATAATAAAAGACTTGTTCGACAGAGAGCGTACATTTAAAAGTGCCATACTGATTGAGACTGGTGGATTATTGACAATAGAGTTGAATGGATGTTGATATTTTTGAAGAGGCCGGAGGTTATTAATGTTTTTGGAGTTACTGGATTTATGATAATTCTGTTGCTCTCTGTTTGTGATTATGACGGGTATTGTGTTGACTGTGGGAGAGAAAGGTCCTAGTCCAGAGTTTTGTGTATTACTGTTAAAAGTGGAACAAATATAGGAGCTGGGACCAGGGGAACATCAGTCAGTGGCAGACAGTGGCGATGTGCGGGAGTGCTGTACGCCAAATGCCAAATTGGCGGACAGCAAACGGCGTCCCCAGGCGTTGAGGTGGAGCCCGTCTGCCCCAAAAAGATGCCTCCTCTCCCAGAAGGCATCAAAGTTGTTAATAAAACCCACGCCGTGGGAGATACAGGCAGAGGAAAGCCAGGTGTTAAGGCTGAGCAGCCGGCTGAAACGGCCTATCCCTCTGCCACAGGTGGGGGTGGGCCCAGAGATAAAAGCACTCACCTGCAACTGACCAAGGAGGCTGAAGAGTTCGAGGAAGTCCAACTTCAGCAGCTCAGATTGCTGTTTGGGGATGTCATTGGTGCCGATGTGGATGATGAGCCGGTATACACCTGCGCAGCGCTAACATTTACATTTCTTTTCTACAACAGAGGGTTAATCATGTGTTTGATCATGTGATTTACAGTATGACACACAATTTAATGTTTTTCTACCACAGGATTACTGAGTTTTTGTGTGAAGAAATGGTATCACTCTTGGCTGGAAGCAGTGCTTAAACAATGGAAAAAACACAAACTTTGTCCAAAAACCTCTCATGTTCAGCTGTTTCCCACTTTTTCTTTGGTCATTTTAGCCTGGGCCCACCTACTATCCTTGGAAACATAAAATGATTGGCTAGAATCTCAAGTGTATCACATCTCAGGGGGGGAAAAAAAGCACCGAAATAAAGCTGAGAAATCATAAATCAGTCTGGTTACTACCGTTTATGCCATAATGGCACCGGATACCGGTACCCATCCCTACTCTCCGGATGCTCCTAATTTTATTCTTCGTGATTTTAACAATTGTAATCTTAAGAAATCACTGAACAATTTCTTTCAATATGTCACTTGTCCTACAAGGCATAACAAAACGCTGGATTTGTGTTATGGACCAATTAAGGGGGCATATAAGTCTGTGGCCAGACCTGCACCAGGTTCTTCGGATCACAATGTTATTCACCTCCTCCCTGCTTACAGATCTGTGATTAGGAGGGAGATGGCCTGTGTCAAGTGGACTAATGTCTGGACAAAAGACAGTTGTGTTGCCCTTCAGGGGTGTATTGATCGCATTGACTGGTCCTTGTTCCAAGACAGCATTTCTGATTTGGATGAACTCACTGATGTGGTTCCTGAGCACCTTGGAGGGCAGTTGGAAGTCTCTCAAGCGTCTGAGGTGGTAGAGACGCTGACGGGCCTTTTTCACCACGGTGTTGATGTGACCTGTCCAAGGCTTCAGCCATGAGGAAAACTGACTAACAACGCAGTGACGTGGGATCAATCCTGGTTTTAGGACCAACGCTAGGGAGGAAATACATGAACATACAACACAAGCACACACAGTTATTAAGTGTCAAACATGCAACACAAATGGTTTAAAAAAACAAAACAAAACTGAATAAAATAAAAACCAATAAAAAGTGAATGTAAAATCCAAATCTCCAAAAGGGTAAAAAATACAAACTGGTGAACTTGAATCATCAAACTTGCAAAAAGTAACCAAAAAGCAGTTCATGAGGACACACAGAAACAGACGGCGATAAAGGCAAATCGACATTGTCTTTATTGACAGAAGGAAAATGAAAGTCTCCCTGGTACTTATTAGGCTGTCAGTGTGAAATGTTCCTTTCTTGAGCAGTGCTGTTGAAATCATGTTTTAGTTATGTAACACCTGCTTAGTATAGTAGGGTTAAACTTATAAACTAGATTCGAGAGGAGTAAAATAAATTTGAGAGAATTGAGTGTTGAACAGCCGGCAGCTTTATTACAATGTTACAATGGTGCAATAACCCAATGTATACAGCACAGAAAATTAACAGAAGATCAACAGAAAAGAGCACTCTTTCGAAAATAACAACAAAATAAAATAAAATGAGTAGTCTCTTTAGACCTGACTCCTGATGAGCAGGATATTGGGACTTCAACAGTTTCCCAGAGAAACAATCTGTATCAAGTAAGCAGTTTTTGCTCTTGCTTATTTGAAATCCTGCGATTCGAAGTAATTCAGACTGTAGCTCTACTCCTGCATCCAGAACAGCTGGCCACACTGCTTTTGGATTCGCCAAGAGTTTTCACAGGGTCTGGCTCGCCATCCATATCCAGAACCACTTCAGATCCAGGATCACAAAAAACCAGTCTGCACATACAGTACAGAGCAATAAACAAAACAGTTCTTAACAGTTTTTCTAAATAAAACGAGATCTTATAGAGTTTTCAAAATCAAGTACACTGTTGTTTTAACATTGTTCTGTCTCTATGAATTCCATTTGTATTGCTTTACAGCATTACAATCAATTGTATTTATATACCCCTTTTTAAGGCATATGTAATCACATCATGAAATGTTTGTAACGTAAGTAGTTTTACATAACGTATTTACATGAATCAACCCATAACTGAAATGACAAAGTGCAGAAAAAAACACTGGACAACATTTATGGCTAAAAGAAAAGTGCATCCTGCATTAGTTTTGCGCATTTGTGAAGATGCCCAATCAAATAGACAATAAAATAAAATACGACACTCCATTTCACACACAATTCAAGTACTCCGACTGGCTTTAGCTTGTTTTTTTTTTAGACAATACAGAATTTTCACTGTTGCAGTTGTTACCACATGTAAAATTAGCATAGATTTTCCTGCTAACTTATCATTTTTAGTAACTCACCGGAGTTCCCAAGAAACAAACACACGCTCTGCCTGGTTTTGGTCGAGAGTAAAACACATAAAGGCCTCTGAAAAGTACATAACTTTAAGTTAGAGACTGTAAAAAATACTTTATAACACTTATTTTATACCGAAAGACTCACTGTGTAGCTTGTTAATTGCTCTTGGGTGTCTTGCTCCATTTTGCCTAGCTTAATGCAGCAACGTGCTTTTGTTGCATTCACTGAACTACGGAAAATCAAAGTGTGTTCAAGGGGTGTCGGAAATAATAATACAAGGTAAAAAACAAGAAAATACTAGTAACCATGTCTATAGGGATTACAGTTACATTAATCTTTTTTTCTTTACCATCTTTGGGAGAGACTCAGCTGATGTTACTCTGCACTCTGTTCTAGGATGCCCTCTGGACCCAGTGGAGGTGGTGAGTGACAGGAGAACGGCGGCTAAGCTGTCATCCCTGTTGGACAACATCTCCCACCCCATGCAGCAGACTGTGACAGCACTGAGCAGCTCCTTCAGTGGGAGACTGCGGCACCCACGGTGTGGGACGGAGAGATTTCGCAGGTCTTTCCTCCCCACTGCTGTCAGACTCCATAATAAAGACTTTAACTGATCAAGCACACACATCCATACATATGCAATAATACTAAGTGCAATAATCCTTTCTGTCATCGTTGTATTTTTACTCAGTTGTATATAGTATTTGTATTCTATTTTTATCTTATTGTATATTTATTTTATTTTATTCTACTGTATATAGTATTTTATTTTATTCTATTCTGTACAGTTGTGTACTGTATTTATTCTTATTGTATTCTAATTTTTGCCTCATAACTTTTGCACTGTCCACTCCTGCTGTGACAAAACAAATTTCCCACATGTGGGACTAATAAAGGTTATCTTATCTTATCTTATCTTATCTTTAAAAGTTTTTGCATTATCAGACAAAACAAGAGCTGCTTTGAAATAATCAGATCACTTTTACACACTTCCTGTCATTCACAAATTCTCTCTTCACTTTAAACTCTGAACTTTTCACCACTAATAACAGAGCACTTCTCCTTCTGCCCTTCTCATTAATCTGATGACCTTTGCCCGGCTTTATCATAGAGAATGCATGGCTGCAACGCTCTCACAAGAAAGAAAATGATCTTTTCTACATAATTTACTCAATACCAGTGGCTCATTGTTACAGGGCTGTTATTAACTGACTGATTCAAGCTAAAATAGGCACATTTGCTGGATTCAGTGTGTTGTGTTACAAGGTTCTATAATAAGGGAAGAAAATTAGTACATGCTGTTACCCTGTCAGACCAGGGGTGTCGCTAATGAGGCTGGGTAAGAGAAAGAGGAGAAGAAGAAAGTAGAGAGCGAGAACAAGATGGAGCTCCGCTGTAAAGCCTAAAATAAAGTGTTGAACCCAGACGTCGCCTCCGCTGCCTGATTACACACCCAACAAATTGGTGACGAAGATGAGCGCTTCAGTGCCGAGCCCACCGCCCTTTTTGCAACATGCGGGTGAGCCGCCAATACCGTTTATGACGTGGCGCAAATTCTTTGAGAACTACATGCTAGTGATAAATGCTACGGGAGATGCATGGCCGGAGGCGAGACGACGAGCCATCTTATTACATTGCTTGGGACCAGAGGGACAACGACTGTTCTACACACTGCCGAATCAAGGTACAACGTTTGCTGAAGCCATGACTGCGCTTGAAAACCACTTTGTCCCTAAAGTGAATGTAGTGGCATGCAGGCACACATTCAGACAGCGAGTTCAGCGGGCTGATGAAACGGTGACCCAGTATGTTGCCGCCCTCAGAGCGTTAGCTGTGCCATGTGGTTTTGGAATAATGGAGGGTGAAATGATTCGGGATCAACTTGTTGCTAATGCTAATCTCAGTGTTGTTAAAGAAAAATTGCTGCTGGAGGAGGACCTTACATTGGACAAGGCAGTTACTATTGCATGTCAGGTGGAGGCTGCGGTCAAGAATGCTACACTCCTCTCTGCTGCACCCACGGCCCAGACTGCGGCAGTACAAGCTGTGGAGGTGAAGGACGCACGTCTTCGGGGAAAAAGAGGAGCGCGACCGGCTCAAGCTCGGGGACCTACATCTAAAGAATGGCACAAAAAGGCAAGTGATAAAGAGCAACAGCGTCATTGTTTCAGATGTGGATCCGAGAAACACCTGGCTAATGATAAAAACTGTCCAGCAGCAACAGTAAAATGTGATAAATGCAACAAAAAAGGGCACTTCACCAGAGTTTGTAAATCAGCTGTAGCAGTGGTCAGGGAAGTAGTTGTTCCTGAGTTCACAGTTTTATGTGTCGATGATCACAAACTGATGACTGCAGCATGTGATAAGATTACATGCAAAATGAACATTGAAACACCACAGGGAAACTCTCAGGTTCTGGAGTTAATTGTGGATACAGGAGCTTCAGTATCTATCCTCCCAGAAGCCATCTACAAAGAACATTTTGCACCCTGCGCTTTGACTGAACCGAAAGTTAAGCTTGTCACTTATGCAAAAGGTGACTTGCCTGTCATTGGCTGCCTACAGGCTTCAGTGAGGGTTGCAAACAATGACAGAAAAGTGCCAGGATCATTCTTCATAGTTAAAGATGGATCACCGTTGCTGGGGTTGGACTTAATTAAAGCACTTAACATTGATATCATTGCTGGAAAAGTCATCAACAAAGGAGAGGATCCTGCAAGAGGAGCACCAGCCAGTAAACAAACATGCATGGTGAATAACATTGATTCCTCTTCTTCCCATCATCTCGGAGCTGTTAAAGGGTTTATCCACAAAGTTCAAGTGAACAAGACAGTACAGCCAGTTCGTCAAAAACTGCGGCGTCTACCACTCAGCATACGTGAGGAGGTGTCAGCTGAATTGAAACGTCTACTCCAAGCAGGCATCATCGAACCAGTGGATGCAGCTGAATGGGTGAGTCCTCTGGTGGTTGGAAGAAAAAGTAAGGGAGACTTAAGACTTTGTGTGGATCTGCGTGAACCTAACAAGAGTGTGATCATGGACTGTTACCCTCTTCCTCACATGGAGGATTTGTTCGCACAGCTGGCTGGGGCTACACATTTTAGCCAGATTGATTTAAGTTCAGCTTATCACCAACTGCCTCTTCACCCTGATAGCCGAAGCCTCACAGCATTCATAACCCATGAAGGACTCTTCCGGTTTACCCGAGTTCCATTTGGACTTGCTTCAGCCCCTTCTGCCTTCCAAAAGATGACGCAAACAGTCCTAAAAGACCAGACAGGAGTACAGAACTACTTGGATGACATAATAGTGTATGGACATTCCAGAGAAGAGCATGATGAACGGTTACAGGCTGTCCTCCAACGCCTGAAGGATGTCGGTCTGCAGATCAACTTCAACAAAAGTTCATTTGGACAGACATCTATTCTGTTCTTGGGACACGTCATTTCCAAGGATGGCCTGAGCCCCAGCCCAGACCACCTGACTGCCATTGCCAAAGCCCCTGCACCACAGGACATGGCTGCTCTTCGTTCCTTCTTAGGCTTGACTTCGTGGTTCAGCAAATTCCTAGCAAACTATGCAACTGTGGTTGAACCACTCCGTGAGTTACTTCGGACAAGTCAGACAGCTGAACTTCAATGGACTGATACAGCAAATGAAAGCTTCAACAAACTGAAGGAAATGCTACTAAAAAGCCCAGCACTGGCAATCTTCAACCCAAATCTCCCAACGTTCATCACCACTGATGCGTCAGATTATGGTCTTGGAGCTGTTCTGACCCAGATCAACTCAAACAATGAGGAACGTGCTGTTGCTTTTGGCTCCCGCACCCTGTCCCCAGCCGAGAGGAAATATTCAACAATTGAAAAAGAAGCCCTCGCCTGCGTATGGGCCGTTGAAAGATGTAGGACGTACATATGGGGACGGAGATTTACTCTGAGAACTGATCACCAGGCCCTCACCACCCTGTTAAGTACTAAGGGGATGAACAGAGCTGGCATGAGGATAGCACGTTGGTCAGCCAGACTGATGTGTTTCCAGTATGACTTAGAGTACCGTCCAGGAAGCCAAAATGTTATAGCTGACTGTATGTCCCGTGTTCCCCTGCATACCACAAACACAAGTGAAGACTCTGAACAGGACTTAATCACAGAGATTGCTGAAATTTGAAATTCAAATTCAAATTCAAATTCAAATTTTATTTGTCACGTACACAGTCATACACAGTACGATATGTAGTGAAATGCTTGGACAACTGCTCGTGACCTAAAGAAAACAAAAAAGGAAAAGGCTATGAATAAGATAGGAAATAAATATGAAAAATTAAAAAGGGTAAATTTAACTAGGAAGGAATAAAATATAAATTAAGGTTAAAAATGAAATAACTGTACAACACAAATTAGAATGAAGGGTAAATTTAACTGGGAAGAATAAGATAAAATATATAAATTAAAGTTGAAAATAAAATAACTGTACAACAAAATACACAATACACAATATAGAACTATATAAGAATGTATGAAGAAATCTAAATATAAATAAATATATACACAATAACAGCAGCTGTACAAGTATTAACCGGAAATGAAGAATATAGTGACCAGTGTTGTGCAAAAACAAAGTCCAGAAAGTCCAGTGTGTGTGTAAGAACCATATGTGTGGGTCAGTACTGTGAGGTGGTGTGATTGAGAGACCGTATCGCCTGCGGGAAGAAGCTCCTCCTCAGTCTCTCTGTGTTGGTCTTCAGGGAGCGGAATCGCTTTCCTGACCTCAACAGAGAGAACAGTCTGTTGTTGGGATGGCTGAGGTCCTTCACGATCTTCCTGGCCTTGGTCCAGCACCGCCTGCTGTAGATTGAGTGCAGGTCAGGGAGCTCGGAGCGGATGGTGCGCTCAGCTGACCGCACAACCCTCTGTAGAGCTCGTCTGTCCTGCATGGTGCTGTTCCCGAACCAGGTTAAGATGTTTCCCGTCAGGATGCTCTCTATGGTGCACGAGTAAAAGTTCCTGAGCACCTTGGAGGGCAGTTGGAAGTCTCTCAAGCGTCTGAGGTGGTAGAGACGCTGTCGGGCCTTTTTCACCACGGTGTTGATGTGACAGGACCATGACAGGTCCTGCGTGATGTGAACTCCGAGGTATTTGAAGCTGTCCACTCTCTCCACTGGGCACTCGTTGATGACGGGGGTCTGGTAGTTCCTCTCCTGCTTAGTGCTGAAGTCCACTATCAGCTCCTTTGTCTTACTGACGTTTAGAAGGAGGTTGTTCCTCTGGCACCAGTTCTCCAGATTCCTAATCTCCTTCAGGTAGGCCGTCTCGTTGTTATCAGAGATCAGGCCCACCACGACGGTGTCGTCAGCAAACTTGATGATGGTGTTGGAGCTGGTAGTGGCCACACAGTCATATGTGTACAAAGAGTACAGCAGGGGGCTCAGAACACACCCCTGGGGGGCTCCAGTGCTGAGAGTGGTGGAGGCTGAGACATGTCCGCCCATCCTTACTGCCTGTGGTCTGCCAGTTAGGAAGTTGGAGATCCACTGACACATAGATGAGCTGAGTCCCAGATGCTCCAGCTTGGTGGTGAGTGTGGAGGGAATTATGGTGTTAAATGCAGAGCTGTAGTCTATGAAGAGCATTTTAACATAATTCCCCCTTCTAGTGTCCAAGTGAGTGAGTGATGTGTGGAGGAGATGAGAGATGGCATCGTCTGTGGAACGATTTGGACGGTAAGCGAACTGTAGTGGGTCCAGTGTGTCTGGTAGTGAAGAAATGATGAAGTCTCTGACCAGGCGTTCAAAGCACTTCATCACTACTGAGGTGAGGGCTACAGGGCGATAGTCATTGAGAGAAGCAGGGTGTGGTTTCTTCGGGACAGGAACAATGATGGACTCTTTGAAGCATGTGGGGATCACCGACTGAGATAAAGAGATGTTGAATATCTCAGTGAACACAGGAGCTAGCTGGTATGCGCAGTCTCTTAGGATACGACCTGGGATGCCGTCTGGTCCTGCTGCTTTCCTGGTGTTCACTCTCTTGAAGGCTCTCCTTACTTCATGCTCGGAGATGACGACCACGTTTCCGGTGCTGGCAGTATCTTCCTGTCTGCAGCCGTTAGCGCCGCTAACACTAGCATTGTTGGAGACCTTAGCTGCAGCCTCGAAGCGAGCATAGAAAGTGTTCAGCTTGTCTGCCAGAGTCACGGCCGCGTTCGTCATACCGGTTGTTGGTGCTTTATAGTCCGTTATTGTCCTTAGTCCCCGCCACAGGCTCCTAGAGTCACTCTGTTGGAGTTGTGACTCTAGTTTCCTCCCATAGCGCTGCTTCGCCTCTTTCACCGCCCTCCGCACGTTATATGACGCGGCTTTGTACGGGTCCATGTCCCCCGTCATGAGTCCCGTGTTGTAGGCAGCGGTGCGGGATCTCAGAGCGTCGCGGATGGTTTTATCCACCCACGGCTTCTGGTTGGGAAACGTTGTGATAGTCTTTGTCTCCACGGTATCATCCGCTAGTTTCCCGATGAATCCCACAACCGCTTCCGTAAACACGTTGACGTCATCGTCGGAGCTGTTTCTGAACATGCCCCAGTCTGTGTCATCGAGTGCGTCCTGTAACGCGGCCACCGATTGATCCGTCCAGCGCGCGACCTTCCTCTGAACCGGAACTTCCTGTTTCAGCCTTTGTTTGTATTTTGGCATGAGGAAGATGGCGGCGTGATCAGATTTGCCAAACGGGGGGCGGGATTGTGCCTTGTAGCCGTCCTTGACCGTAGTGTAGCAGTGGTCCAGTGTCCTTTCACCCCTGGTGGGGCAGGTGATGTGTTGATAAAAGTTCGGCGCTGCGCGTTTGAGGTTGGCGCTATTAAAGTCCCCCGTCACAATAAGCGCAGCGTCCCGGTGTTGTGTCTGGTGCTGTGTGAGTGCCTCATGCAGCTCGCATAAGGCGGTGACCGTGTCCGCTTGTGGTGGAATATAAACGGCACTTACAATGACCGATGTAAATTCCCGAGGTAGATAAAAAGGACGACACATGATGGACAGTAGTTCCAGATTTGGTGTGCAGGAGCGTGTGAGAGGAACAACGTTCGCACTGTTGCACCAGTTGTTGTTCACCATTAAACACATGCCGCCTCCCCTTGACTTCCCCGAGTCCCGTGTCCTGTCCATGCGGTGAACCGAGAAGAACTCGGCCGGCTGGATGGCGTGGTCCGGCACCGCTGGGTTCAGCCATGTCTCGGTGAAGCAGAGGAGATTGCAGTCCCGAATGTCTCTCTGGAACTTTATCCTGGCCCTGAGGTCGTCAAGCTTGTTCTCCAGTGACTGGACGTTGGCGAGCAGGATGCTAGGCAGAGGTGTGCGGTGTGCACGAGCTCTCAGCCTGTTCCTGACGCCGGCTCGCTTCCCTCTAGGCCGCCGCCGCTTCCCTTTGTTCTCCCTCGAGATCTCACTCGGCCAGCTCGGATCCGGAGTTAAAAACTTCGAATTGTGAGTACATTGTATACCAATAGAAACAAGAGTGTCACTGTCATACCTAATGTACCCAATGGTGATGATTTTGCCGATTTAGAAACGCTGAAAACTAACTTAAAAAACAAAGACAAAGAAAAAGTGGTCGGAGCAGTCGTGACGGCAGCCGACCTCACCGGCGCCATCTTATTCATCCTCATCTTATTTCTCCTCAGCTAACAGCGCTTCCACTGGCTGACTTCAGAGCAGAATGTGAAGACTGTCCTGAATTAACAAAACTAAGACAGATCGTTCTTTCGGGCTGGCCGAAAGTAAGAAAATCCTTACCAGATGATGTCAAACCCTACTTCCTGGTCCGACATGAACTGGCAGCAGAGTCACCGCTGATATTTAGAGGAACACGGCTGATTGTTCCCAAATCTCTGCGAGGAAAAGTAGTGCACCTAGCCCATGAAGGACATCAAGGCATGGTCCGAACCAAACAACGCCTGAGAGATCTATATTGGTGGCCAAACATGGATGAACTGGTCCACGAAATATTGTCCACATGCACAACCTGCCAATCGTGTGACAAGACTGCAGCTGTTTCACCTGCACCGTTACAACCCATCAAATTCCCAGAGGGTCCGTTTCAACATGTTGCTGTCGACATTGTTGGTCCGTTTGAACAAGGAACCTATGACTGCAGGTTTGCCATCACACTAGTTGACTATTTCAGTAAGTGGCCTGAAGTCGCATTCACACCAAACGCCTCAACTGCGACAGTGATTGCATTCCTGACTTCCATTTTCGCCCGTGAAGGAAACCCTCATGAAATTACAACTGATAATGGTCCGCAGTTCACCTCAGCTGCCTTTGCTGAGTTTCTCGCTGAAAGGGGCATAAAACACATCAGGACAAGCGTTTATTATCCTCAAGCAAATGGATGTGTGGAGCGCTTTAATAGAGTACTGAAGGACTCCATACAGACAGCACAAGCTACTCAGCGACCATGGAAAACTGTGGTTACAGAACTGCTTCAAAGTTATCGAGCGACTCCCCACGCTACAACCGGTGAGTCCCCTTTCCAGCTCCTCAGAGGAAGAGCCATGCGGACTAAACTCAACATTCTGCCACCACCAAAGGATGCTGGACAATATGACCACATCAGATCCAAAGTGACATTGACACAGAAAAGAAGTGCACTTTATACAGACAGAAAGAGAGGTGCTAAACCTACTAAAGTGACTGTGGGTGCGTCAGTGAGAGTACGAAAGCCATTCCATGTGGGAAAAGGAGAGCCACAATACACCAAGCCGCTGGAGGTACAGCAGCAGACGGGTGAGAGTTCTTTCATCCTCAGCGATGGGAGAAGATGGAATGCAGCACGTCTCTCACTTGTCCCAGAGAACTCAAAACACACACAAAGAGCTGATACAGAGACAGAAAACATCAGCTCAGCACAGACTGCTACACGTCCCACACTGCAGAGGGACAGACAACCACCAAGATGGACAAAAGACTTTGTTATGAAATAGTTCAGAGGTAAAAAGAAAGGAGAAATATGCAAATGTGAGAAATGACTGTGAAGGGAAAGTGCATTTGAGTTTCATTAGTTATCTTTAATTCCAGCTGTGACTTCTGATAAGCTGAGAAGAGGGCACATGGTTGTTACTGTTGATTCAGGGTTGATCCGGGGCACGTTTACTTTGCCATTACAGTTCTTTTATCAGGATATATATAATACTGTTCTGAAGTTACTAATTCCCTCAAAAGTAAAGGCTGTCGAATGGTTCATGTTGTGCTACAAGGGAAAGAGTATTATTTGAGAAAAGGGGGAGATGTTGTGTTACAAGGTTCTATAATAAGGGAAGAAAATTAGTACATGCTGTTACCCTGTCAGACCAGGGGTGTCGCTAATGAGGCTGGGTAAGAGAAAGAGGAGAAGAAGAAAGTAGAGAGCGAGAACAAGATGGAGCTCCGCTGTAAAGCCTAAAATAAAGTGTTGAACCCAGACATCGCCTCCGCTGCCTGATTACACACCCAACACAGTGCAAAGTATTTCTGAGTGATTACCTTTCATAAACATTTCTGCCCTGATGACTGAGATCTCTTCTTCCACAGGACACGAGTGTTTGATGAGGAAGAAAAAAGATCATACGCTCTACATTTCTTAGGGGGCCCGGAGGCCAGTACATAGATGTAGACCCAAATGCAGGTACAGGTACAGGGAGCAATGGTAAGGTTTTTTCAAGACTCTTTGTTTAGCTAACACAAGAGAAAGAAAACATAGGAAGGAGCTTGCTAGAACAACTCTCAGGTGCACTGTGAACAAAGGGAGAGGTTGATTAGTAATGGGCTGGGAAGGTGGAGAGTAAATGGAGAGACAGATGGTATAATGGCTTACATAGCAGGTGGAACGCTAAGGTTTGAGGGGAGGTGCAGAGGACCGGGTGAGTGTCCAGTAACAGGTGTAAGCGGAGAGTGTCCAACCTGGTAAATCCAGTGATCCAGAACAGTGGTAGGCAGGAGGGTAGGAATTTGAGGAATTGTTAGCCTGTGGACTTGAAGAAGTTCCAGAGTGGTGACTAGCATCCAGGTAGGTATGCAACTTTAGTTAGTGCGTAGGGAGAATATGTGAGCACAAGAAAAACAAGGTAAGTCAAGCAATGACTTCTCGCAAAAAAAAATCATGGTTTTAGTAACGCAGTAACGCAGTGTGCTTACGGGAAAGTAAAGTGATCTAATTACCTTTTTTGCAATAGTAATCCCTTACTTTACTCGTTACTCGAAAAAGATAATCGGATTACAGTAACGTGTTACTGCCCATCTCTGCACCCAGGAGAGGAAACAGGAACGTCATGGAAAAATAATGACTCACTCAGAACATTACCACCTTCATATTTTGTCATTAGTCTGTATATCCATATACAAAATACAATAAAGTTAAGTGTTGGATTCATTTTGTTTTTGTTTTTGGAACTAAAAAGACAAACTGGAGCTGTACCTTTAACCCCGACCTGCTGTCACAGTTTTATATTCTTTTCTTTCATTTTATTGAATTCTTATTTTCTTCTCTTTGACTTGTTCAATCAGTCAGTCACAGGGAGATTTTTGAGATTTCTGGTGTAAATATCTCATAAAAGCCATGCAGGGTCACTCTAATCAAAACCTCAGACTCAAACATCTCTACATCCTCTACAGTGAAACATCACGTTCACTCCACAAGACACGACATCCACAGCTGCAGGTTAGACCAAGTATAGTTGTAACACCTCAAATAACTCATGTGCAGATCCAGATCTCTCATTTTTGTTTTGCACATGTATACTAGCATCCTCTTTGACTGTGGAAAAGTCTATGGCACAGGTGTCAAACTCCAGGCCTTGAGGGCCGGTTTCCTGCAGGTTTTAGATGTGTCCTTGATCCAACACAGCTGATTTAAATGGCTAAATCACCTCCTCAACATATCTTGATGTTCTCCAGAGGCCTGGTAATAAACTAATCATTTGATTCAGGTGTGTTGACCCAGAGTGATATCTAAAACCTGCAGGACACTGGCCCTCGAGTTTGACACCCATGGTCTATGGGTTTGTCCGATCTGAACGAATAAAGTTACGTTGAAACCAAGCACACCATTGTTTTTCTTGTGACATTACCAATACGTTTGATGTGTCACATGGCCCTCTTCCTATTGAAAAACCAAAAGTTGTATCCAGGATGGCCGACTTCTAAATGGTCACCATGGTCACCACCAATCTTGAGGAGTTTGCCCCCTCACATATACTAATGTGCCACAAACAGGACTTTAATATCACCAACCATTCCCATGTTATTACGGTGTATCCATATAAATGGCCCACCCTGTAGAAGACCTCAAAATCTATTGAGGAGGGAAGGTCCGAGTAGTTGAGCATTCCTGTTGATATCTGTGCCCAATACATGAAAAAGAAAAGAGAGCTTATTGAGCAGTGTTCTGCTTTCTGCTGTTTTGGGTTAAGCTGAAACTGAAACTCTTCACATAAGCCATTTCTCTGCAGATGATCTGTTAGCTGTTTGACAACTACTCTTTGAAGAATTTTTTAGACAAAAGGAATTTAAAAATGTGTTTATGCATTATCAAAAAAAGTTTTTCATGCATTTGTGGAAAAAGTCAGAGGTCAGCATTCCTGGTTTAAAATTATTCATATTAATTAATTAAATTAATAAAACTGAAAATAACAATGTATAGAAATCTATCTGACTTGAGCCCTTTTTTATTTAATACTATAATTTTAAATGACAAAAAAATAACTGCATTTAATATTTAATATTTTGTTTGATTTTTTTGTACGTCACACCATAGAACACATTTGGGTTATAACCAGTGTTGGTCAAGTTACTTGAAAAAAGTAATCAGTAACTACTTACTGATTACTTCCCCCAAAAAGTAATCCCATTACTTTACTGATTACTTATTTTCAAAAGTAATTAATTACTTAGTTACTTAGTTACTTTTTAAAAACACAATTTACAACCTGAATAGGTGATAAAGCGATAGATCTTTCATCCCAATTCTACTTTTTCTGCATAATCCATCATAAAAAATGTAATCAAATGGAAAAGTCTCTTTTTTAAAACTTGTTTTATTAGTTTTAATCTTTTAACTTTATGGATCAAGCAAAAATTTAATTATATGCACCATTCTCTGACTGGAAGAAATTTGTTTAACATTTAAACCTATTTTCTGCACATTCCAGCACATAAATTATTTTTTTTGTGTGTGTGTGTGTTTACACTCAGTCTTTCAAATAGATGCAAGTAAAACACAGCAGAAAATAAATAAAGTCAAAGACTCAGCGGTCCTTTTGCTCAATTTTCACCTGTAAAGCAGGCTGCACGCTCATACTCTCTCCCGCACTCGATATATGATCCACTGTTGATCTGCACACAGCTCTTGTCACGAACGTCGCACTCGCTTACGTCACTGTCATGAGACATTCTTGCAAAAAAAAATCATGGTTTTAGTAACGCAGTAACGCAGCGTTCCTACAGGAAAGTAACGGTAATCTAATTACCGTTTTTGCAATAGTAATCCCTTACTTTACTCATTAGAAACTGTAAATAAATTGGCAATAAACAGTAATTTTCACAAATATTAGAAAATGTTTTTTATCAGTTCTAAAATTATCTTTTCTAAAAATGATGATTTTACATGTACCAATATAATTAATATAAAGGGCTACTCTGTTACAGCTCATTTGTCAACTACTATAATAACTGAGCAACATTTGAACTATTTCAGGGTTTTCTGTTGAATTGTGAAATTCACTACATCCGCAGAGATGTCAATTACTGCTGAAGGTAGATGAGTTTAAATATCTGGGGGCAACCATCCAAACATAAGAGGGGAAGAAGAGAGGTGGAGGCAGGGTGGAGTGTCAGGGGGGACTTATGACAGAAGGAGAGCAGCAAAAGAAAAAAGGAAGTTACAAAAAGTGAGTCTGAAAAAAGAAGCAAGAGAGCAAAGCTGGGTGCGTTTTCTTTTAAACTATTAAATACTTCAACTAATGCAGATGGTTAATCAAATAACATCATCAAAATAAAACTCTACCTAGAAGCTGGTCTAAACAAAAGAAGTCAGAACAGTTAAATGATCAGCAGCCTCCTCGACACAGAGCACAAGGAAGCAGCTGTACAGTGCCGTACGTGCAGTACAGAGACTGACTGTGTCCCAAAACCTCAGCCGCATCCTTCAGAGAACCCAGCCTTTGCGGTCGAAGTGGGCTGGGTCCTTTGCAGACCAAGAAGGCAAGAAGTGAGAGGCTGTGAAACTGGACGGTCTAGCCCTCAGATTTTCATCACCAGCTGACTCAGTTTAGTTTAACAAACTCAGCCGTCTGCTCCTTGCTATCTAAAATATAACAGGATACTGGAGTAAATTCTCGACCATCTCACACTTCTGTTTAATCAGTTTTCTGTTTGACATTTATTCAGCTGTGTGAATTAATAAAGTTTTATTTAATCTAAACTAACTTTAATCTCAGCCAAACAGATTTACTCAGGGACAAATAAAACACTGAGAAAAAGCCAAACGATAACCTTTTTAAGTTATCTAGATGACTTGTATATCATGTTTAACCTAATTAGCGAAAGACGGGGGGGGGGGGGGGGGGTTGACAACGATGTGCCTGTTCTCACCGGCTCTAGTCATATTTGAAGTTTACACACCTACATCATCGCCTAAAAATTTTTTTAAAGTTTATTTTGTGAACCAGAAAGAGTAATAAGAGTAATATTAAAAGTAAGTTGCTGCCACCATTGTTGGAAACTGGAATTGGCTGGGCTGTGCTATGAATTCTGGGATAGGTTGGGCCATGAAGGATACACCCGACTCTTCCTTCAAATTCAGGGAAATGAAGGACGCATTTGTCGGCCACATTTGGAGCAGCCTTCACATTGGGACAACCTTTGTTGCATTACTGCAACGTAATTGGTCTACAAACGCAGGCTCCGAAGGATACAGCCTAATTCAGGGTCTGCATCCCTCAAAGTCACGTCTGAAGCTTATCAAACTTTTGATTTCCATGTGTGACAACTGCAAGTGTCCAGAGTGAGGACAGACTGAGGGACCCACTGCTGCACATCATCTGTGAGGCTTTGCACCCCTGATGATCCACCAGGACAAACTCAGCAGTGTGTGAGGAAGAGGAGGAGGAAGAGCCAGCAGCAGCTGACAGATGGAGAGAATAGACAGACTGTTCCCTGTTTGTGAAGGACTGCTAGGAAAGTTTAAATAACTAATTGTCTGTCCTGAATCAGTCTTATTAGGTAATATTCAAATAATTTTATCATTCCAGTGTTTTCAGTGTGGGAGAAAGTACTCAGGGCCTTCAAGTTACACACTATGAAAGGCAGCAACAAGTTTAATGTTCAGAAACCTAAAGTATGTATCAGCAGCAGAATGGAGCTAAAAATAAATGTTTGTTTCAGTTCTATGAAGCTTTGAGTATTTTGGATTAGTAGCACTGCTGTGTTTGTTGCATCATATTGCTGTAATTGTTTATATGCTTTATATATTCTGAGGTAAGTTGATCTATAGTGTTACATCATATTCTATAAGGATGTTATGTGTTTGTATACTTTCTGCCCAGTTTGACCCATTTAGCAGAAGTCAGCCTGTTTAAGGCTCTGATATCTATTCTGTATGACTTAAAGCTGTTATGACATGGTCTGATTTTCTCACCCAATAAAGGAATGTTTAATATATCAGTCTACTCTTCATTCTATCAGGAATAGTTTTCACAGCTCGTACATTTTCATATATGTAAGCACTGAGCCAAATTTAGTAATGCAAAGATATTAAAAGAACAATATTTGTGTCCTGTTTATTATACATCTATATATACACTGTAAAAGATACTTGTCTTTGAGTGAAGATTTAAATAACTGCAACTTAAATCTTTACTTAAGCTCATTATTTGAAACCGAGTTCAAATTCAAATTGATATTTCACCCCAAATATAAAATTTTACATGCATATTATATAGAGATTGAAAATGTGACATCATTCAGGGGTAAAACCGCAAAGGATTCTGGAAACTCGTGGCAAGAGGTACTAGCGCACGCAGGCTTTCAATTGAAATCAGTCACACAGCGATAAAAAGAAACACAAAAATGGCAAGAAGCTGTTGTATTATTAACTGCAATAGCCGGTCGCATGACAGCCACGGGAAGCCGACGGGTAAAGAGATCGGTTGTTATCGGATTACGACGTTTAAGAGAAATTGTTCAAGCCATGTTTCCGAAGTAACAAAGAGGCGACGGATGGCCTGGATTGCAGCCATTCAAAGACCAAATATAACGTCCCAGAACACTCCAGCTCACAGGTTAGTCTGCTCCAAGCATTTCCACAAAGGTCAGTCTGCTGTTGTAGTTAATGCGTCATTTTTCTTAACATAATTGGTGATATAGGTTACAAGCAAGTCTGGCGCTGAACAGAAATTGTCGCGCTATGCTCCTTTGTTTATTGTGCATAAATAGTGAATTGTCCTGACACAATATTGTGTTTCACTTCTGTTATTATGGTACATTGACAAAAACATATACTTTTATTCACAGGGTAAAACAGTTGTTTTGTATCACTAATTGCCCAGTACGATTACAGCATACAATATTATTGTCACTGCTACATTTCTGTAATGCGAACCAGAAATTATTTCCACTACTAATTAATTACCGTTGAGCTCAAAGGTCCTATTAATAAACGGTTAACAAATGTGTATTTATGACGACGATTTGTGAGACTGGTAAACTCATGATACGTACGATGGTCTTTACTTTCTACACGGTGCATTTCAAGGGCCTGTACCCATCCGTCGGTAAACTGTCGTCAGTAAAGATAGCTGACTTCATCTAACTAGCAAATGTTGTCCAGGCTACGTTGGTGATGCAGTTTTTTTTAATGTGTATGATATTTTTGTCATGCAATTTTAAAGCCGGTCCTACAACCGCATCCAAGAATAACATGCAGCTTATCTCAGAACTGTCGGTGAAAATTATTCTTGGAGCTAGGTTTAATTGAGCTGTATTTTAAAGAGGTGCAATTTCACAATTTGTGTATATTTTCTAAGTTCACTATTTCGTCATGTGTTGAGAAAAACACAGATTTTAAAATTACATGGTCTAATATTTACATTTAGCATAACTGCAACATGCTTTTTTCCAGTGTGTGAATGTGTGTGTGAATGGGTGGATGACTGGATATGTAAAGCGCTTTGGGGTCCTTAGGGACTAGTAAAGCGCTATACAAATACAGACCATTTACCATTTTTTTTTTTTTTTTTTAAAGACTCGAAAGGACTTGAAATTCAAAATTTCAGACTTGTGACTTGACTCGGACTTTTACACCAGTGACTTGAGACTCGACTCTGACTTGCCTGACATTACTTGAGACTTGACTTGAGACTTGAGGATTGTCATGGTCCTGGGCCGTGTTGGCCCAGTATTCTTAGTTCTCTTGTATTTTTGTATTCAGTTCCCTGTTTAGGTTCTGTTTCCTGAGTTGCCCTGTTATGTGGTTCCCTGTGTGCTTTCCCTTTGTGACTCTCACCCCCTGTGTGCCCCTCTATGTATTCATGAGCCCTTGTCCCCTTTCGTGTTTTATTCCATGTTTTCCCCAGCCTGTTATGTCTGTGTTCTCCCCGTGCTCTCTCCTCCTGTCTGAACCTCTGTACTTCCTGTTTTACTTTGACAGTCTCTCGTCAGTATGCGTCATGTTGTGTTCACTCCTGCCCTGTCTCGTTATGATTATCTGTGTCAGCTGTGTTCCCCGTGTGCTCCCACTTCCCTCGTTAACCCTCTGTGTATTTATGTCTGCGTCTCCCTCAGTTCTGTGTCGTAGTCTCCCTCATGCTGCGTGGATTTCCCTGTGTCTCTCTCCAAGTATTAGTTTCTTGTGCCCAGTTTAAGTTTTGTATTTTCCTGTCATCTTGTCAGCAATAAAGCTGCCTTTTGAGTTCATCCCTTGAGTCCGTGAGTTTTGCGATTGGGTCCTCATCCTGCCTGCCACACAGCCGACCTTGACAAGGATAAAGACTTGAGACTTACTTGAGACTTGCAAAACAATGACTTGGTCCCACCTCTGGTTCCTGTGCTACTGCGAGTGTAAATACTGCTCCTCCCCCCTCTGCTCAGCACAAGCACAAGGCTCACGTGCAGAGTGAAGCGACAAAAAGTGCAAGAGAGAGTGTGAGAGGGAAAAGAAACAAAAACAAAAAAACACAGCTCCCAATAAGGAGATTTCACTTCAATGCGTCGGCTCTAAGACGCATTGGTTCGCTACCGACACATAACTAATACAAACTCTGAAGCACGTAAAACTCCAAAACACGTGAAACCTCCAAAACAGATACAAATTCCAAAACACAGTGGAGGTGTTCCAGGATGCTAGGGGTAGTGTTGAGCTTTGGTTACCTAGTGGCTACACAAGCCAGGACGTATAGGAATATATATGAGTGTTTGTGTATAAATACACACACAATAGACATATGCTTCCAATTGTGTAATTTAAGTGATCTGGGTAGCTCTGTTTTGGAAGTTCAGTTAACGCTAGCAACGTGTTTTGGAGTTTATACGTGCTTTGTCTCTAGGGGCCACCATATATATTTATATAAACATATATAAATAAAACCACATTTGTTTACATTAGTAATTCCTTTGGTGCACAATTTTATATTGTTGTCGATAATAAATTAATTAAAACAACAAAACAACCCAAAGAGCCAGTTGGGAGCTGAAAGAGCCGGCTCTTTTTAGTGAGCCGACCCGAAAGAGCCGGTTCTCTAGAAAGAGCCGGAATTCCCATCACTATCTGACACTGGAGCTCTTCTCTCTCTGGCATGTTTGCTAAGTAGAAACAGCTGCTCAGAGAGGTGGTACCAAAGGCTGGACAGAGGGCAGGACCCACCCACACAGCCAAACACCACAGCAGGCTCTGCTAGAGCCATAACAGACAGTAGTGAGAGCTGCTGTGATGTGTGGCTTGGAGACAGTTGCACTGACAAAAAGACGGAAGGGCGAGCTGAAGATTTAGATATGAGTTCATCAGAGGGACAGCTCAGAGTCAGAGAGGCTGAAAGGGTCTGGACATGTGCAGAGCAGGGAGGGAGGAAATACTGGAAAAAGGATGATGAAGATGGACGTGCCAGGCAGCAGGAAGAAAGACAGCTGAGAGTCTGAAACAAGAGAAAGTTGCTACTGGCTGAGGCTGAATGTGTTCTTTCTTCTCAGCTTGGATGCTCTGTTTCATTCCTGCTGATGAAACCTTCATAGGATCAGCCTTTGTTTTCTCTCAGAGCTCCAACCAGCACCATCAGCAGCTGTTTGACATCAGAGGCAAAAATAAAACCATGAAGCTATTCCTTCAGAGAACCTCAATACTTTAAGAAAGGGGTGCAAAATGCACAGCCATCCATTCAAACGTTCTGCTGAGGCTCAGATGACACACTATATACGTCTCACATAGTTTCAGTGGGTGGTGCTTTTATATTTCTGCTGCAGTGTGAACAGACAGGTCCACAGCACAGCGGTCTGAGGAAGGAAGCGAGCAGTGCAGACAGAGACAGAACAGACAAAATACAAGACTGATCTGTGAAGCAGCTCTGTCCTCTACAAAGCTCTGCTCTGAATATCTGAGTCTGTTTGCTGATCTCTTTTCCTTGAATCCTTCCACGGGTGAGTCCTTAAACTGTTTGGTTGTTTTTCAGGTTTAATTGTGTTTCTGTGTTCCCATATGGTTCCCACAGTTAATCCATCACTCCTCTGGGACTGAAGCAACAGATTACAGTTACTGAAACAGTGTTGATGTTTTTGTAGACTATTTTTTACAAACTGGCATTTAATTACTTTACTTTGTAATATTTAAACTGATGCTTATTAAACTTCTGTGCGGCTTAAATTGCAGCAGTCAGAGAATAAAAAGGCAAAGGAACACCAAAGCAAACATTAAGTAAGAGGAAATTCATGGCAGTAGGTCAGATTCTTATAAATGTTAAACTATAAAAGGTCTAAATCCATCACTTATAACCATCAATTCTCTAAGTTTGTACTTGATTAAACTTTAGTACATTTTTTACTGTTAACTCCACCAAAATCAAACATGTGGATCTGCTTGTCGACCGTGCAGCTGAAAGAAGCTGAATTCCAAAACAAAATCTTTGCACAGAACAAACCTTCTCAAGAGACCTCAGAGTATTTTCATGTGTAGGTCATTAATTTCCTTTCATGTCAGTAACAGCTGCACAGCTGTGAGGCCAGAACACACAAGCGTGGGCTCAGGGACACTCAGGAAATCTTTAAAACACAATAAATACCTTTATCCTGAAAAATTCCGGTAAGTATTCTCACGTTCATTAAAAACAGTCAGTTAATAACAATCTTAATAAGAGTGATGCTACTAAGTAATGAAAAAAATATTTCTGTTTTTTGCTTTTGGATTCTTGTATTTCTGGTGTTTGGAGTTCTGAGTTTTGTATGACAGCAGTTGTTTCCTGTTGTTTAGTCTCTGTCTCTGCATCATGTTGCTTATCCTGACATTTGCTGTTCTTCCCTGTTTTCTGGACTTTGGATCTTCATTAACCACAATGAAAGTGGATTTTTTTATCAATTCAGTCTGTCACAGACTCTGAATTTGTGACCTCATGAAAGTTTTTGATAAAAAATGTGTGAGTAGAGGCAGAAAGTAAAGTGATGTCATATGTTTTTAAAGTCTATTTTAAATTCCATAATACACTGGAGGGTTTTTTTAGAGCAATTTATCACACCCTGCCATTGTGAAACATTGCAGTAAAACATGGTTGTGAAAGTAAAGTACAATTGTTGTCCTTTAAAGCTTCTCTGGTTTTTAAAACAGTTTGCACATGCATAGCCATATTTTCTTCATCCATTTCATATTTTTGCATTATGCGGCCTTTGTTAAACCCCTCTGTAGCCACTAACTTCCTAAATGTGTTCGGCTGGTGCCAATTGACCATACCTAGTCAGGTTTGGATAAAAGCATACTTGTTTAACACACAGAAGAAACCCCAGTGACAAGCTTGGAGCTTCCTGTTCAGGCTGTAATCACAAGAACATTACGTTACAGCTGTTGACCAATTGCTTTGACAAACCTGTGAGGCAGTAAAAAAATAGGGAAGCAGGCATGAAGCAGGTGTGGAGGAGATCAAAACTCCAGACATCCAGAGGCCCCCAGAACACAAGAGACCAAGGAAGACCAACAGAGGGGCAGCTGCGCCACTGTACCGGAAAGAGCTGAGGAGAGTCCCAGATGAGGGCTCACTCAGCAGCCGCGGAGCAGAAGCCAGGGGGAGTTGCAGTGACGCGCCCGTGAGCTCCGCCGGCAGCCAGCTGCACCTGAGTGACCGAGCCCCAGGCCGAGAGGCCGGGGCACCCCACCTCCGAAGTGGCCCGAGCGAGCCCCAGGCTCCAGGCCCCGATAAGCGGCCGCCAAGGAGTGAGCCGGTGTGTACCTGGACGCCCATCCCCGGACACAAAGAACCACCAACGCACCGATGTCTGAGGGGGTCCACCACTGGCAGGGGAAGTGGTAGGGGGAGATAGGCCTCCAAACCTTGGAGGGCCTGAGATGTCCCCAGAGAGGTGGCGCCTGACACCCAACCTGACATATAGACACAGACATACAGGCACACACAGATACAAACATCCATTCCCACCCTCATGCTCTCATATGCACTTACTCCACACTCAACCAACGTGGAGACAGACATAAAGAGACGTTGTACACACGATCACAATCCCCAAGCGTACTCTACAAACCGGGTCTAGGTGCCCCCGCCCCTGGAGGGGGGAACTGCACCCAGACCCAGGTGGTGTTTCCCTTTTCCCTGCGGTGGGGGGAGGCAGACCGCCCCGACTCCGCAGCAGCAGGAAGGCTCCACACTCCAGACCGCAGTCGGACAGCCAACTCCTCCTCCTAGCCCCCCCGCTCCAGCAGGTCGCAGAGAATGGGGGTGAGAGAAGACTCCAAACCTCCCTCCACCCGCTCATTGTAGTGTTGATGCATATGTGTTTTAAGGTGCATTGGCTCGTTAACCAAGATGGCGCCGCGTATGGATGCCCTGGTGCTTCAGTGCGTTACTTTTGTCTTGTTTTTGTGCATTTCTTCTGTGTCTGGGCACTCCTCTGGATATTCTTACACCAGAGAAGAGCTCCTTAACTGCAGGACTACAACGCCTGTGGATTTATTTCCAATATTTGTCGCATCTGCGGCAGATTTACTGCTGACTCTGATCAGGAAAGTGAGACGTCGAAAGAGAGGTAAGCGAGCCGGCGCACTCGTGCGTTTGAGGAAACGCGGACTGAGAACGGCCCTTCCTGGGATCTTCCTTTCTAATGTACGCTCACTCTGGAATAAGATAGACGAACTGGCCCTGATGAGAAGCATGAACAGAGACTTTGCCTCCTCCTGTGTCTTATGTTTTACGGAGTCGTGGCTCAGTGAGGACATCCCGGACTGCGCGCTCAAGCTGGAGGGCTTTCATCTGCTGCGCGCGGACCGGCAGGCCGCTCTCTCCGGTAAAACCAAAGGTGGAGGTGTCTGCTTCTACATCAATAGTGGCTGGTGCACAGATGTAACAGTGATTGCTCAGCACTGCTCTCCCTCTCTGGAATATCTTTTTATTCACTGCAAACCGTTTTATTCTCCGCGGGAGTTTGCTTCATTCATCCTGGCCGCTGTTTACATCCCGCCGGACGCAGATGCGCAGGCAGCTCAGTGCGCACTCGCAGAGCAGATTCTCCACACGGAGCGGACATTCCCGGACTCTCTCATCATTGCTCTTGGGGACTTTAACAAAGCCAATCTGAGCCATGAGCTTCCAAAATATAAGCAGTATATTAAATGCCCGACCAGAGAGGAGAGGACATTAGACCACTGTTACAGCACGATCAGCGGGGCCTATCGTGCGGTGCCCCGCGCTTCACTCGGACTTTCTGACCACGTCATGATCCACCTAATCCCCGCGTACAGACAGAGGCTGAAGCTCTCCAAACCTGTCGTGAGGACTAAAAAACTGTGGAGCAACGAGGCTGTGGAGGAGCTTCGCATGTGTTTGGAGACCACAGACTGGGACACAATGAAGGCTGCTTCTAACAGCTTGGACGAGTTTACGGACACTGTCACCTCCTATATCCACTTCTGTGAGGACAGCATTGTGCCATCACGCACCAGGGTGAGTTATAACAATGACAAACCCTGGTTTACTCCTAAACTCAAAAAGCTGTGGCTGGAAAAGAGTAAGGCGTTCAGAAGCGGAGACAGGGACTGCTACAGAGAGGCCAAGTACAGGTTCACTAAGGAAGTGGACATTGCCAAACATCAGCACTCTGAGAAGATGCAGCAGCAGATCTCAGAGAATGACTCGGCCTCTGTGTGGAAAGGTTTTAGGAATATTACAAACTACAAGCCTAAAACCCCCCACTCCACTGATGACTTGCTCTTGGCCAACACCCTCAACGACTTCTACTGTCGTTTTGACGAGCCATCAGGCAGCCTTCACACCTCCAACGGCCCCAACAATAGAGACACTTTGGACACTCATTCCCCCACCTCCCCCCCCTCCATAGAGCCATCACCACCTTCAAACTGTTCACCTGCAACACCCGCCCCCTCACCCCACACAAAAGAGGATTTCACACCACCTCCTCCGACCACAACTCTTCATATTCATGAAGCAGATGTGAGGAAGCAGTTTAAGAGTCTGAATGCTCGGAAAGCTCCCGGCCCAGACGGTGTGTCTCCTGCCACCCTCAGACACTGTGCAAACGAGCTGGCCCCAGTGTTTTCTGGCATCTTCAACTCCTCACTGCAGGCATGTCATGTGCCTGCCTGCTTCAAGTCCTCTACCATAATCCCTGTCCCCAAGAAACCTAGGATCACTGGACTAAATGACTACAGACCCGTGGCTCTGACATCTGTGGTCATGAAGTCATTTGAGCGCCTAGTTCTCTCCCATCTCAAGACCCTCACGGCCCCCCTCCTGGACCCCCTGCAGTTTGCATATAGAGCCAACAGGTCTGTAGACGACGCCATCAACATGGCCCTACACTTCATCCTGCAGCATCTGGACTCCCCAGGAACCTACGCCAGGATCCTGTTTGTGGACTTCAGCTCTGCCTTCAACACCATCCTTCCAGACCATCTCCGAGACAAGCTTTCCCAGATGAATGTGCCTGATCCCATCTGCCGGTGGATCACTGACTTCCTGACGGACAGGAAGCAGCACGTGAGGCTGGGAAAGAATGTCTCGGACTCCCGGACCATCAGCACCGGCTCCCCTCAGGGCTGTGTTCTTTCTCCTCTGCTCTTCTCCCTGTACACCAACTGCTGCACCTCCACCCACCAGTCTGTCAAGCTAATCAAGTTTGCAGATGACACCACCGTCATTGGGCTCATCTCGGACGGGGACGAGTCTGCCTACAGGAGAGAGGTTGAACGTCTGGTGTCTTGGTGCAGCCACAACAACCTGGTGCTGAATGCCCAGAAGACAGTGGAGATTATTGTGGACTTCAGGAAGCACACAGCCCCACTCCCCCCCATCATCCTGACTGACACCCCCATCACCTCTGTGGACTCATTCCGCTTCCTGGGTACCACCATCACCCAGGACCTGAAGTGGGAGCCCACCATCACCTCCGTCATCAAGAAAGCCCAGCAGAGGATGTACTTCCTGAGGCAGCTGAAGAAATTCAACCTGCCAACACGGACGATGATGCAATTCTACACTGCAATCATCGAGTCCATCCTCACCTCCTCCATCACCGTGTGGTACGCTGGAGCCACTATCAGGGACAAACAGAGACTGCAGCGTGTTGTGCGCTCTGCTGAGAAGGTGATTGGCTGCAGACTCCCATCTCTGCAGGACCTGTACACCTCCAGGACACTGCGGCGTGCAGCCCGGATCTCAGCTGACCCTTCTCACCCTGGACACAGTCTGTTTGACCTGCTCCCCTCAGGCAGGAGGCTCCGGTCCATTCGCACCAGAACCTCTCGCCACAAGAACAGTTTCTTCCCCTCTGCTGTTGGACACATGAACAATAACCACATGATTGTCCCCGCCACTAACATATGACCCTACGCTGTGTAACTGCATCATTTCATGTTTGGCACTGATCACCACCTGCACTCATGTATATATCTTTCTACGTAGCACTCATAATTCTTATTCTCATGTATATATCTCATGTATATCTCATGCACATATCTTTCTTTCTACATAGCACTTTAATTCTTATTGTCTGCACTGAAGCACCGCAGCAATTTCCTAATGTTGTAAACCTCAACATCTGGCAATAAACCCATTCTGATTTCTGATTTCTGATTTCTGATTTAAAACCCAGGAGGGCATGGAGCTACCTGCCAGAGAGCAGCAGGTAAGCGCATGGTCCCTCCTGCTAGCCCTCAATGTCTATGTGTATTTAAAATTGAGAGGTGGGCAACGATGCCAGGGGTGAGGTGTACACCCTGATGGTACTTTGGACTCCGTGTATCATGCCCACCCCCAAGATCCTATATGTATGTGTAATGAGAGTGTGAGTAATGTGAATGTCTAAGTTGTGGGATAAAATTGAGGCAGAGGCAGCCAGAAGGGGACGGGGGGGGGGGGGGGGGGGGGGGGTAGCCTCCTCTGCACCCTGGTGACATACCCCTACTCCAAGGCCCTGCATGTGTGGGTGGTTGTGGTGGAGCGGGAAGAGGGAGGCAGCTGGAGATGGGGAGGGAAGGAAGGGAGGGGCAAGTGACCCCTCCCTGGGGCCAGCTCCCCCGCTGACCCCAGTAGGCACCCCCACACTCCGCGACCCGCCAGGGAAAGGGGGCCCAGGCCCATCCAGACCAGGGCCCAGTGCAGCAGCGCCGCCCGGCCCCACAGAGCCCGGGACAGTCCACCCAATCCCACCACAGAGAAAACTGCACCCACCCCACCATCCACTCATCTTCCAGACTACATAAGACAATAAACACCCAGGCTGAGATCTTCCTCCACCTCTCCTGTATCTCCCCCTCCTGCAGAGGGAGCTCCTGAGGAGAGGAAAGCTCCTGCTAGATGTGACAATCTCCCCCACCAGTTGAAGAGCCCCCCAGGTGGCTCGATGCACCGGCGGCACCCTGCTCCAGGGCTGGGCCCCCATGCACCCACCCGCCCACAACCCCGGCAACACACCAAAAAAAAAAAAAAAAAAAAAAAAAAAATAGGGAAGGAGAGCTACCTGACTGTTGAATGTGGTGTAGCTTGTTGCTCACAAGGGGCTAACTGATTACTGGGCTTCTCTCTCTAATGCTATAGGGTCTTTATCTTACGATATAAAACACCTTGAGCTCACTGTTGTTGTGATCTCATGCTGAAGGCACTCCAATCATGTAGTCAGGAAAACAATATCATCAACAAAGGTATAGAGTATAGATCCACAGTTTTGGTAAACCAGACAGACTATCATGAAAACATTTTGTCACTGCTTAGCGACAAAATACTTATAAGCACCTGAAACAACATCCAAGTTGTAGATACAGGAAGAGGGCGATAGATTGAAGCAGTTAGAACAGGACAACACTATTGACTAGAGATGGACCGATCCGATATTACGTATCGGTATCGGTCCGATACTGACGTAAATTACTGGATCGGATATCGGAGAGAAATAAAAAATGTAATCCGATCCATTAAATATCAAAAAAGCACCTCACAAAATAAACAGGGAAAAGGGGGCACAAAGACATACTTTTCTTTCTTATTCTCATTTAAAATATCTAGCTTTTAATAAATAATTATCTGAATCTTACACCCAGAGTTTTAATCTGATGTAAAATGTATAGAAGTCCATTACTGTATATAGTAACTATTAAGTCTAATATACCCCAGTAAGCTATAGTACTTTTTCCTTTGGGAAGATACTATCTGTGCAGTCTGCAATTCTCTTGAAGAAAGATGTTAAATCTATTTAATTATTCTTGAAAAATAATTTATTTCTGGGCATTTTTTTTCACACTGCATCAAATTAAAGTTGATTACGTCGATTAAGCATCATGAGGTGGAGGGTGGTTCCCTATTTTTTATTTTTTTATTTTTTGCTGGGAGTTTGCAACTCTATTAGTTAGGTTGCTTACTCTTTAAAATACCAGAATAGGGAGGATGGAGTGAGCTCTCTCCACTGAGAGATCACATCACAGCTCTCCTTCATCCTGGGGCAGAACTAGTTTCCTATACCTGAGAGACTCTCCTGGTGTGAATGCTTTCCCCACTTCCTGAGTTACAATCTGTTTAACTGCTTGAATAGGGTGGTGCCCCTCCCTTCCTTCCCCATCTCCAGCTGCCTCCCTCTTCCCGCTCCTCCACAACCACCCACACATGCAGGGCCTTGGAGTGGGGGTATGTCACCAGGGTGCAGAGGAGGCTACCCCCCCCCCCCCCCCCCCCCCTGCCCCTTCTGGCTGCCTCTGCCTCAATTTTATCCCACAACTTAGACATTCACATTATTCACACTCTCATTACACATACATATAGGATCTTGGGGGTGGGCACAATCACGGAGTCCAAATTACCATCAGGGTGTATACCTCACCCCTGGCGTCGTTGCCCACCTCTCAATTTTAAATACACTTAGTCATTGAGGGCTAGCAGGAGGGACTATGCGCTTACCTGCTGCTCCTTGGCAGGTAGCTCCATGCCCTCCTGGGTTTTAATTGCACCTTAGAACACATATGCATCAACACTACAATGAGCGGGTGGAGGGAGGTTTGGAGTCTTCTCCCACCCCCATTCTCTGCGGCCTGCTGGAGCGGGAGGGCTAGTAGGAGGAGTTGGCCGTCCGACTGCGGTCTGGGGTGTGGGGCCTCCCTGCTGCTGCGGAGTCGGGGTGGTCTGCCTCTCCCCACCGCAGGGAAAAGGGTAACACCACCTGGGTCTGGGTGCAATTCCCCCCTCCAGGGGCAAGGGTACCTAGACCCGGTTTGTAGAGTACGCTTGGGGAGTGTGATTGTGTGTACAGCGTCTCTTTATGTCTGTCTCCACGTTGGTTGAGTGTGGAGTGAGTGCATATGAGAGCATGAGGGTGGGAATGGATGTTTGTGTCTGTGTGTGCCTGTATGTCTGTGTCTATATGTCAGGTTGGGTATCAGACGCCACCTCTCTGGGGACACCTCAGGCCCTCCAAGGTTTGGAGGCCTATCTCCACCCACCACCACTTCCCCTGCCGGTGGCGGACTCCCTCAGGTGTCGGTGTGTTGGTGGTTCTTTGTGTCTGGGGGTGGGCGTCCGGGTACACACCGGCTCACTCCTTGGCGGCCGCTTGTCGGGGCCTGGAGCCTGGGGCTCGCTCGGGCCCCTTTGGAGGTGGGGTGCCCCCGGCCTCTCGGCCTGGGGCTCGGTCACTCAGGCACAGCTGGGGGCCGGCGGAGCTCACGGGCGCGTCACTGCAACTCCCCCTGACTTCTGCTCCGCGGCTGCTGGGCGAGCCCTCATCTGGGACTCTCCTCAGCTCTTACTGGAACAGTGGCGCGGCTGCCCCTCTGTTGGTCTTCCATGGTCTCTTGTGTTCTGGGGGCCTCTGGATGTCTGGAGTTTTGATCTCCTCCATACCCGCTTCACACCCTGGAGGACGGGGCTGTGGCCCCCCCACACTCCCTAGCAGATCATTACATGGAGAAACCTTTGGAATGCAAGCATGCTGATCCACACAGGTATGCACACATGGGTATTCACAGACGCGGACTAAAGCTTTCTTGGCTGCTGCCTCAAAGCACACTGTGCGCTGTCTATCTTGCGTGCTGCACAATATCGTTTATTATTTAGTAAATATTGATATCTATGACTAGCTAGTTTATTGTGATGGTGCTTTGTTTTCTCTATTATTATGTTGCTCTTTGTTGTTTGCTGTCTCCTCTGTTTGTTTTTTTTTGTTTGTTTTTTTTTTTTTTTCTCCATACAGGTGACCCAGGAGTTCTTTTTTTTTTTTCTCTCTCTTCCCCCCCCTTCTCACCGTCTCTTCTCCCCTTTGGTTTTCTTTCTTTCTCTCCCCCTCTCTCTCTCATTCATTCCCCCTGTCCTATTTATTAAAAAAAAAAAAAAAATGACAAAGGATGAACTGAAGCTCTGCCATCACGTAATGTCGCATACTGCTGTTTCTGATGTCATTTAGAAAAAAAAAAAAAAAAAAAAAAAGAATAGGGTGGTGTGAAGCAGTCACCCATGTGGGCTTTATATGGTAAAATAATGTGACCAGTATCAGAATAAGAAACAAGTTCACACTGTGCATCCTCACTTGGCTATTCCCTCACCCTCTTTTGTTCGTGTCCAATCATCTTTGCTTACTGAGAAGAATGAGGATCTAATGCACAGTAAAGAAATTGCCTAAATGTTATAAAAAATGTGCACAAGTAATTTGTCAGTCAGTTTTAATCAGGGTCCGGGCTCCTTGTGTCTGTGGTGTTTAAAGAGTCATAATTCCATCGCCGATCTCTCCTCCGTTCCAACACTGCTGTAGGTTGAAAGGGGCAGACCACGTCATACACCCCTGTTGTCTTCATCGCAGAATCTCTTCCACCTTTTTTGGATTTTACTGTTTTTCAAAAATCTCCTCATGAGTGAGATTTACCAGAGATCTACCAAAGAGATTCTCTGTTCTGCATAGGCCCGAACCCCCTCAGTGAGATCATTAACAAGACTGGCTACAGATACCAACTACGGAATGGAGCAGTTCTCAGCCACCTCCTGTACATGTATGACATCAAGCTGTATGCCAAGAGTGAACGAGACATTGATTCACTGATCCACACCATGCACCAGGATATACAGCAATAACATTTGAATGCCGTTCAGACTGCAGAAATTAAGTCGGATGATAACAAAAAGAGGGAAGGTAGTCAGAACTGAGGGGATCGAACTACCAGAAGGCAACAATACAGACATAGAGGACAGCTACAAGTACCTCTGGATCCCACAGGCAAATGGGAACCATGAAGAGGTTGCTAGAAAAGCTGCAACCACCAAGTACCTGCAGAGGGTCAGGCAAGTCCTGAGAAGTTAGCTGAACGGTAACACCTACCCGTGATCAGATACCCTGCCGAGATAATACGCTGGCCAAAGGAGGAGATAGAAGCCACGGACATCAAGACAAGGAAACTCCTGACCATGCTTGGGGGGTTTCACCCCAAGTCCAGCACCCTGAGGCTGTACGCTAAGCAGAAGGAAGAAGGCTGGGGACTGGTGAGTGTCAGCACCACGGTCCAGGAGAGACAACAAACATCCACAAATACATCAGTAAGATGGCCCCAACTGACCCCGTGCTCAGTGAACACCTAAGGCAGCAGAAACCCAAGAAAGAGGAGAAAGATGAGGAACCATTGTGGAAGGACAGGCCCCTACATGGTATGTACCACCGGCAGACAGCAGAAGTGACTGATATCCAAAAGTCCTACCAGTGGCTGGACAAAGCTGGACTGAAAGACAGCACAGAGGCACTAATCATGGCAGCACAGGAACAAGCTTTGTGCACAAGATCCATAGAGGCTGGGGTCTATCACACAGAGTAAGACCCCAGGTGCAGGTTGTGGAAAGGGTGCAGGGCGTAAGATGCTAGCAGGCAGGGCATACATGGAACGCCGTAATCAAGTGGCCAGCATAGTGTACAGAAACATCCGTGCCGAATACGGCCTGGAAGTCCCAAGGTCAAAATGGGAGACGCCCCTTAGGGTGGTGGAGAATGACCGAGCTAAGATCCTGTGGGACTTCCAGATACAGACGGACAAAATGGTGGTGGCTAATCAACCAGACATAGTGGTGGTAGGCGAAAAGAACCAGACGGCCATAGTGATCCATGTAGCGGTCCTGAATGACAGCAACATCAGGAAGAAGGAACACGAGAAGCTTGAGAAATACCAAGGGCTCAGAGAAGATCTCGAGAAAATACTACTAAAACGGTTTGAGTCCGAGGGAGTAGATTGGTTAAATATTCCTCTCTAAATTCTACTTTGTTGTGAGTTTGTGTTTTAAGAAAAATTAATTGGAGTATTGGCTGCAGTGACTCCCAAACTAGGCGGGTGGCTCCAGCAGATCCCAGAAACAACTTTGGAGCTCTCTGTCTTTGGAGCTCTGTTCATGTAAAATCCTAACTCTGTTAGGATTTTACATGAACATTGATCTTCAGATGTGAACTTACAAAGCAACATTTCTCTTTTTTGATGCATAGTACTGTTTTCAATAGTTAGGCAGGCTCATTTAACAATAATCAACACATCATTGTATTCCCTCGTGACCATGTCATGGATCAACAGTAACACCTCTTTTTTCCTGTGGTTTTCCTCACAGATTGATGATGTGTCTCAGAGTTCAGCAGCTCAGCTTTACTGAAATGTTATGAAACTTAAAGAGAAAGTAAATCGAGGCAGAAGCTGATCATCGATCAGAGCTAACTGTCTGTGATTCTGCACTCAGTTCAAGTGGAGACAACAAGCTGAGTAAAAGTGCAACAGGTAAACACTGAGGATGGCACAGGTGACGATCAGAACAAAGAGCAGACAGGGAGACTTCTACCTGGACATGGATCACCTGCTGATGCTGATGCTGCAGCTGCTGCTGCTGCTGCGGAGCTCAGGTAGGACTCTGACACACACATGAAAAGTAAAAAGGTTCAGATCCTTCAGAAAATTTAGGACAGATTTTATTCTTTTCACAGTTATGTATCCTGATATTCCTGCAGTGTCACATGGGTTCAAATTCAGTGATGATAATTCAGACTCACTTTGCTTTTACTCATGACAAATGTAGGAGTGACGCAGGCTGTAATCCAGTTTTAAAGGAAACTGTTAAATACCCCCAATTATTTCATCTTTGGGCTGAAGGAAGAACAACACTCTGTGTTTAACGCTCAATCAACAATCACTTTAATCAATAAAATTCTCTTTATTCCATACAACACTTTGAGCATTACAAACGTCCGGACGGGAGATGTGCACAGGAAAATCTCAAAATGTCTGAGTTACCCACACTCTTATAGCTTCTCCCCCCTTCATACTAAGCATTCACATTTTTTCTCTCTCAGTGAGCCTAAGTTATGATCTTGGCTTCCTGTGCAGTATGTTTCAGACAAATAAGACCATGATTCTCTGAAAACAAAATTTCTTATAAATCAGCAGTATAATGCATCATAAAACAGTGTAATATCCCATTCCTGTTTTTTGTCAGAATAAACAATCAATTACAATCAAACAATCAATCAATTTGCTGGTCCCTCTCTAGTCTAAACAACGTTTCAGTAACTTTCCACCAGAAGATGGTCCCCTGTTATCTACTTTCTCCCAGGCAAGCATGAGCAAGAGTCTACAGCTCTCTACCCACCAAGGACACATAGTCTAACGCCTTTATTTTCAGGGCCGTGTCCACTTAATACTACATTACATGGTTATATGGCATTTTAGTTAATATAAAGCATAGAATTGAGGCACTTCAAATAATTCCATTCTGACAAAACTAATCTCATCTCTCTCTAAAGCCCACACTGAACAACCAGCTGAACACACCTAAAGGCTGTTTCCACCAGCTGGAATGAACTTTAGCCCACTGCAAAAAAAACTTATAGACTGCTCTGTAATGACTGCATCAGCTGCTTGTGAACAGAACAAAATCAAACAGAACAAACATTTGCTGTTATACTATTAGGAACATGTTCCTGAAAATGCTTGTCTTCTGAACTCTTTCATTTCACAGACTTTTAGTTTTTCTGACCAATCAAATTATTTTTAGACAATCTTGTCCTGGTTTGGTATCAAATATGTTCCTTCACACAAATGAAGAGAATAAAAGTTGGTTTTGAAACAGGTTTTAGAAATGTCTAATTTTGGGGAGGTCATGACAGTTTAGGAGCAGCAACAGCAAAGGCCTGATTTCCTTTGTGGATCCTGGGACAGCTAGGAGCATTTGGTCCACAGACCTCGATGATCTTGAAAGAGTGTACAAAATCAACTGGTCAGAAAGGTACAACACACAAACTTCAAAGGAGGAGCAGTTTACAATGTTTTGTCTTGAAGCCACAAAAGAGACTGGTTTAACCCTCCTGCATACTGTGATTGTGACATGGATGGAACATTTCTAGTCTAACTTTATTCCTCACCATCTGCCTTACTCCCAGAAGTGACAGAAACCACTGATCTGTCCATATGTGTGGATGGTTATATAAAATCTCAGGATATGAAAATCAAAGAACAGAAACATCTTTGACCTCATGTACTGAGACTGTCTGCATTACAGTTCATATATTAGTTGTAGCAAATCATCATTAAAACGAACCATGAATTCTAAGTTGTCATTTCAAATTTTGAGTTAGATTTATATATAGACATATATATAGATTTGTATCAGTTAGATATAACTGAATGAATTTTAGTATATCTATTAACTTTTTTCAACATCTGTAGTCCCAGAAATTTACTAAAATGTAACTCTCTACTGTCCTCATCTCACCTCCAATCAAATTCCATCTTCACACTTACAGTTTTTACTCTTTTTTTCTCTTCAGGAGTCCAGGTTGGGGCAAAACACAGTTCTACAGGTAAAAGGAGAAATCAGAGAGAAATTAAGGATCACACAACCAGAATCAGCACTAACATTAAATATTTCCAGAAGTAAATTCATTTTTTACTGACGACTCTCTCCTTTCTGTTAGAGCCTGGTGATGTCAGGCTGGTGGGAGGAGCCAGTCACTGTGCAGGAACACTGGAGGCAAAACATCTGGGAGAGTGGAGACCATTGTGTGCCTCTCATGATTCCTGGACACTGAAAGAAGCAGCTGTTTTCTGTGAATACCTGGACTGTGGCTCTGCTGTTCATGTAGAAGAAAGACATTCCTCATATAAATCTGCGTGGTCTATCAGTTCTGATTGTGTTCTGTCCAGATCTCCTCTGAGGGAATGTACAACATCAGATTACACTGACCAAATCCTGAAACTGACCTGTGCAGGTACAGTGGAGGCAAAGAGCCCCCCACTGTTGGGTGGTTGTGGCCGGCCAGGGCCTCTGGGGTCTTTTCCTGTCAGCCTCTGGCTCTTGGGTTCATTGTTGCAATGTCTCACCCTAATTTTGTAGTATGCTTCATGACAGAAACTCATATACAGCCACATTTCTCTTTCTCACTTTCTCTCTCTGTCACTCACTTGTACAGACAAACAAATAGCAACATTTTATCTTTATTTAGGTACTTTCCTTTGTCTTGTCTTTCAGCTGTTGTATATGGTTTTCCAGTGTTTTGTTACAGATGAAGACCCAACATGTTTTTTTTCCTGACTACTTAATGGAGTCAGCAGCACTCAGTTTACAGATTCCACAAGACAGGGGCAATACTACATATCAACAAAAGAGAATCCCAGTAGGCTACGGCTTTAATAACCGCTGAGGAGATGAAATATAAACATGATGCTAACATATCTCCTGTTATAAAGATGTGTTCTGTTGTTAATGATGAAGTCATGTTGAGTTGTGCTGAGGTTGAATCAGTGAATAGTTGTTTGCTGCCATCTTTTTCTTGTGTGTCTGCTGTCTCTGATCTCTCTGTTTGATCTTCTCTGATGTCTCCAGACTCTGTCAGGCTGCTGAATGGTTCCAGTCTGTGTTCAGGCAGACTGGAGGTGAAGTCTAACCAGAGCTGGTCCTCAGTGTGTGAAGCTGACTTTGACCAGCAGGATGCAGAGGTGGTCTGTAGGGAGCTCGGCTGTGGGCCTCCTTCAGTCCTCCAGGGGGCGCTGTATGGAGAAGTGGAGGCTCCAGTGTGGAGCAAAGTGCTCCACTGTGGAGGCCATGAGTCTGCTCTCCTGGACTGTAGAAGCTCAGGCTCAGCTAGAAACAGCTGCTCACCTGGCAAAGCTGTTGGACTCACCTGCTCAGGTAGAAGAGGAGCTGCAGCTTTTTGTGGTTCAAACTCACTTTATTCTTTTACTGATGACTCTCTGCTTTCTGTTCAGAGAGTGATTTCAGGTTGGTGGGAGGAGCCAGTCGCTGTACAGGTATACTGGAAGCGCCAAATCTGAGAGAGTGGAGACCTGTGTATAGCTCTGACTGGAGCTTGAAAGAAACAGCTGTTGTGTGCATACATCTGGACTGTGGCTCAGCTTTTTCTGTTAAAAAGAGCCACAATTTCTCATGGAGATCTAGATGGAAGATTAGTTCTGATTGTCTTCAGCCAGGATCTCCTCTGAGGGATTGTGCAACATCGGCATACACTGATCAAATCCTGAATCTCACCTGCTCAGGTAATCATACTGATTAAGTTATCCATGACTTCATATATGACAGAGATGTACCAAACTGTGACAGATGGCAGCAACAATAGCAGCAGACCGTCTCCATCAGTCACAACATGGCTGAGATGCGGAAACCCTCTAAACCAACCTCCAACCAGCCTGAAAGGACTCCTTCAGCCTAACAGCTTTCCAAGTTGCTGCTTTCAGCAGGTGTTTATAGAGAAGTACAAACACAAAGGCTGGAGGAAGTGAAATTAGTTAACAGGGCGCCAGGGGGAGTGTTTGCCCAGGGTGCCAAACAGGCTAGGACCGCCACTGCTTGCATATGCTCATTTGTGTCGTGTCTCGTTTCTGAGGCTATGTCACTAGAGTGGCATGTTTACATTTGCTAGCATATATCCAAATCCCACACTAATTTCATTACCAGATCATCTGTCGGTCTGAATATCTTCATCATCCCACTACATGTCTCTGTCCTCTCTTTTCCATCCTTTACCTTCAGAAAGGTTTACAGCAGTCTTCTGAACAAACCACCAACCTTTCTAAAAGGGCTCGTTATTCAGTATCCTTCTGCTGTGTTCCAAAAGCAGCTTCTTTACTTGGCATCATGATAGAAACTAACAAACTTGTTACACACAAAAAGATTCTAGGTCTGACCAACCATCTCAGCCGTGGGCAAAAAGATGACAGTCAATGAAATTCTAAAATAAATTTTTAACACAATGATCAAAAAGAAGATACAGCCCAGTGTACCATTTGCATATAAAGTAAAAACACAGTCCAAGGCAAGAGCCAGCTATGCCACAAAGCTCTCCACACCTTGTTAACTTCAACAGGGTTAGCATTTGTCTTCTGAGACCCACCACCCTGTAAGTAGATAGCCAGTGATCACTCCGGCCTCTGCAACACAGCTGCCTTAAGGCTGTGGCATATAGTAGGACCTGGCCTGCACAGAGAGAGAAAATAACACGGTTCACTATATAATTCACAGCACACAACCCATCCATCCCAAACATATCGTGTCATCAGAGGTGTTTGTAGTTTGGGCTATAAGTAGACTACCGTATCAGTGCAATCAATTATACCTGCCTCCAATTAGTCCAACCCCATTACAGCCATTGGCTCACCGCAAATGTGACGCACACAACCACTCCCAACCCAGTGCAACTTAACGCAATAATATGGAGATGAATTAAAACAGGAACATTAGTCTACCCAGTTATAAACTACTGTCCACATATTTGAATAGATCACTTAAACCAGGGCTTATCAGTATGATCAAAGTCACAAAGTAAAATCTCAATCTTTGGTTGTTAGATTCCCTGCCCTGTGGCCTTTCTGCAGCTCTCCCAGGAAAGCAAATACACCTAAACTCGGTCCTCTCTTTGGCCACTAAAAAAACACTGAAGACCATTAAAAGGTCCTGTGGATGTGGGATATAACAATAAAACTGTCTAAGAGAACAAGAAAACAGGAGAGACATTTGGAAATAAAAACCATCAAAAGAACACACTGATAGACTACACACTATTTCACACTACATAAACACTATATCATCACCAAGAGCAAATTAAAAAGAATAAAAAGTAATATGTTGACTAATTTTTCTTCCTGGCCATGTCCAGTCCCTGTGTCAGGTACCAAAGCTGACTTTTGAGTTGAATCAGCTGCACTCATTTTACTGGTTTCACTAAAGAAAGGGACAATAATACACACCCACAAAGAAGTTATTGCAGCTAGGGCTGCAATAACAGCTGTCAGATTATGAAATGTAAATGTGATGGTAACAAGTCTCCAGTGTGTACCAATGTAAAGATGTGTTCTGTTGTTAATGATGAAGTCATGTTGAGTTGTGCTGAGTTTGAGTCAGTGAATAGTTGTTTGCTGCCATCTTTTTCTTGTGTGTCTGCTGTCTCTGATCTCTCTGTTTGATCTTCTCTGATGTCTCCAGACTCTGTCAGGCTGCTGAATGGTTCCAGTCTGTGTTCAGGCAGACTGGAGGTGAAGTCTAACCAGAGCTGGTCCTCAGTGTGTGAAGCTGACTTTGACCAGCAGGATGCAGAGGTGGTCTGTAGGGAGCTCGGCTGTGGGCCTCCTTCGGTCCTCCAGGGGGCGCTGTATGGAGAAGTGGAGGCTCCAGTGTGGAGCAAAGAGTTCCAGTGTGGAGGCCATGAGTCTGCTCTCCTGGACTGTAGAAGCTCAGGCTCAGCTAGAAACAGCTGCTCACCTGGCAAAGCTGTTGGACTCACCTGCTCAGGTAGAAGAGGAGCTGCTGCTTTGATGTGGCTCAAACTCACTTTATTTGTTTATTGATGACTCTCTGCTTTCTGTTCAGAGTCTGATGATGTCAGGCTGGTAGGAGGACCCAGTCGCTGTGCAGGAACTCTTGAGGCAAAAAATCTGGGAGAGTGGAGACCAGGCTTTCTCTCGACCCTGAAAGAAGCAGCTCTTGTTTGCCAATATCTGGACTGTGGCTCAGCTGTTTCTATACAAACAGCACACTCCTCATTTAAATTTGTGTGGTCGATTCTTTCTGACTGTTTTCCGCTGAGGGATTGTACAACATCAGATTACATGAATAAAATCCTGAATCTCACCTGCTCAGGTAATCATATTGATGAAGTTATCAATGACTTCATATATGACAGAGATGTACCAAGCTGTGACAGATAGCAGCAAGAATAGCAGCAGACTCTCCATCAGTCACAACATGGGTTTCAGGAATCCTCTAAACCATCCTCCAACCAGCTTGAAAGGACTCCTTCAGCCTAACAGCCTTCCAAGGTGTTTATAAAGAAGTACAAAAATAAAGGCTGGAGGAATAAAAATAATCCTAGGTTTCTCTTCAACACTGTAGCCACACTAACAAAAAGTCAGAGCTCTGTTGAACCAACCATTTTTTAAACCTTAACTAGTAATGAATTCGCTCTCGCATTTGTTTGTTATCCTGCACTGTAAATAAACGCTCACTGATATCATCAGCCTTTGCTCGCATGGGGCAATCGTGGCTCAAGAGTTGGCAGTCTCGGTCGTTGTGTCCTTGGGCAAGACACTTCACAAGTTGCCTACTGGTGGTGGTCAGAGGGCCCGGTGGCGCCAGTGTCCGGCAGCCTCGCCTCTGTCAGTGCACCCCAGGGCAGCTGTGGCTACAATGTAGCTTGCCATCACCTGTGTGTGAATGTGTGTGTGAATGACTGTATGTAGTGTAAAGTGCTTTGGGGTCCATAGGAACTAAGTAAAGCGCTATACAAATACAGGCCATTTACCATTTTGGCTCCTCCTTCACTAACACCTCACGACCTGCTCCGTAAACCATGACAAATCATTTATGTACCACAGGCCTTCAAGCTGGCAGTTGTTAAACCGTTACTTTAAAAGTATGGCATTATTTTTGTGCCACTATTCTGAGCGCACATAAAATAAATTTGCAGGTGCACGTGTTACATTTTGAGGAGAAATTTATTTTGAGTGAAGAAAAGCTAAATTTGAGTGAAAAAAAAATCATTGCTACATGCAAAACATGTATTTTAGTGTTTGCTATTATCCATACACACTAGAGTTGGATGTCTTGAGACCAGTCTTGGTCTCGAGAACACTTTTACGTGGTCTTGGTCTCGTCTTGGTCTCGATGGACGTTGGTCTCGGTCTTGTCTTGGTCTCGCTCTCTCGGTCTTGCGTTCTCAAATCGACGTAGTGTTCGGGAGATTTGGAGTCAACAACCATGGTTGTTTCTTATGTTTCTTGCATTTGCACATTTTGCTTGTACCAAGGATAAAATAGAATGAGTCAGCTTTCTGTGGTTGATAAAAGTTGGAAGTTAGATTCCCTGCCCCGAGGCCTTTCTGCAGCTCCCCCGGGAACGCAAATACACCTCCACTCAGTCCTCTCTTTGGCCACTGAAAACACACTGAAGACCATTAAAAGATCCTGTGGATGTGGAATATAACAATAAAAAGGTCAAAGTGAACAAGAAGACAGAAGGGACATTTGAAAATAAAACCATCAAAAGAACACATAAAAGTCAATACACTATGATCACCAAGGACAAATGAAAAAGCTTAAATATAAAAAGCTTAAAATATAAAATATTTTCTCTCTGGCCATGTCCTGGTACCAGAGCTGACTGTTTAGTGAAGTCAGTTGCACTCATTTTACTGGTTCCACAAGAAAAGGGAAAAATAATCATCAATAATCACCCACAAAGGAAAATCCCAGTAGGCTAGGGCTGCAATAACAGATGTTGGATTACAAAGTGTAAATGTGATGCTAAAAGTCATATTGGAGTTGAGCTGAGGTTGAATCAGTGAATAGTTGTTTGCTGCCATCTTTTTCTTGTGTGTCTGCTGTCTCTGATCTCTCTGTTTGATCTTCTCTGATGTCTCCAGACTCTGTCAGGCTGCTGAATGGTTCCAGTCTGTGTTCAGGCAGACTGGAGGTGAAGTCTAACCAGAGCTGGTCCTCAGTGTGTGAAGCGGACTTTGACCAGCAGGATGCAGAGGTGGTCTGTAGGGAGCTTCGCTGTGGGCCTCCTTCGGTCCTCCAGGGGGCGCTCTATGGAGAAGTGGAGGCTCTAGCGTGGAGCAAAGAGTTCCAGTGTGGAGGCCATGAGTCTGCTCTCCTGGACTGTAGAAGCTCAGGCTCAGCTAGAAACAGCTGCTCACCTGGCAAAGCTGTTGGACTCACCTGCTCAGGTAGAAGAGGAGCTGCAGCTTTGATCTGGTTCAAACTCACTTTATTTTTTTAATGATGACTCTCTGCTTTCTGTTCAGAGCCTGATTTCAGGTTGGTGGGAGGAGCCAGTCGCTGTACAGGTACACTGGAGTTTAAACATCTGGGGGAGTGGAGACCAGTGTATGGCTTTTTCTGGACCCTGAAAGAAGCAGCTGTTTCCTGTGAACAACTGGACTGTGGCTCAGCTGTTTATATAGAAATGGTAGACTCCTCACGCACAACTGGGTGGTTGATCAGTTCTGATTGTGTTCTGTCCAGATCTCCTCTGAGGGACTGTGCAACATCGCATTACACTGACCAAATCCTGAAACTCACCTGCTCAGGTAATCATACTGAGTCATCCGTGACTTCATATTTGACAAAGATGTACCAAGCTGTGACAGATGGCAGCAAGAATAGCAGCCAACCAACCAGCCAGAAAGGACTCCTTCAGCCTAACAGCTTAATAATAATAATAATAATCATAAATTTTATTTATGAGCGCCTTTCAAGTCACCCAAGGACACTTTACAATAGGATAAAACACTTAGTAAAACAATGGCAGAATAAGAACAATAAAACAAAAGCAGTGGATTCATAGTGAATATGCAGATTTGAACAGATGAGTTTTGAGTTGGGATTTAAACTTTCCAAGTTGCTGCTTTCAGCAGGTGTTTATGGAGAAGTACAAACAAAAAGGCTGGAGGAAGTGAAACTGGTTATTGTTATTGTAAAACAGAGAGCAAGACGGGAAGTGGGAAATGTTCCAGGAGAGGAGCTGGGCTGAGAGCAGGAACTAGAACAGAAGTCAGCACGGATCTATATGTTAATGAAGCACAATGAGCACACCTGTGCAGGTACATATCAGATATACATGCTCATTTAAGTTGTGTATAGTTTCTTAGGGTATATTCACTATAGTGGCATGTTTACATATGATAGCACCATCACGTTCTCATCCCAAAATGTAACATATGTGACAAATTGCTGGTATGTTACGCTTTTGGCCACCCAACCCATCTGTATGTGAGTTGTGTTTAGTTTCTGAGGTTATATCACTATAGTGGCATGTTTATGATTGCACATAATCAAATCTATACTAGTTTCATTAACAGATCATCTGTCTTTGCATTATAAATAGCATTTTGCTTCAAAAGTGTTGCATATGCGTATGATATGATCACACAAATGTAAACAAAGATTTACAAATGTGTACAATCATTTGTGTTGAACTTTTGAGGACTCACAAGTGCATGCTTTAATCCACACACAAATACAAAGCAAGCAGAGGTAGATTGGTCTTAAATAGAAGCCCCCGGTGCACCGTGTGACTAACTAACTAACTTTTCCCCACTCTGCGACACACCCACTGCGTCAAACCATGGGAACTGGTGATTCTTTCTGAGACATGTGAAGCTAAAGACACCAGAAACCACAGTCAATTGTCTCCCAGGGGCCAGAGCAGGCAACATTGAGCGAAATTAAAACTGCTGGCTATGGGTAAATGTAAATTCAGTAAAGTTCTTATTCACGTCGGCAGTAATGACACCCAGTTACGTCAATCAAACATCACTAAAATTGCCTTAAATTGCTGGCTGGCTGAGTGTCCAAAAACCAATGTGGGCTTTGTAAATAATTGGAAAACTTGCTGGAGAAAACCTGGTCTTCTTAGGAGAGCTGTCATCCATCCCACCTTGGGTGGAGCGGCTCTCATTTCTAGAAATCTGGCCAAATTTATTAAACCCCAAAAAACGTGACTATCCAGAGTTGGGACCAGGAAGCAGAGTTGCAGTCTTATACGCCTCTCTGCAGCTTCTCTCCTCCTGTTATCTCCAATCCCCTTAGAGACTGTGTCAGCTCCTAAACAAACAAAAAAAAAACCAAGCTAAAAATCAGCAAAAAAAAAACAAACCCAAAAAAACAACTTAAACAGAAAAAAATCCCAAAGACAGAAAAAAATAAAAGTCTCTGTTAGTACATGAAGTAACAATTGATCAACAAAATAGGTTTACTCTTCCTTACAGAAACCTGGTTGCAGCAGGATGCAAATGTTAGTTTAAATGAATTAACACCCCCGAGTCATACTAACTATCAGAATACTCGAAGCACAGGCCGAGGGGGCGGTGTGGCAGCAATCTTCCACACCAGCTTATTAATCAACCAAAGACCAAGACAGAGGTTTAATTCATTTGAAAGCCTGATGCTTACGTAAACCGGGGACATGTGTCCCTCTATCTTATATAAAGAGATCTATACTGCTGACCCCAAGTATAACATCTACAATATCTGAATCTAGGGCTTGTATCACAAATCTTAGACCTAGGCTCTTCCAGTTTAGAATTATCTCAGGCTTTCTCAGATTCATGCTCACTGATCTGCTAGGTTTGGGAAGGAGACTGGCAGTAGCAGTCTCTGTAAGAGTAAATAAGACCTCCAACCCACACAACACACAAGACCACAGATTTATGAAACAGAAAATTAGCTTTATGTAAATATTTTGTTAAGTTCCATTTGCCTTTTTATTAAAGCATGAATACCTTCAAGTGTAATAAATAACTCAAATATACCACAAAAATCATTTAAACCAGCGGTCCCCAACCTTCTTTGCGCCAAAGACCGGTTTAATGTCCGACAATATTTTCACGGAAAGGCCATTAAGGTGTCACAGATAAATACAACAAAATTAAATAATACGACCAAGACAAAAACTATATTTTGTAAATATAATAATAAGTGTGAATTCACTGCGTAATTGTGTAACTTTATTAGCAGCGTCCTCCTGAAATGCGCCAACATCATTGAGAGTAACATCCACCTCTCTGCCCCTTAATGCTCTCTGGTCGCTATGGCAACGCGTAAATATTTATTTCAAAACAAAACACAACTACAACACGGGAAAAGACAGAATTAACGATAAAACCCCTGAAAACCATAAATTTCACGTCCAATCCTCAGCTCTCGCGGCCCGGTACCAAACGACTCACGGACCACTATCAGTCCGTGGCCCGGAGGTTGGGGGCCGCTGATTTAAACAACCACAATGCATGTAAAATAAGAAAAAAATGAAATATTTCAAAACCCCCAACAAAAACCTTTCTTTGGATACAAATGTCTAAAACTACACATAATGTCTCTTTCACTTACAACATCTTACCTTTGTGTCGACAAAACGTGCAATACACACAGATCAGGTTGTATTCCCAAGTGGGGTTTTGAGACTAATTTAACCATCGCACAGATCCACAAATGTGAGGTGAATTCAAGTTGCAGTATAAACATCTAACCTTCTACATTAAACATGAGAATGTTTATTTTTTCAAGTAAACTGGAAATTAAACTAGGAAACATGATTTACTGTCATGGTCCTATCTTTGTGTGTAGCTTAATTAATATTATTTGATTTATTGTTATATGTGGTTCAGTTTCCTTGTTTTTCCTAGTGTTGTCATTTGTATTTCTAGTTCTCTTAGTTATTTTGTGGTTTATTTATAATTTCTAGTCTTTAGCTTTTGCTACTGTGCCTCCCCTGTGTTCCACCTGTCATGTCTAGTCATCCAGTAAGTTGTGTTCTCATGTCTGTTCTTTCCCAGTCTGTGTCTGTGGCCCTTTCTCGTACTCGCGTTCTTGGTGAGTCCAGACTTGCCGAGAACGCGAGCACGGACTCGCGATTTGTACAGTTGGAACACCAGCGTACCCGAGGATGTCACAGGTCTGGAGTTTTTACTACTGTCCCCTCTTAAATTAACTTTAATTAATATGTTATGAAGCTTAACTTTAATCTCAGCCAAACTGATTTACTTAGGAACAAATAAAGCACTGAAATAAACCAAATTTGGAAATATATGATATCTTGATAAATCGAGCAGATATTTGAAGTTTACACAGCTACATTCTCGCTTGAAAATAACTTAAAAGTTTATTTTGTGACCCAGAAAGAGTAATATTTAAAAGTTTTTAGCTGCGCTCCTCCATCATTGCTGCATTCTGGGATATTTAGCTGTACCAAGTACACACAAGTCACCACCAATGCATGCTCGATAAAACAGGCGGAAGGGGGAACACATCCGGGAATTTTTCACATTCTCGGCTTGATGCGTACTTTGAATTGGAACAGTACTTGGTCTCCAACTGATGACGTATCACGAGTGCATGAGAACACAAGTACGCATATTGAGTACCTGTGTCTTGGCTACAACTATAGCTTGCCTTCACCAGTGTATGAATGTGAGAGTGAATGAATAGTGGTATTGTAAAGCGCTTTGAGGGGTCCCGAAAAGCGCTATATAAATGCAATCCATTAGATCAGTTCCCGACCTCCCAGCCCATTGTTCCTTCAGTGGGCTGGTTTCAGTCATTATGCAAATGTACTGTTTATAAGATTGGGGAAACCTGCTGTCAGCTGAGACTGAAGAAGTCACTTGGATGAGTGAGAAAACGTTTCTCACTGAAAACGCTACGTCCAGATGAACTGAATCAACTTTTGGAGATTCCTAGTCTGTTCCTAGTTCTAGTTTCCAGGTTTCAGTTTCCAGTTTCGGGTTATGTTTTCTTGCATCTAATGTTTTTAATTTTTTTTGGTCACAACAAGTAAAAGCTGCCTCTTTGAGTTAAACCTTTCCTGAACTGAACCACACAGCGATACATGAGAGAACAAAACAACCCTAACTAAGAGAACTAGAAATGCAAATGACTACAGTATGAAAAACAGGGAAACTGAACCATGAATAACACTAAACGAAAGAACATTAATTAACCAGTAGCACAAACACTGGGTCAGATGCTGTAGCTGTACAATGATTCTATTATATTCTAAATAGTAGTCTACATACATGACTTTGTATTAATGTGTTGAATAAACACACACAGCAAATTCAAAAGTGTTAAATGTTTTGGTGTTAATAGTCTTCTTGCAAAAGTAGAGTTAATTTTACTCTAAGCAGAGTCACATTCTTTTAATGTAACTCTGAGGCGTAAAATGATAGTAGTTAAAATCGAGTGTTAAAAATGAGTGTTTCTCTGTCAAATCTGGAGGTGTTACAATGGAAACATTAACTCTTGACCTCTTAACTCTGAACTCCTACAGGGGCTATGACACCAATAGAGTAAATTCACAGACTCCGCCCCCAGCACGGCTCCAATCGAAGCTGAAGTGAAGCCGTTTCAGAACATTTTTCTCTACATATTTGAGTTGTTTGCCATGCTTGGTAAGTCATTTTTTCAAAGATTGTTTCAATTATTATTATGAGCTTTTACTTCTGTGGCTCTTTGGAGTTGAGACAAAGCTGTGTGAAAGGCATTAGCCATGTTGCTCGCTGATAGCATAATATTCTGTTTTAGCTAGCTGAAAGGTATTATTTGCGGGCAAATACCACAGCCTTGAAAAAAAGCTTGCATGTGAATTTTCAGTCAAACTTTTGGTCAAATACACCTAAAACAATGTCTAGAATGTGAAATGTTGGTATAATGGTGCTACTTGAAGCCTGAAAACGATCGCCCATAAAAAAAAAACAAAAAAAAACGAGCAAACAGCAGTAGCAGACGTCCTGACTGGGTTCTACGTTAGCATAGATCCCTCCAGAGTTTTGTGCACACGGTTTAAGTAAAAATGAAAAAGGTTGAGGTTTTACATTTAGTTCAGTATTACCTGTTGCCTGTGTCTTTGTCTTTTGGGAAAATACTTTACACAAGTAATGGCTCAAAGAGGATTCCTTTTTTTTTTTTTACTGTGCTGCAATTGTTTACTGGATTATTTGTGCCATTAATTAATGTCAACTAATTTTTATTCAATCTCCGCACAGGATATGCTTGTGAAGATGGAATATGGGGGAGAGCAGAAGTGCGTTGAAGTTCCACAAAGGGATGAATGAAGGACATGCATATTGTATTGAAGAAATAAGTGATGAGAATGCTGTTATTTGCATTTACCATGTCAGACCTTTTGATAAACAAAATTCTAATGAAAGTGAGAACATGTATACTGTTACATCTTTCAGAAAATGTTTTGAAATTGTGGTGCACAGTTCAGAATAAATGTTTTTCAAAAACCATTGCGTCTTTTTAGTAAATGTTTATTTCCAAAAGAAATTTCTAGAAGTTCAGAACAGTAAAATTCCCGCTTTTTAGAATGAATTAGAAGATAACTCTTACGTAGTTAAACTAAAATACTCTTTGAGAGTTAATATATAAACTCTTAACACCAAGTGTTAAATTATCAACTCCAGACAGATTTGGTGTTTAACACTAAATCAGAGTTAACGTACTAACTCTCCAAAAAGAGTTAAATTAACACTCTCTGGTGTGGACCCATATAGACACTTTAATAGTGTTGAAATCAAATCCGACAGTGTTAATTTGGACATGCTGGATTTGCTGTGCAGAAGAACACAGGAGTGTGTGGAATGAACTGATCTTCTCTGATGTCTCCAGACTCTGTCAGGCTGCTGAATGGTTCCAGTCTGTGTTCAGGCAGACTGGAGGTGAAGTCTAACCAGAGCTGGTCCTCAGTGTGTGAAGCGGACTTTGACCAGCAGGATGCAGAGGTGGTCTGTAGGCAGCTCGGCTGTGGGCCTCCTTCGGTCCTCCAGGGGGCGCTCTATGAAGAAGTGGAGGCTTCAGTGTGGAGCAAAGAGTTCCAGTGTGGAGGCCATGAGTCTGCTCTCCTGGACTGTAGAAGCTCAGGCTCAGCTAGAAACAACTGCTCACCTGGCAAAGCTGTTGGACTCACCTGCTCAGGTAGAAGAGGAGCTGCTGCTTTGATGTAGTTCAAACTTACTTTATTCTTTGACTGATGGCTCTTTGCTTTCCATTAGAGCCTGTCAGGTTGGTGGGAGGAGCCAGTCACTGTGCAGGAACACTGGAGCTGAAATATCTGGGAGAGTGGAGACCAGTATATGACCTTCTCTGGTCCCTTAAGAAGGCAGTTTTACTCTGTTACCATCTAGACTGTGGCTCAGCTGTTTCTGTCACACAGAAGAAGGAGTCTACATGGAGATCTAAATGGAGTATCAGTCCTTACTGTGTTCAGCCAGGATGTCTTCTGAGAGAATGTGCAATATCGGATTACAATCACTTCATCCTGAATATCACTTGCTCAGGTAATCGTATTGATGAAATCATCCACAACTTCATATTTGATAGAAATGTACCAAGCTGCAAAAGATAGCAGCAGACTGTTTCCATCAGTCACACTCTGGCAGAGCTTCAGAAATCCTCTGCTTTTTTATGTCTGTCCATCTTCATCAGCCACTACATCTCTCTCACAAATCTTTCAGGATCCTTCTACTACATTTCAACAGCAGCTTCTTTAATTGTCATTATGAGGGGAACTAACAAACTAATGTCTACATATTTGAACAGATCACCTGGGCTTGTTTTTTTTAGTATCATCAAAGTCACACAGCAGAGTCTAAGGCTACGTTCACACTGCAGGTCTTGATGCTCAATTCCGATTTTTTGATCAAATCCGATTTTTGTCTGCTTGTTCACACTACAAATAAAATGCGACAGCAAATGCGCTCTAGTGTGAACGCTCAAAGCGGCCCGCATGCACAAAAGAAGAGGTCACAAACAACGCGTTCTGTTTAGACCCAGACCCAACAGTACTGTTTGACTGATGGCCCTTAATATTGTGGCGTGTTGGGGGAACAGCTAGTTCTCTCCCATCGTGCCTTGGGACATGTGCTGCTGTTTAGATGTTCTTGTTTTATTGTTTATGGTTACACTACTTTTAACTGTTATCTTGAATGTTGTGTTTGTACTGCGGTTCAAAGTCACTTACAGTTATTGTTTTATAGAATGACTGCAACCATAAGTGAGTTCTGTTATGCTGTTAATGACCCACGAAGCACAGTGTAGCATCAGCAAGTGTTGTAATAAAGAGCTCCCCCTACCAGCTTGGGGTTGAATAACAAGCTCAATCTCTCTCTGTGAGCTTCCTTGTAAAGATTCCTCTGCATGCCACAATATAAAGACTTCGGACTTTACGTTTCCCAATTTTTGCTTTAAGTTATTTTGTTATTTACATAATGTACATAACCTAATAATTATCTTTATTGCTGTTTTAGAGGAGCGGTGCTTCAGAGGATAGTTGCAGATTTCTGTCAGAATCTGCAGTTGTCTTCTCAACAGTTTCACTAACATCTACACTTATTGACCAGGAAGTGTTCGCGATGTCTTCTCCGGAGCTGATAATTGGAGTCTGTTTTGTGTCAGTGACGTAAAAGACGATTTAATGCGACATGACTGTTCAAACAGCAGTCGTTTTCTAAAACATCAGATATGTATCGGATTCAGTACCACATTCGAAAGTGACCCAGATCGGATTTGAAAATATCGGATTTGTGCCGTTCGCGCTGTCATAACATGATCAGATAGGGTCCAAAAACAAAAAACAAACCTGATTTGATGCACTCTCGCCTGCAGTGTGAATGTAGCCTTAGTGTAAGTTCTGTGGCGTCATAACATTTGGCAGTTGGAATCCCTGTCGCTTTCACTGTGGCTTTTGTGCAGATCTCCCATTTACGTTACTATGCTGCCACTATGTAACGGAGCGAAGGTGATTTTATTTCCACAGTGTTTTTTAAAGGAGGGAAATCTTCCTCCAAACGGACAGAGCAGTGGAGCCGCCAAGGGAAAGCACACAAATAAAAACTGTATAGTTAAAATATAATTTATTATATTTAAATAGTTAAAAATATAAAATGAATTAAAACAACCCTGGCCAGGGGACAACATGGTAAAAATCAATAAAACACAACATTAAAAGTCCAGTGGTGTCCGCCAACTGAGCATTTCAGTTTTGTCTGACACAGGAGTGGAGTCAATAATTAAATAAGGAGGTAGATCGGCGGAATAAGAGCTAGCAGAGAGAGACTGGTTTGCCAAAACCTCCTAGGGCAGGGGTCACCAACACGGTGCCCGCGGGCACCAGGTCGCCCGCAAGGACCACATGAGTCGCCCGCGGGCCTGTTCTAAAAATAGCTCACCATAACAACTTACCAGTAAGCTGCATCTATTTTTATTTTTTCTTGCTATTTTTTTTAATCACAATTGCATTGGCGTTAATTTGTTAGAGATAATATATTAAAAAAATGTTTATTATTAAATATTAGATCATGATCTAATATTTAGTGCTAGCTGGTCTCCACGGAAACAGTTGCCGTGAAGACCAGCAAAGGCAAAGGTGAGGAGATGAGGAAAACATGGCGGAAAAAAGGAAGAAAACATATAATTTTCACAGTGAATGGGAGGAAGAGGTTTTTTTTACCACTGTGAAAGATTCATGCGTGTGTCTCATTTGCGGGGCAACTGTGGCAACGGCAAAGCGGCACAACGTGGAGAGACATTTCCGAACGTGTCACACAAGCTACCATGCTAACTACCCAAAGGGCAGCACACTGCGAGCGGAAAAGGCCCGCGAATTAAAGGCAGGTTTGAGCAAACAGCAGTCTTTTTTCACGAGACCGGTGAAAAACTCTCAAAAAGCAACCGAAGCCTCATTTAGAGCTACACATTTCATGATTAAGAAAAAGAAGGCATTTTTAGACGGGGAGGTTTTCAAAGAAGCAATGATGATAATTGCAAAAACTGTGCTTAAAGACGAGAAATATGGAAACGATGTAATCTCCACTCTCTCTGATGTCCAGCTGGGGGCAACTACAATTGTTAGAAGAGTGTCGGCTATGTCCGGGAACTTGGCCGATCAGTTGGATCAGGATCTGGCAAAGTGCAGTTGGTTTAGCATCCAGTGTGACGAGTCCGTCGACAGCAGCAGTACAGCACAGCTGATGGTCTTTATCCGGATGGTATTTGATGGTTTCTCCACAAAAGAAGAACTTCTGACACTACTGCCGCTAAAGACAACAACGAAGGGAGTTGACATCTATAACGCGGTGAAGGAGTTTTTCGCGAAGAAAAAGGTACCATTGGAAAAGCTGGTATCAGTGACTACCGACGGGGCTCCTGCTATGATCGGCCGACATACGGGATTCATCGCTCACTGTAAAGGTGACACAGAGTTCCCAAACTTCATGCATTACCACTGCATCATTCACCAGCAGGCGTTATGCCCAAACGTGATCGGCTTCGAGCACGTCATGACTCCCGTCGTGAAGATCATAAACAGCATCCGCTCCAGAGCTAAACAGCACAGAACATTCAAGGTGCTATTGGAGGAGCTGTCAGCTGAATATGGTGACCTGCTACTACATACGGAAATCCGATGGCTCAGCAGGGGACGGATTTTGCTTCGTTTTTTGTCACTTTTGGGTGAAATCAAGGAGTTCATGCAATCCAAAGGGGAAGACACATCTCTGCTGGAGGACACTGAGTGGACACTTGACCTTGCGTTTTTAACAGACATTACTGGGAAACTGAACCATTTGAACTGTGAGCTGCAAGGCAAAGGTAAGACTGTTGCTGACATGATAAGTGCTTTAAATGGATTTAAAGCCCAGATGAACATTTTCTCTGTGCATTTACAGAGAAAAAAGGTGCTGCACTTTCCCTCTGTGCAGATGGTGCTGAAAGACAATGCTTCTGCATCTGAGACTTTTGACAAAGTTGCAGAAAAGTACACTCAAGTCATAAACCGACTTGGTCAAGAGTTTGAGAACAGGTTTTGTGACCTTGATCAGCTTGAGCCATGTGTCTCATTTGTTTCCAATCCTTTCATGAATGTGGACACAACATGCATTGCTGAGCAACTAAGTTCAATGTTCAGCTTGGATGCTGGACAGGTGGAAATCGAAATTGTAACATTGCAAAATGACGTCCACCTCAAAGCCTATCTGGGTGCACCAAACTTTTGGTGCCTTGTTGACACAGAAAAGTACAGTGGTGTGTGCACAGCAGCTATGAAGGTTGCCAGCCTGTTTGGTTCAACCTATCTTTGTGAATCAGCCTTTTCTGACATGAACTTCATCAAGAACAAACACAGAACACGCCTCTCCGATGCACATCTGCAAGACTCACTCAGAGTTGCAGTGTCAAGTTATACCCCAGATTACAACACACTGGTGAACAGCATGCAATGCCAGGTTTCCCACTAACAGACAAAGAAAGCCATATTAGATGTTCTCAGTGGCAACATTACAGTGTCATGTCAAAGTTTAATTTAATTATTGAAAAACAAATGTGTTTGTTAAGTGTAACATGTGACAATTTGCTTTAAAATGCTGCCAATTTGGTGAAAAGTTCTGTAAAATTTGAAAGTTGATTTTTTGTATGTTACATACATACAAAAATAATGTATGTAACAGTGCATGATTTGTTAAAATTTGTTAGTGGTAAGTGAAAATGTTGTAGAAGTGATCACTTCAAAATGTAAATACTTGCAGAGATATATAGAAATAAAGCGTTGCATATTGATATTTATGTTTCCTACCTTGTTTCCTAATTGCATTCTTTATAATTATGGTGAAAAATAATTAACATAATTAGTGTCCGTACATAGATGAATATCATTAATTATTAATGATAACACATAATTAAGTTAAACTGAGGAAATTTGTTATTTGAGAAGTGTGTGTCAAACTGGTAGCCCTTCACATTAATCGGTACCCAAGAAGTAGCTCTCACTTTCAAAAAGGTTGGTGACCCCTGTCCTAGGGTCTTTTAGACTGTCAGTGGTCAAAGTCAGAAAGTAGTCACATTTAGCCTTCCTGATGGAGAAAGTAAACAGATTACACAGCTGACAAAAACATAGCCAATCAGCATCAGATCCAGACTTTCTAGCAGCTGCCCAGGCCTGGTTTCCTTTATATAGGAGACCGGCCAATTCAGAATTGAACCAGGGGCTGTCCCAACCTTTCACACTGACCTAACAAAAATTTGTCTGCAAAGGAGATAAAACTCTCCTGAAAATATTTCCAAGCTAAACTGATATTGTCAATATGACATGAAAAACTGAAAAAACCCTGAAATTTCTCACTGAAAAGCTTTAAATTTCTTTTTGTGATAATGTGATGCTTGAGGAGTGAGATTTTAGTGTTTCTCATAGCACCAACTACGCAGTAATCAATCAGGTCATTGACAAAAACTGCTGATATGGAAAAGTAAAAAGAAAAAAAAACGGTCAATAAGAGAAGATTTATCTGGGGATTTGAGATCAAGGCATGTGGGAATAATTTGCGTTAGATTTAAAAGCAAGCAGTGTGCCTTCATCAGACACAGAAGAAAGCCAGTTCCAATTAAAATCACCTACCAGAATGATTTCTGGTAGGTGACAGACTGAACGGTAAATGTTAAATCCATCAATTGCCATGTCTTAATGCAGTATAGATTTGGATAGCCAGAAACAACAATTATATCAGGACCAGTTAAACAGGCCCAGATTCTAATCATATCCATCTTAGAAACCACACTACGAGCGTTTATATGAAGGATGTGTAACCCAGGCATCATTATTAGACACTTATGTATAGTTTTCTGGTTAACAAACAACTGTAGAGCTAGTATTATAGCTGACACCACACGTAGAATTTAAGTTATCACAGAAAGGATGACATTTTTCTAAAACCAGTAAACAATAAAATCTGAAGAAAAAAAAATCAGATTCAGTCACGCTAATGTTCCAAGGCCTACGAAGAGATCCAATCTCCAGTGCTGATGTCACATAGCCTATAACTACTACCCATGAGTATAAACCAGGGGTCAGCAACCCTGGGCACACGAAGGGTTAACTGATGGCACGACCATAGCTGGACTGGCCATCAGGGATACCAGGCATTTGCTCGGTGGGCCGATGGTGATTTTTCATTTTTATAGGCGGATGGGTTTTTTTTCTTTTTTTTTGTAACTGTATAAACAATGAAAGGTGGTGGATTGGCCAGATGCTGGCAGATGTGTAAAAATAACTCAGTTGTTTGGTGGTGACTATGGTGGAGCTTCCACAGAGGCCAGCAGGTGGATGAGGAAAAGGGGAGGCAGAAAGAGGAGAGACCCGAGGCGGTCGCCGGTCCGAGTGTCAGGTGAACTGAACTTCAGGTAAGAAGTTATGACCTGCAGTCTATCTGGGTCAGATATAAACCAAGTTTAGGTGGAGTTTATTTTCGTTGTGCTAACTTTTTACAATCAATTACAATAACTTGTACTGCGTACAAGCATGATGGAGTTTCTATACAATAATAATAATGGATTGGATTTATATAGCGCTTTTCAAGGCACCCAAAGCGCTTTACAATGCCACTATTCATTCACTCTCGCATTCACACACTGGTGGAGGAAGCTACGGTTGTAGCCACAGCTGCCCTGGGGCAGACTGACAGAAGCGAGGCTGCCATATCGCGCCATCGGCCCCTCTGGCCAACACCAGTAGGCGATAGGGTAAAGTGTCTTGCCCAAGGACACAACGACCAGGACAGAGAGCCCGGGGATCAAACCGGCGACCTTCCGGTTACAGATACGCTTCCCAACCCCCTGAGCCACGGTCGCCCAGCTAGGTGAGTGCTATGATGTTACTGATAGCGAACTTTATTTTATTCATAAGATTAGTAGAGTTGCCAACCGTCCTGTAAAAACTGAATCGTCCCGCATTCAGAGAAAATATTACGCGTTTTGTATTGAGCTGAGAAGGAACACAGCATGTCCCGTACTTTAGCTAGAATGGAAAAAGACACAAAGCTGGATTTATTCTGCGTCCTTACGCTGTCAGCTGCCTCTTCTTCTCTCATTCAATCATGAAACTGATCAATAATCAGCTGATTGGCTTTTCTCTCTTGTTTGTTTATTGCCCACTTTGCTCCAGAAAGAGGAAACCAGCAGATGTCGCATTAAACAACAGCAACGTGTTTAAGCTTGATCAGCTGTTGTTAGAATTTATTTAATATTAATTTCTAATATCAGCTGATGTTTGCTGGAGCCACAGCTGTAAAAGCTGCTGGTCATGATATCGGTTTGTATATCTGGTGAGAGGGAAACATGAAGATGGAACCAGGAGATGTCCTTACTGAATCATCAGAGCTGAACAGGTGATGGAGAAACAGGTTTACCTTTTAGGTGACATGAATTAGTTGAAGGGAAGTTATGAACTGTTTCTGAGGGACAAATAGCACCAGGATCCTTTTTTATGTAGCTGACAGCTGGTAACTGTGCAGGGGCGGGTCTAGCAAAGTTTTGCCAGGGGGCCAGGTAGGGCATTTATAAATGTTAAAATGATAAATGGCCTGTATTTGTATAGCGCTTTAACTCAGTCCCTAAGGACCCCCAAAGCGCTTTACACTACATTCTATGCGCTTACCTGCTGCTCTCTGGCAGGTAGCTCCATGCCCTCCTGGGTTTTAATTGCACCTTAGAACACACATGCATCAACACTACAATGAGCGGGTGGAGGGAGGTTTGGAGTCTTCTCTCACCCCCATTCTCTGCGGCCTGCTGGAGCGGGGGGGCCGGGAGGAGGAGTTGGCCGTCCGACTGCGGTCTGGAGTGTGGGGCCTCCCTGCTGCTGCGGAGTTGGGGCGGTCTGCCTCCCCCCACCGCAGAGAAAAAGGGTAACACCACCTGGGTCTGGGTGCAGTTCCCCCCTCCAGGGGCAAGGGTACCTAGACCCGGTTCGTAGAGTACGCTTGGGGAGTGTGATTGTGTGTACAGCGTCTCTTTATGTCTGTCTCCACGTTGGTTGAGTGTGGAGTAAGTGCATATGAGAGCATGAGGGTGGGAATGGATGTTTGTATCTGTGTGTGCCTGTATGTCTGTGTCTATATGTCAGGTTGGGTTTCAGACGCCACCTCTCTGGGGACATCTCAGGCCCTCCAAGGTTTGGAGGCCTATCTCCACCCACCACCACTTCCCCTGCCAGTGGCGGACTCCCTCAGGTGCGTTGGTGGTTCTTTGTGTCTGGGGATGGGCGTCCAGGTACACACCGGCTCACTCCTTGGCGGCCGCTTATCGGGGCCTGGAGCCTGGGGCTCGCTCGGGCCACTTCGGAGGTGGGGTGCCCCCGGCCTCTCGGCCTGGGGCTCGGTCACTCAGGCACAGCTGGCTGCCGGCGGAGCTCACGGGCACGTCACTGCAACCCCCCCTGGCTTCTGCACGGTGGCTGCTGAGTGAGCCCTCGTCTGGGACTCTCCTCAGCTCTTACTGGGACAGTGGCGCGGCTGCCCCTCTGTTGGTCTTCCTTGGTCTCTTGTGTTCTGGGGGCCTCTGGATGTCTGGAGTTTTGATCTCCTCCATACCTGCTTCATACCCTGGAGGATGGGGCTGTGGCTCCCCACACTCCCTAGCAGATCGTTACATGGAGAAACCTTTGGAATACAAGCATGCTGATCCACACAGGTATGCACACAGGTGTACACACGGGTATTCACAGACGCGGACTACAGCTTTCTTGGCTGCTGCCTCAAAGCACATTGTGCGCTGTCTATCTTGCGTGCTTTAATTTAAAATATATCACATGTGAAAGTGTCGAGAAATTCCTTTGTTATGTTATTAAAATACCCTCTGTCCAAGGGTCCTGCTCTACCTGCATTGCTCCGCCCACCCCTGAGGTTCATCCCTTCAGTTATGACCAGTATCCAGCATGGGATACTGCCTGACGGACCATTTCGTGGGCTGCATCGCCCACTCTGCCTATGTGGACCTCAAGCGTCATCCTAAGAAAGAAAGAAAGCACTGGTGAACTCAGCAACGCAAAAAACCTGGATGTCCATGGAAGAGAAACCTGGATGTCCGGGGTTTCTCTTCCATGAGGAAGCGAAACCCCGGACATGCAATCTAATTTCTCAATGGTGCGACAAAAAAAATTCCTAGGTTGCACCGGTGCAACCAGCCATTGAAGTAAAAACATAAACAAAAAGACTTTGCAACTCTGACAGTCTCCGTGTGGTCAACAACAGACACACATTACGCCCATTCTATTTGGGTGGTCAAACCCAATTAGAGATAGTGAGGGCGGGACCTGTAGTCCTACTCGTGTGTACGTTTGAAAGTGGAGGCGGATAGAGAGAGGCGAGTAGCTTGAATAAGGTGATATCGATTTATTAAATCCTGAATCAACTATTAAATATAAAGGTATTTTGCCAGAAATGCTATAATCTCAGGTTAAACCTGACAAATCTATTTCAACAACCACCAAACAGCTAAAACAGCAAATGAGAGCAGGTAAACGTCAACATCAGTGAGATGGCAGCTTTCTCACCCGACGGCATGAACACGGACACGCCGTCGGTGCTGAAAGCTGACAGCTCACAGATTCTGATGTGTCGGGTCCATGCTTCGTGTTTACGTCTTTTTTTTGCTCTAGATTCTGAAACTGCAGCTTTTCTCTCTCTCCAACCAAAATTCACTGAACCAGCAGCAAAAGAAGATCAAAACTACGCTTCACATTTGCTAAACATCGTCATAAGTTCCCTCTTACTTTTCCCGTTTTGCTTTCACCACGATAAAATCCCACTTCATGCACAGCTCTCCCTCTCTCTCTCTCTCTCTCTCTCTCAGTGTACTTCAAGACCAGTTTCCCATCTCAAATCTCTGTTTTCTGCATTATTCGTTTGTTTATTACACACATTGACTGTAGAAAAGATGGACAGAGCCAGAGTCTGAGTCTACGCAGTAGTGACTTGAGGTGGAGCGACTGTGTAACGCTTTCGCCCACACACCCGCTGGACGTGACCAGTGTTGCCAACTTAGCGACTTTGTCGCTATATTTAGCGAGTTTTCAGACCCCTTAAATGCTTAAAAAGACGTGAAAGCGCGTATCGCTTTTACTCTCAACAAGCAGCGGGTGCTGTAACGCAGTCAGTTCTTCTTTTACTTTTATGCTGTTTTGTGGATGGTTTAAAACTACTTATAAACACACACACACAAAGTAACTCCACCAGAGTGCCTATTTCGGGTCACTTTTGCTGGTCCAAGCCCGGGTAAAGGAGCAGGGTTGGAATTGTGACATTAAAAAAACAATTGCTAAAAGAAATTTAATTTGTAGTTCTAAATAAACTCTAAATGCATTTAGGACGTTTTTTACTCACTTTATGTCTCTTCCACGATGTTATTTCTCTCTCCAACAACATAGGTTACAATTAGATTAGCATGACCAATTATGCAAATTTGGCGATGATGTCATTTAGCGACTTCTAGCGACTTTTAGGACAGCCAATAGCGATTTTCCTTACTGAGGAGACGGCAACACTGGACGTGACCGCAAACACGCCCCCCTACACTTTTTTTGTAGCCCGGCTGCTCGAGTTGTTTTGCTGGTTTACCGCGACTGACGACTCGTTTAATTAAGGTCAATACAACCATGTGTCATGGTCCTGGGTCGTTGACCCAGCGTTTTGTGTTTTGTGATTATTTCCCTCTGTTCTAGTTATTCTGTGTCCTCCCCCCTTGTGTCCGGTTCGGGTTCTAGATTTCCTGTTTTGTTCTGAAAGTCTGTGTCTGTTGTCATTGTGTTCAGCTTGTGTCCTCCAGTCATCATGTGTATTCAGATCAGCTGTTCTTCCCTCCTGTGTGCGATTACCCGATTACCTTGTGTGTGTGTGTATATATAGTGGGTGTCGGTCTGTGTTCGTTGTCGGCTCGTCTGTGTTTCTTGGTATCCTGGTCCTTGGTCTGCGTCTCTCTGCTCCGCTCTCCGTTTTGTAAGATTTCAGGTTTGCTCTTTAGTTTCTCCCAGTTTAGGTTTCCGTTTGTAATTACTCGTGCTTCATTGCCTGTTTTTGCCACTACCACCCTGTAAATAAAACGTCATTCGTATCATCAGTTTGCTGCATTTTGGGTCCTCCTTTTCCTCCACACCACACGGCTCCCTCCCCCAGCCGTGACAGTACGAGCCGACCAAACATGGACCCAGCGGCATCCGCACCTCCCGAGGAGCTTCGGGAGGAACTAATTGACTCTGTTTCCAGGTTGGTTAACCTATGGCTCGAGCATGAGGGGGAAGAGTGTCTCCGCGCTGTAGAAGCCAGGCTACAGCAGCTCATCTCTGCTCACTCCTGGCTGCTGGACTCTCTTCACCCGCTCGCACAGGACTTCATACTGAACGAACTGCACCTTCACCCACCAGCCGCTACCGCTTCCCAACCCAGCCTGGCGGTGAAGATTTTGCCCGGCCTGGCGGTGAAGATTTTGCCCGGCCCGCCGGAGGTTTTGCCCGGCCCGCCGGAGGTTTTGCCCGGCCCGCCGGAGGTTTCGCCCGGGAGGAAGCGACGATCGCGCCGTCAGCGCGTCGCCCCACAGCCGGAGAGTAGGACTTCGGAACTGCCGGCTGTGGTGAGTGGAAAAGACACTCCGTCTGTTTCGCCAGCTCGAATGACTGTTTATTCCGGGGCTGTGTTTGTTGAGCCAGCTGCCCAGCAGGTAGCTCAGTTAGCCGCCCGGCCGGAAGCTCAGTTAGCCGCCCGGCCGGAAGCCCAGTCGCCACCTCCGCCACATTCAGCCTCACAATCCATAGCTCAATTACAGTCACAGCCAGACTTATTACAAACCCTGTTACAATCCATGGCCCAGTCAGTAGCCCAGTTAGCAGAAGAATCATTAGCTTTATCCTCAGTTCAGCCTCCTGTTCAGCAGTCACCAGCCCTGCATCCTGTGTCAGTTGCTTATCACCTATTCAGCCATCGTTGTCACCAACTCCTCCTGCACAACAAGTTAAGTCCATCCAACCCGGAAAGAACTATTTTTCACCTGTTCATGTCAAGCAGAGAGACACACCACATAATATTGTAATCAGTCCTCAAAAGCTGGCCAGCCCAGAGACTGTGACACACTCCAGGGCCTCCCCAGAGGCTGGGTCCCAGCCTCCGGCCGACTCTGGACCCCTGGAGATTAAGAAGCCAGCTGAGGACTGTATCCGGCTGTCGCTGCCCGAGCTGGGTCAATGCTCTGTGCAGCTGCAGTCTGCCTTGTGTTTGCCAGAGGCCCGTGTGCCTGCTGGTTCTGACCCGTACCTGCCAGAGGCCCGTGTGCCTGCTGGTTCTGAACTGTGCCTGCCAGAGGCCCGTGCGCCTGCTGGTTCTGAACTGTGCCTGCCAGAGGCCCGTGCGCCTACTGGTTCTGACCTGTGTGTTCCAGGGGCCCCGGTGCCCACTGGTCCAGAGACTGTTTTCGCTGGGGGGCCCGAGGAGCCCGTCCAGCCTCCTGCTTCGCCTGCTGGGGGGCCCGAGGAGCCCGTCCAGCCTCCTGTCTCGCCAGCTGGATGGCCCGAGGAGCCCGTCCAGCCTCAAGACTCGTCAGCTGGGGGGCCCGAGGAGCCTGTCCAGCCTCAAGACTCGTCAGCTGGAGGTTCAGGAGAACCTAGCCAGCCTCCTGCCTCGTCAGCTGGAGGGCCCGAGGAGCCCGTCCAGCTGCCAACTGCAGCCTCATCATCCTCGCCAGCTGCAGCTTCATCCACGCCACGGGCAGCAGCAGCTTCTTCCACGCCTGCAGCGCTACAGTCTCCGGCTTCCACGCCGTCGCCTGCTGCAGCCTCATCATCCTCGCCAGCTGCAGCCTCCGAGCCTTCATCCTCGCCCGGTGCAGCATCGTCATCTGCCTCGCCTGGCCCGGCTGCAGCATCGTCATCTGCCTCGCCTGGCCCGGCTGCAGCCTCGTCATCTGCCTCGCCTGGTCCGGCCTCTGCTTCAGCCTCGTCATCTGCCTCGCCTGGTCCGGCCTCTGCTTCAGCCTCGTCTGGTCCGGCCTCTGCTTCAGCCTCGTCTGGTCCGGCCTCTGCTTCAGCTTCAGCCTCGTCTGGTCCGGCCTCCGCTTCAGCTTCAGCCGCGCCTGGTCCGGCCTCCGCTTCAGCTTCAGCCGCGCCTGGTCCGGCCTCCGCTTCAGCTTCAGCCGCGCCTGGTCCGGCCTCCGCTTCAGCTTCAGCCGCGCCTGGACCAGCCGCTGCTTCGGTCTCGTCTGGTGCTGCGACGGCCACGCCACCTTCGGGTCCCGAACTGCCGCCTCGACATCGGCGGTCATCTACCAGGCCGCTGGTGGAGCGTCATCGTCAATATGGACGACCTCCTAGACGCCGCCGCTGCCTTCCGCGCGGTCGGCCTCCAGACTTGTGTCATCGTCGCCATTGCTGTCCGCACGGTCGGCCGCCTGAACGGTTTCCTCGTCGCCACCGTTGCTGTCCGCACGGTCGGCCGCCTGAACGGTTTCCCCGTCGCCGCCGCTGCCGTGTGCACGGTCGGCCCCCTGAACTGCCTCCACTCCGCCACCGCTGCCTTCCGCTCGGTCGGCTTATGGATCTACGTCGCCGACGTGGCCGGCCTCAGAAGATGAACTGTCCTGGACTTCTGAGTTGTCAGCCTCCGGGCCGGCCTCCTGAACTGTGTTTTGTTCTCGTGCTCCAGCATGTGTGTTTTTGTTTTGGACAATTCTCTCGGTTCGCTGGAGCTTGTGTTGGTCCCTCCGTCCTGGGCCCCCGCCGCCCGCCCTGGGTTGGTCGTCTGTTTTTGTTTTGGGCTGTCTGGAGCCAGCCCTTGGAGGGGGGGTACTGTCATGGTCCTGGGTCGTTGACCCAGCGTTTTGTGTTTTGTGATTATTTCCCTCTGTTCTAGTTATTCTGTGTCCTCCCCCCTTGTGTCCGGTTCGGGTTCTAGATTTCCTGTTTTGTTCTGAAAGTCTGTGTCTGTTGTCATTGTGTTCAGCTTGTGTCCTCCAGTCATCATGTGTATTCAGATCAGCTGTTCTTCCCTCCTGTGTGCGATTACCCAATTACCTTGTGTGTGTGTGTATATATAGTGGGTGTCGGTCTGTGTTCGTTGTCGGCTCGTCTGTGTTTCTTGGTATCCTGGTCCTTGGTCTGCGTCTCTCTGCTCCGCTCTCCGTTTTGTAAGATTTCAGGTTTGCTCTTTAGTTTCTCCCAGTTTAGGTTTCCGTTTGTAATTACTCGTGCTTCATTGCCTGTTTTTGCCACTACCACCCTGTAAATAAAACGTCATTCGTATCATCAGTTTGCTGCATTTTGGGTCCTCCTTTTCCTCCACACCACACGGCTCCCTCCCCCAGCCGTGACACCATGTCACTGTTATAAAAAAAGACATACAGCTTATCATCTTATAGTTCTAAAATCACTCTGTTGTTAATTTGTTTGCTAGCTTAGCCGCTAGCATACACTAGCTAGCTAGCTGTTGCTAGCTAGTTAGCGATGCTACACACCTAATACTCTAATAGTCTGTGTTATTGAAGGATTCAGCACTTCTTATGTTTTTTTTTATCCATTTTTAGACAGCGGCGAGATCAGCTGTACACTCCACAGCCCAGAGTTACTGTTAATATCAAAAATATAATGCTGTCCTTTGAGATTTTAACATAAGACTGTGAGTGTAATGGATCCAAAACTGTTTAAATCTTCAGAGCCGTCTACAGCCTGGTAACATGGAAACTTTAAAAAAATCAGCAGAACGTTTCAGTAGTGTAGTCTAATTTGTTCTTTTCATTTAATAATAGTCCATATTATATCAACAGCTACATTCACCCTGGAGAGAAACTAGTGAGGGAGACCATTAGGATCAAGCTGGGTTTCCTGGGTCCAGAGGTTTGGAGAAACTTCTTCCCTTTCTTTCATCACAGCTGTCCTGTGCCTGTGCTACAGTACTTTAATCCATAGTTCCTGATTAATGAGGAGTTACTGAAGTACAAGCTTTTAAAAAAGATGTTACTGTCTTTACAGATGTGGCAAGAGACTGAAAACATGCTGTTGTTTGCACATATTTAATATTCAGCTCTGCACAGGAGCTGCAGCAGGGTGCCGCCTGTTGTTTTTAAAGTATAATACTTGTAATAAAAGTAAATCAAATCAAATCACTTTTTTTGTCACATCACATGTGCAGGTACACTGGTACAGTACATGCGAGTGAAATTCTTGTGTGCGAGCTTCACAAGCAACAGACGTGTGCAAAAAAATACAATAACATAAAACAAGCAAAATATAAGAATGGCTAAATCTGAGAGTAATAGATATATGTACAATATAAGAGTGTATGCATTACTGGATGTGTCATGGTTCTGCGTCGGTGACCCAGTGTTTTAGATTTTTGTACTCTTATTTTTGATATTATGAATGACAGTTTGTGTTTTGGTTTCCCAGTCTTTATTCTGTGCTCCCTCTGTTTTCCGTCATCCCTGCCTGTGTATCCCCTGTAGTGTAGTCAGGTCTCTGTGTTAAGCACGCGTCTCTGAGTCTGTATTTGTGTTTCCTGTTTTATTTTGAAAGTCCGTGTCTGATCTCAGTGTGTTCACTTTACACTTCCTTGTCTCGTCAGTTCAGAATCAGAATCAGAATCAGAATGGGGTTTATTGCCAAATGTTGAGCAGGTTTACAACATTAGGAAATTGCTGCGGTGCTTCAGTGCAAACATGCTGTCATAAATAGCACTTAAATAGACATGGAAAAAAATAAAAGTAGGGATAAGAATTAAAAGTGCTACGTGGAAAGATATGTGCATGAGATATACATGAGATATACATGAGATATACATGAGATATATACATGAGAATAAGAATTAAGAGTGCTACGTTGAAAGATATATACATGAGTGATTCTGATTTCCCCCAGTTGTGCTCTCCTTCTGTGTCTCATTCCCCTCGTTACTTCCCAGTGTATTTAAACCCTGTGTTTCTCTGAGTCAGTGTCGCATCGTCCCTCATGCTGTGTGGAGCTCCCAGTGTCTCACTGTGAGCTTAGTTTGCGTTTGTATAACTTTCCCCTGCTAGCAAATAAAACTGAGTTCTTTGTGTATAAACCTCGTGCCTGAGTGCCTGCATTTTGGGTCCAACTCCTGCCTGCTGCACAGCGATTCATAACAGAATGACGCGACCACAACATGGACCCAGCAGACTTACCTGGGGAGAGCGATCTGATACGAGTCCAACGCCTAGTCGAGTGGATAACCCACACTTCTAATACAAGGGCAAAGATTGTGGGGATAAATGCTATTGAAGCAATCCTCGAAGGAAATTCCTATCTCCGACAGGTCAGAGGATGTTTGGCCAGTTTGAAAGAAGCCCGGGAGGCGGCACGAGCTCTGGAAATATCGGACTTGGCCCAGCAGCAACAAACAACAGCCACCCTGGAGCAGCCGCGCCAGCCTCACCGGCTGGATGTGGTTTTGCCCGGCTCGTCGGAGCCGTCTGCGGGGAAGAAACGACAATCGCGCCGCCGGCGCGCCACCCCACAGCCGGACATTCAGACTTCTAAATCAGCTCCTGCTGGAAGCTTGGATGAGCCCATCCAGCACTCCGCAGTTCCCACGCCGCCACCTGCCTTGTCCCCTGGGGGTTCTGGAGAGCCCGGCCAGCCCTCCCTCGTGTCTGCTGGGGGTTCTGGAGAGCCCGGCCAGCACTTTTTCATCTCCGCTGGGGGGTCCGAGGGGCCCGTTCAGCCACCCGTCTCCGCTGGAGGGTCCAAGGGGCCCGTTCAGCCATCACCGTCATCCACGCCTGCAGCGGCCTCGTCAGCTGGAGGGCCCGAGGGGCCTGTTCAGCCATCACCGTCATCCACGCCTGCAGCGGCCTTGTCAGCTGGAGGGCCCGAGGGGCCGGTTCAGCCATCACCATCATCAGCTGGGGGTCCAGGAGGACCCAGCCAGCACGTCTTTATGTCTGCTGACAGTTCTGGCGAGACCGTTCAGCCACCACCGGCTCCACCACCGCCTGCAGCAGCTTCATCCACGCCGCCTGCAGCAGCTTCATCCACGCCTTCCGCCTCGCCTGGTCCAGCCTCCTCGCCTTCCGCCTCGCCTGGTCCAGCCTCCTCGCCTTCCTCTGGTTCCGCGGCTGCTATGTTGCCCTCTGGTCCAGCCTCGTCTGGTCCTGCAGTTGACTTGCCACTTCCTCGTCCACACTTTGCACGGCCGGCTCGTCCCCAAGATCTCCTTCGCCTGAGTCGCCGCCGTTGCCATGCGCACGGTCGGCCCCCTGAGCTGTTTCCACGTCGCCGCCATTGTTCTGGTTGGGACGACATCTTCCACGCATTTCCTGATGAATCTACAGACTGAGTCTGTGTACTCATCAATGTCATTAGCAGCCACGTGAAACATTCCCCAGTCCGCGTGATCAAAACAGTCCCGCAGCGTAGACTCCGACCAACTGTGCACCGCCCTCAGGGTTGGAGCTTCCTGTTTCAGCTTCTGCCTGTAGGCGGGCAGGAGCAGGATGGAGCGGTGATCTGATTGCCCGAATGGAGCACGGGGAAGGGCTTTGTACGCATCCCGGAAAGAGGTGTAGCAGTGGTCAAGTAGCCTGTCTCCACGAGTGTTGAAATGGATGTGTTGGTGGAGTTTTGGTGAAACTTTCTTCAGGTTTCCCTTATTAACCCTTTACAGCCGATCGGAGCGGGCACGCTCTGTTTTGCGTAACTATTTTTAAATCCCGGTAGCTCTGCAACCAAGTAAGCTAGCGCAATAATTTTTTTTGCATATGAAACTGGAGGAGTTGTACTTACATCTTATGCCATCAGCTTGTCCTAGGTCACAGTTTCCTTCCACATATAGCTTTGCAAAAACTGCATAAAAATCACTTGCAGCAACAAAAACATGATATTCCAGAAACACGCTTCGCCGATCCATCAGCTGTTTGTAACACTTCCTACGTCCATCAGCGCGAACTATCACATGACCGCATGACCTGCCCGAAACCGGAAGTGACGTCATTTTGCGGAAATGTAGTTTTTTACGATCGGGGCCTTATGAGCTTGTGTTTTACTTGTTATGTGTTTTAAAAAGTTATGTTTGACTTTATGACTTTCTGTGTCGTTTCTGGGATGCTTAAGACTCATATTGCACTGCTGGAAATAGTTTATTTTGATGCATATGCTGTTATTTTGCAAATTTGCACTATAATATTTATTTTCGTTTTTCCTGCAGTATATAAAAATTGGTGTATTTCAAAAATAAAACTATGAAGACACTCAAAATAAATTTCCTGTGGTGGGAAACTAGTTTGTGTAACTTTTTTGTATTTACAGTTTTGAGGGATAAGCCTCTTAAATTTCTCTAACTAGAAATATATGTTAAAAAAACAAAAACGATTTTCAATTTTTTTGTAGTTTATTGCACTTTTTTGCAATTTATGTAATTACTATGCACCTAATGCAGACATATTATTAAAGTTTGGGCTATAATGGTTGTATTGATGTATAGCAACTTGAAATGCTCCCAAAAATGGCTCCACAGCATGTAAAAATATAATATAAGCTCTGGCGAACTTGGTTCTATGGTAGGTCTTAAAGGGTTAAAGTCCCCGGTCGTGATAAACGTCGCCTCTGGGTGTGCGGTTTCCTCACTGCTGATCGCGCTGTACAGTTCCCTGAGTGCTCGGTCAGTGTCAGCTTGTGGGGGAATGTAAACAGTCATAATAATCACTGTTGTAAATTTACCTGAGGTGGCGTCTCGGGTGAGATGCAAACGGAGGGTCCGTGTTGCAAAACTTGAACTCCGGAAAGTGATGAGAAAGTCCGTCTTTTATGTCCAGTAAAGTTTGACACCTCAGGCTGTCAGGTTAAAACACTCGGTCGTGTTTTCGTAGCGTAAACGCTGGCCCTCCTCTCAGAGCCTACGCTCTATCTGCTATTCCCGAACAGATATACGCAAGTTTCTCCGTGACTGCAGCTGCCAGTCAAAGCTGTTATGATGACGTTTCACCCCAATTTAACATCACCGCGGTAGGAATTATAATCAAACTTATGGGAATGGAGATGCCTTGGACATGATGACCCTTGGACATCAATCAGCATGAGGAGAACTATTGATAACAAAAGAAAGAATCTTTGGAAAAAAATTATCTAAGGAGAATTTATTTATTTTAGTCTGACCCCAGTTCCATCCACTAACATGGAGGAGGCAGGGTTTATGACCTATACTGCAGCCAGACACCAGGGGTCGATAGAGATGTTTTGGCTTCATTTTTGGGGCGCTGTCGCATCGTCCATGTTTTCTACAGTCAATGATTACGCACAAGTCATGGACAGTGCTGTCGGCCACTGGTTTTTTTTTTGTTTTTTTTGTTTTTTTTTGCCAAAATTGCAAAACACTTAGCAAAACCTCTAACTTTCCTCTGCTTCACTTCAGTAGCATTGGGTAATGATCATATGTTGATTCAATGTGTTCTTCAGTTTTTGATTCACTGCAGAATATTTTTAAGGCAGTTATATGCTATAAAAAGCCAAAAAATGATAGACTCCAAGCTAAAGCCCAGGGGGGAATTAATTTAAAAGTGTATACAAATTGAAGAAAGTGGCTTGACCAGTTTCCCTGGCTAAGATACAGTAAATCTGACAATAAGATGCACTGCATTTACTGTTGTGAGTGTGGAAAGATCATGGCCGGCAATACTGCATTTGTGACTGCCGCTAATATGTTTCGAACTGAAACACACAATTAAAACACACATTATATGCCGCGATAAAGGTCCCCTGCGCTGTGGCAAAAAGTTAGTCTAAAGCCCTGCCTTCACGATAGCCAACTATGGGAACAACACTCTCCAGGAGTTAGGCGTATGGATATATAAGTCTTCAATAAAGGGAAGATTGCATGAAATTAAATCCAGAGGGTTAACTGCAATGTGCAAGCCACTAATATGCCTCAAGAATAGAAAAACATGGAAAAACATACTTTTAACAGATAAAACCAAGATCAACCTCTATCAGAATGACAGCGAGAAAAAAGAAGGGAGAAGGCATGGAACATGATCCAAAGCATACTACATCATCTGTAAAACACAGCAAAGGCAGTGTGATGGCTCGGGCATCCATAGCTGCCAGTGGCAGTGGAACACTAGTGTTTATTGATGATGTGGCACAGGACAGAAGCTTCATAATGTGACACACATTTTAAATGGGAGACAGGTCTGGACTGCAGTCAGGCCACTCTAGTACCTGCACTCTTTTGCTACAAAGCCACACTGTTGTAACACATGCAGAACGTGGCTTCACATTGTCCTGCTGAAATAAGAAGGCAGGTCCGTGAAAAATATATTGCTTGGATGGCAGCATATGTTGCTCCCAAACCTGTATGTACCTTACAGCAGCGGTCCCCAACCCCCGGGCCTCAGACCAGTACCGGTCCGTGAGTCGTTTGGTACCGGGCCGCGAGAGTGAGGCTCAGGTGTGAAATGTATAGTTTTCAGGGTTTTTATCGGTTTTGAGCGTTGTTTTGTTATCGTTTTTATCGTTTACTCGGTTTTCCTTGATCTTTTCACGTGTGTTATGAATAAATTTTCTTTTTTTCGGTACCGGTACTAGTTTTATTTTGTTGTATTTATCCCCGACACCTTAAAGGCCGGTCCATGAAAATATTGTCGGGCATAAACCGGTCCGTGGTGCAAAAAAGGTTGGGGACTGCTGCCTTACAGCATTAATGGTGCCTTCACAGATGTGCAAGTTACCCATGCCATGGGCACTAACACACCCCCAATACCATCTCAGATGCTGGCTTTTAAACTTGCGTTGATAACAATTCGGGTGACCCATTTACTCTTTGGTTCAGAGGCCACGACATCTATCAGTTCCAAAAACAATTGGAAATGTGGACTTGTCAGACCACAGCACACATTTATATTGCATCAGTCCATCTCGGATGGGTTCAGGCCCAGAGAAGCTGGCAGTGTTTCTGGGTGTTGTTGATATATGGCTTTTGCTTTGCATGGTAGAGTTTTAACTTGCACTTGCACTGTAGATGTAGCGATGAACTAGGTTAACTGACAATGGTTTTCTGAAGTATTCCTTAGCCCATGTGGTAATATCCTTTACAGAGTGATGTCGGTTTTTAATGCACCTAAGGGATCAAAGGTCACGGGCATCCAGTGTTGGTATTCGGCTTTGCATCTTGCGTGCAGAGATTTCTTCACATTCTCTGGATCTTTTGATTATATTATGGACAGTTGATCATGAAATCCCTAGATTCTTTGCAATTGTTCGTTGAGAAACATTGTTCTTAAACTGCTGAATTTGTCCAATCAGTTGTTCACAAAATGGTGAACCTCACCCCATACTTGCTTGTGAACATCTCAGACTATTGGGGATGCTCCTTTTATACCATGACAATTAAGCTGTTCACCTGTGGAATATTTAAAACAGGTGTTTTTTGAACATTCCTCAACTTTCTCAGTCTTTTGCTGCCCCTGTCCCAGCTTTTTTGGAACAGGTTGCAGGCATCAAATTCAAAATAACACAAAACAATAATAAAGTTTGTTAGTTTGAAGACAGATATCTTGTCTTTCTAGTGTATTCAATTGAATATACGTTGGAAAGGACCACTGTATTCTGTTTTTATTTACATTTTTTTTTTTTTTGCCTGTCCCGTTTGGTTCTTTTGCCATCAGAATTATTGTCTAAAGGCGAGGAAAGATACCCAACAGATTTACTTTACCAAATTGACCATCCCAGCCTTGCCGTAATGGTCTATTTGATTCACCTTTTATTGTTTATTTTATTTATTTATTTTATTTTCAGACAGACTTGAATGAGGAAAAGAAAAGGGAGAAAGGAAGCGGGGGGGGGGAACAGCGGAGAAAAGGGACAGGGATAAAGGGCAAAAAAACAAAAACCAACTAAGTAAGCAGACACAAAAAAATGCATATATCAATCACCTGGATCACCTGTTGAAAAAGAAAAAAGAAAACAAGCAGAAGGAAACGAGAGCAATACAATAAACAACATCACAATGATATATGGGAATATAATAGTAAATACTAAATATTAAACATTACTGTGCAGCACGTAAGATCGACAGCGCACAGTGTGCTTTGAGGTAGGAGCCAAAAAGGGTGTCGTTTGTGGGTGTGATCACCCGTGTGTACACCTGTGAGCATGGACGCGCTTGTTTTTAAAAGGTTCCTTCATGTAATGATCTGCTAGAGGGTGTGGGGAGCCACAGACCCGTCCTCCAGGGCATGAAGCAGGTATGGAGGAGATCAAGACTCCAGACATCCAGAGGCCCCCAGAACACAAGAGACCAAGGAAGACCAACAGAGGGGCAGCCGCGCCACTGTCCCAGAAAGAGCTGAGGAGAGTCCCAGATGAGGGCTCACCCAGCAGCCGCGGAGCAGAAGCCAGGGGGGGTTGCAGTGACGTACCCGTGAGCTCCGCCGGCAGCCAGCTGCGCCAGAATGACCGAGCCCCAGGCCGAGAGGCCAAGGGCACCCCACCCCCAAAGTGGCCCGAGGAAGCCCCAGGCTCCAGGCCCCGATAAGCAGCCACCAAGGAGTGAGCCGGTGTGTACCTGGGCGCCCACCCCCGGACACAAAGAACCACCAACGCACCGATGTCTGAGGGAGTCCGCCACTGGCAGGGGAAGTGGTGGTAGGGGGAGATAGGCCTCCAAACCTTGGAGGGCCTGAGATGTCCCCAGAGAGGTGGCGTCTGATACCCAACCTGACATATAGACACAGACATACAGGCACACACAGACACAAACATCCATTCCCACCCTCATGCTCTCATATGCAATTACTCAACACTCACCCAACGTGGAGACAGACATAAAGAGACGCTGTACACACGATCACACTCCCCAAGCGTACTCTAAGAACCGGGTCTAGGTACCTTTGCCCCTGGAGGGGGGAACTGCACCCAGACCCAGGTGGTGTTACCCTTTTTCCCTGCGGTGGGAAGAAGCAGACCGCCCCGACTCCGCAGGCCCCACACTCCAGTCGGACGGCCAACTCCTCCTCCCGGCCCCCCCGCTCCAGCAGGTCACAGAGAACGGGGGTGTGAGAAGACTCCAAAACCTCCCTCCGCCCGCTCATATGTAGTGTTGATGCATTTATTTACATTTTACACAATGTCCCAACTTCATTGGGAATTGGGGTTGCACTTGACTTCCAGGTATAAACCCTCAAATGCAGACCTTAAAGCAGATAACTCATAAGCTAGAGAGGAAATTGTGTATTACAAATTTAGAAGACCATCAATTAGCCTGGAGAAATAGTTTGCTGCTTTATTAAAAAAGAAAAAAAGCTCTGTGTATCTTGCTGCTTTCTATCTGACCGTGTCTTTTGGGGTACTGGTTTCACAGAACAAATGTTGAGGGAAGATGAAAACAGGAAGGAGATTTGTGAATAAAACCATCAAATGAGCGCTTAAATAGATGGATAATACACTATCATCATCAAAAGGAAAATAAAGAAACGTAAAATATAATATGTCAACAAATTTGTCTCTCTGGCCATGTCATGTCCCTCCATCAGCTGCACCGATTTTACTGGTTCCACAAGAAAAAGGGACAATACTACACATCCACAAAGGGAACCAGTAGGCTGGGGCTGCAACTACAGCTTTTTTTTTTATTATGAAATCTAACTGTGATGCTAACATGTTTCCAGTGTCATCTTGGAGTTGTGCTGAGGTTGAATCAGTGAATAGTTGTTTGCTGCCATCTTTTTCTTGTGTGTCTGCTGTCTCTGATCTCTCTGTTTGATCTTCTCTGATGTCTCCAGACTCTGTCAGGCTGCTGAATGGTTCCAGTCTGTGTTCAGGCAGACTGGAGGTGAAGTCTAACCAGAGCTGGTCCTCAGTGTGTGAAGCTGACTTTGACCAGAAGGATGCAGAGGTGGTCTGCAGGGAGTTTGGCTGTGGGCCTCCTTTGGTCCTCCAGGGGGAGCTCTATGGAGAAGTGGAGGCTTCAGTGTCGAGCAAAGAGTTCCAGTGTGGAGGCCATGAGTCTGCTCTCCTGGACTGTAGAAGCTCAGGCTCAGCTAGAAACAGCTGCTCACCTGGCAAAGCTGTTGGACTCACCTGCTCAGGTAGAAGAGGAGCTGCAGCTTTGATCTGGCTCAAACTCACTTTATTTGTTTATTGATGACTCTCTGCTTTCTGTTCAGAGTCTGATGATGTCAGGCTGGTAGGAGGACCCAGTCGCTGTGCAGGTACACTGGAGTTAAAACATCTTAGAGAATGGAGACCAATGGGGTACTCTGATGATTCCTGGACCCTGAAGGCAGCAGCTGTTGTGTGTGAACAACTGGACTGTGGCTCAGCTGTTTCTATGGAAGCGGCACAGTCCTCATACAAATTTGTGTGGTTGATCAGGTCTTCCTGTATTGTGTCCAAAACTCCTCTGTCCAATAGGGATTGTGCAATATCAGATCAGCTTGACTACATCCTGAAACTCACCTGCTCAGGTAATAATGTTGAAGATATTATCCATGACTGTGTGCTCTCTTTGTTGTAGACTTTCACTTTCTGTTCCTTTAAAAATGCACATTGGTGTTCTGGTATATCTTATCTGACTATCCAGAGTTGAGAGTTTTTAGGACATCTTGAAGTAATAAATCATCTGCATAGCAGTGAAAATGTACGCTATGCCTTCTGATGATACTGCCTAAGGGAAGCATGTATAATGTAAACAGAATTGGTCCTAGCACTGAACTCCACTGGAACTCCATAATTAAACTTAGTGTATGAAGAGAACTCTCCATCTAATTCAATTCAATTCAATTCAATTTTATTTATATAGCACCAAATCACAACAAAAGTCCCCTCAAAGCGCTTCATAGGTACAGAGAAAAACCCAACAATCATATGACCCCCTATGAGCAAGCACTTTGGCGACAGTGGGAAGGAAAAACTCCCTTTTAACAGGAAGAAACCTCCGGCAGAACCAGGCTCAGGGAGGGGCGGCCATCTGTCGCCACTAGTTAGGGTGAGAGAAGAAAGACAGGATAAAGACATGCTGTGGAAGAGAGACAGAGGTTAAGAACAGATATGATTCAATGCAGAGAGGTCTATTAACACATACTGAGTGAGAAAGGTGACTGGAAAGGAAAAACTCAATGCATCATGGGAATCCCCGGCAGCCTACGTCTATTGCAGCATAACTAAGGGAGGATTCAGGGTCACCTGGTCCAGCCCTAACTATATGCTTTAGCAAAAAGGAAAGTTTTAAGCCTAATCTTGAAAGTAGAGATAGTGTCTGTCTCCCGAATCCAAACTGGAAGCTGGTTCCACAGAAGAGGGGCCTGAAAACTGAAGGCTCTCCCTCCCATTCTACTTTTAAATACTCTAGGAACAACAAGTAAGCCTGCAGTGTGAGAGCAAAGTGCTCTAATAGGGTGGTATGGTACTACAAGGTCATTAAGATAAGATGGGGCCTGATTATTTAAGACCTTGTATGTGAGGAGCAGGATTTTGAATTCAATTCTGGATTTAACAGGAAGCCAATGAAGGGAAGCCAAAACAGGAGAAATATGCTTATGCTCTCTCTTTCTAGTCTCTGTCAGGACTCTTGCTGCAGCATTTTGGATTAACTGAAGGCTTTTCAGCGAGTTTTTAGGACATCCTGATAATAAAGAATTACAGTAGTCCAGCCTGGAAGTAATAAATGCATGGTCTAGTTTTTCAGCGTCACTAAGAGACAGGATATTTCTAGAGATGTTGCGGAAATGGAAGAAAGCAGTCTTACATATTTGTTTAATATGTGCATTGAAGGACATATCCTGGTCAAAAATGACTCCTAGGTTCCTCACAGCGTTACTGGAGGCCAAGGTAATGCCATCCAGAGGAAGAATCTGGTTAGATACCATATTTCTATGGCCGAGTACAATAACCTCAGTTTTATCTGAATTAAGAAGCAGAAAGTTAGCAGCCATCCAGGTCTTTATGTCTTTAAGACATTCCTGCAGTTTAACTAATTGGTGTGTTATCTGGCTTCATGGACAGATAGAGCTGGGTGTAATCTGCATAGCAGTGAAAAATTATGCTAAGTCTTCTAATGATGCTGCCTAAGGGAAGCATGTATAATGTAAATAGAATTGGTCCTAGCACCGAACCCTGTGGAACACCATAACTGACCTTAGTGTGTGAAGAGGACTCTGCATTTACATGTACAACTTGGAGTCTATTAGATAGATATGATACAAACCACTGCAGTGCAGTACCTGTAATACCTACAGCATGTTCTAATCGCTCTAATAGGATATTATGATCGACAGTATCGAACACTGCACTGAGGTCTAGCAGGACAAGCACAGAGATGAGTCCACTGTCTGAGGCCATAAGAAGATCATTTGTAACCTTCACTAAAGCTGTTTCTGTGCTGTGATGAGCTCTGAAACCTGACTGAAACTCTTCAAATAAACCATTTCTCTGCAGATGATCTGTTAGCTGTTTGACAACTACTCTTTCAAGGATTTTTGATATGAAAGGAAGGTTGGAGATTGGCCTATAATTAGCTAAGACTGCTGGGTCTAGAGATGGCTTTTTGAGTAAAGGTTTGACTACAGCTAGCTTGAAGGCCTGTGGTACATAGCCGATCATTAGAGATAGGTTGATCATATTTAAGATTAAAGAATTAATTAATGGCAGGACTTCTTTGAGCAGTTTTGTAGGAATGGGGTCTAAAAGACACGTTGATGGTTTGGAGGAAGTAATTATTGAAGTTAACTCAGAAAGATCAATTGGAGAAAAAGAGTCTAACTTAACATCAATGGTACTAAGAGTAGCTGTAGATAATATTACATCTGTTGGATGATTATTGGTAATTTTTTTCTCTAATGATAAAATTTTTATTTGTGAAGAAGTTCATGAAGTCATTACTAATTAGTGTTAAAGGGATGGTTGGCTCAACAGTGCTCTGACTTTTGGTCAGCCTGGCTACAGTGCTGAAGACAAACCTGGGGTTGTTCTTATTTTCTTCAATCAGTGACAAATAGTAAGATGTTCTGGCTTTGCGGAGGGCTTTCTTATAAAGCAGCAAACTATTTCTCCAGGCTAAATGATGATCCTCTAAATTTGTGACACGCCATTTCCTCTCCAGCTTACGAGTCATCTGCTTTAGGCTACGTGTTTGAGAATTATACCACGGAGTCAGGTACTTCTGATTAGAGACCTTAGTAGGGATGGGTACCGGCACCGGTTCTGACATAAACGGTAGTAACCAGACCGAAAAGCAGCGAACATTTCGGTGCTTTTTTTTCCTGAGATGTCACACACTTTGAATTCTAGCCAATCATTTTACCTTTGCGAGCGTAGTAGGCGGGTCCAGGTACGTACGTTCTTTTAGAGCAGAGCTACAGATTAAAAATGCCCAAGGCGAAGCGGTCAAAGTCTGGCTGTACTTCACAGCAAAAGATACAAACTCAGCAGCCTGCAACAAGTGCTTTAAGGTGATACTGTGCAAAGGAGGTAACACCTCGAATCTGATGAAACACCTGGCGACGCATAGCGTTTTTTTTAAAAGCCGAGAAATGTGCCGTATTTGATAGCTTGCTGCGAGACCTCACACCGAGCACATCTACTGCGGGTGTGGTGCCTGTTATCGGACCCAGAGTTAGCAACATCCCCCAAGAAACCAAAGAGGAGAGTCCTGGCCCCTAGCCCTGCCAGTGTAGCAGAAATGATGACGGATGATGATGGCAGCAGCAGCCGTTCTTCTCTGCGTGAGTAGCTTAATGTTGTTCGTGTGTAATTTACGTTGAGTAGGCTAACCACGTTATTACATTAATGCACGTAAGGTGAACTAGCAAACATCATCATAGCTACATGCGGCTGTCTTCTTGTTTGATGGCAGATACTCCCTTCACCCTGGCCAAAAAGGCTAAAATGGCCAAAGAAAAAGTGAAAAACAGTTAAACATGAGAGGTTTTTGGACAAAGTTGGTATTTTTCCATTGTTTAAGCACTGCTTCCAGCCAAGAGTGATACCATATATGCCCTATAGCTGCAGAAAAGGCTAACATTGTTATCTTTTTACAAAAAACAGCTAAACATGAGAGGTTTTTGGACAAAGTTTTTGTTCTTGATTCTTTAAGCACCGTTTAAGCACCGGCACCGTTTCAAAAGTACCGGTTTGGTACTGGTATCGGATAAAACCTAAACGATACCCATCCCTAGACCTTAGTTTTCACAGGAGCTACAGTATCCAGAGTCGTACGCAGTGAGGAGGTAAAATTATTAACAAGATAATCGACCTCTGTTGGGGTAGCGTTCAGATAGCTGCTCTGCTCTGTGTTGGTACAGGTCATTGAAGATGATAACAGTGGGTGGATTATATTCTTAAACTTAGTTACAGCGCTTTCAGAAAGACATCTACTGTGATGAAGTCTACTCTCCACTGCTGTGTAATCAATTACTGTAAATGTAAATGTTATCAGGAAATGATCAGACAGGAGAGGGTTTTCAGGAAACACTGTTAAATGTTCAGCTTCTATGCCATATGATAGAACAAGATCTAGAGTGTGATTAAAGTGGTGGGTGGGTTCTTTTACATTTTGAGAGAAGCCAATTGAGTCTAATAACAGATTAAATGCCATGTTGAGGCTGTCATTTTTAGCGTCTACATGGATGTTAAAATCACCCACAATAATTATTTTATCTGAGCTGAGAACTAAATCAGATAAAAAGTCTGAGAAATCAGACAGAAACTTCGTGTAAGGCCCAGGTGGACGATATATGATAACAAGTAAGACTGGTTTCTGAGTTTTACAGCTGGGGTGGACAAGGCTAAGCATCAGGCTTTCGTTAATTAATAGGCTGGTGTGAAAAATTGCTGCCACTGTGCTTTGAGATTTCTGATAGTTAGAATGACTCGGGGGTGTTGATTCGTTTAAACTAACATAATCATCCGGCTGCAACCAGGTTTCTGTAAGGCAGAGTAAATCGATTTGATGATCAATTATTAAGTCATGTACTATCTACATTAACAAACTGGAGTCTATTAGATAGACATGATACAAATCACTGGAGTGCAGTGCCTGTAATACCAACAGCATGCTCTAATCACTCTAATAGAATATTATGGTTGAGTGGCGGCGTTGCACCTCCGGCGGCATGCCCCGGATCCGGCGGAAGTGTCACAGGTCCGGTGGCCTACCACGGTTCCAGGGGTAGCGGCGTAGCAGCACGGGCAGCCTGCCCCTGGTCCGGTGGCAGCCTTGCAGCTCTGGCGGCCGCCCACGATGGCAAAACTTCCTTGCTGACACCAGGAACTTGCGCGCCCTACGCAGGTCCCGCTGGCATGCTCATCTCGTGCTCGAGCAGAGTGGGTCCCTCCGGCGCGCTGACCTACTGCTTGGGCAGAGTGGGTCCCCGGGCATGCTGATCTCCTGCTCGGGCGCTGCAGCTGCAGGTGGTAGAGCCGATGGTGATGGTGGTGTGGCGGCTGCAGGTGCTAGATTGGGTGGATTTGCAGCACCAACAGGTAGGTGAAGTGATGTAGGTGAAGAAGGCTTATGAAGCAGCGGCTGGGGCTGTGCAGAGCAGTCAGTCCATTCCAGCCCTGGTAGCGTTCCGCAATCCTCTGCTGGCAGACTAAACTCCCCCGAGTGTTCAGCAGAGGATAGAGACGGCCGAGTTGCCGGCTGAGCTACAGCGAACTGAGCTACAGGCCGGGGCAGCAGCATTAGCTGTCTCACAGTTCAGTGACAAAACCGATGTCCTTTTTACTCACCACAGCTGGCTGTTGGAAAGACTGGGAATCCGGCTGCGTTGAGGAGCCTGTTCTGAGAAACCATCCTACTCTAAACTTTAAACCATAACCTTAACAAGTATTCCGGATGGGTGAGAGAAAAAGAAGTCAATTTGGCGTTGGTTTTGTGCGAATGCGCCACGTCTGCGCAGAACCATTGGCTAGGATGTTTTTTCAGGTAGGATGGATTCCCAGAACACCGGCAGTGCAAGCGTTGCTCCCCCGACTAGCCTGATGAGCTGTAGGGCTGTATCCCAATTCAGGGTCTGCAGCCTTTATATTTATAACAAGGTGCAATAATAATTAATGTGCAATAATAACAGTGTGCAATACACATACACTTATTCTTCTTTTTTATACTAAGTTAATATACTGTGTTGTGTTGTTTGTTACGTTGTGATGTGTCATATCGTGTCGTGTTGTGTTATATGTAGTGCCGACGTAGGACAGTTTTTCCAATTTCATTGTACTACTGTACTATGTATGACTGTGCAATGACAATAAAGAGTTATCTTATCTTATCTTATCTTATCTTTAAGTACGCAGCCTTAACAGTCCACAAGGGCCGCGTACTCAAACACCGCTAAGGCCAGAAGTGCGAGGGTTGTAGGATTGTGAAATGGGACGGTCTAGCCTCCGTCGCGCTGCCCAGGTTGCCTAGCAACCATGATACTAACAGCTGGAAATTTTTCATACAGCTTTGTTTGACAGAAATGAAGGAGAAAATCTTTTGTTCATTTGTTTGTTTGTTTTTACATGAGCTCTGATAGATTTTTTTGAGTATCTGAGGCTGAGACCACAGGACTGTAAAAACATAATTGTTGGGCTTCATTTCTGTACTGAACAGTCATTTAAGATTAGCTAGTTAATAACAATTAGCTAATGTTGTTCATGAGACTAAAGTCATCTGTCACGGTCTGGCTGGGGCAGACCGTATGTGTTGCAGAGGAGGACTCAAACGCAGACCAAAACATGGTGTGGATTAACAAAACAAGCCATTTATTGAGGCTAGCAACGAGGGTACAAAATAATAGGGCATCGATGAAAACTAAAACAATAACCTAAACTGGGTGAACTAATAACAAAACATGAAAAACCTTAACCACAGTGAACTGACAGAGATACCTGGAGATGAGACATGGATGAGCAGACGACCTGACAAAGAATGACTGAAAGCACACACACTAAATAGACACAGGAGGATAATGAGGAAAGTGGCAACACATGGAGAAACAGCTGACACATGAACATAACGACGTCACGGTGGGAGAGTAAAACTGAACACGATGAACACAGAAACACCAGACCTCTTCACAATAAAACAGGAAACATAATGAGACGTAGACATGACAACCCGAACTTGACAACGTAAGACACAGACATGAAACACATGAAGAGCAGGGGAGACTTAACATAGTTGGAAACACGAGGGGGAAATAATAAGAACTAGAAACACCTAGGCATGATAACAAATGAACTTAGGAAACCTGAAGGGCTTACATAAACTAATACTCAGAACGCTGGGTCAACAGACCCAGGATCATGACATCATCTCACTTTGGTAATGTAAATATAATATGGCCAATTTTAAAGTTATTATATAAATATATAAATTCCCTCTTTCTTTCCCCCAGTCAAGTCTGTCCCGTATTCAGCAAGTGAAAATAAAATAAACAATAAAAGGTGAATCAAATGGACCATTATGGCAAGGCTGGGATGGTCAATTTGGTAAAGTAAATCCGTTGGGCATCTTTCTCCACCTTTAGACAATAATTCTGATGGCAAAGGAGCCAAACGGGACAGGCCAAAAAAAAGGGAAAAAAAAGTTATTATATAAATTATTATTAGTTATTACAACAGTGAGCTTGAACTCTGTGTCAAATACTGAGCTTCAGTAAAGATTCAAGTTGCATTTATTTATATTTCCTATCACCTTAAATCTTCACTCAAAGAGAAGTGTCTGTTACAGTGTATATATAGATGTATTATATATTAGAGACAAATATTTTTCTTTTAATATTCCTTTATTGGGTGAGAAAATCAGACCCTGTCATAACTGCTTTAAGTCATACAGAATAGATATCAGAGCCTTAAACAGGCTGACTTCTGCTAAATGGGTCAAACTGGGCAGAAAGTGTCCAAACACATAACATCCTTATAGAATATTATGTAACACTATAGATCAACTTACCTCAGAATATATAAAGCATATAAACAATTACAGCAATATGATGCAACAAACACAGCAGTGCTACTAATCCAAAATACTCAAAGCTTCATAGAACTGAAACAAACATTTATTTTTAGCTCCATTCTGCTGCTGATACATACTTTAGGTTTCTGAACATTAAACTTGTTGCTGCCTTTCATAGTGTGTAACTTGAAGGCCCTGAGTACTTTCTCCCACACTGAAAACACTGGAATGATACAATTATTTGAATATTACCTAATAAGACTGATTCAGGACAGACAATTAGTTATTTTAAACTTTTCCAGCAGTCCTTCACAAACAGGGAACAGTCTGTCTATTCTCTCCATCTGTCAGCTGCTGCTGGCTCTTCCTCCTCCTCTTCCTCACACACTGCTGAGTTTGTCCTGGTGGATCATCAGGGGTGCAAAGCCTCACAGATGATGTGCAGCAGTGTGTCCCTCAGTCTGTCCTCACTCTGGACACTTGCAGTTGTCACACATGGAAATCAAATGTGTGATAAGCTGCAGGATTCAAACACAAGTGTGACTTATAAACACATGTTCATACTTTTATTACACAATCAGAGAGAAAGAAAAAGAGAGTGAGTGCAGGACAGACAGACAGGTGACAGTCTCAGGTGTACACACTGCTACAAACAGGAGGATTTAGTGTTTGTGTTATTACGAGTGCTAAACAAGAAGAGTTCCCAGATGGTGCAGTGGACACATGTGTGACTCCTGTGATTAAAGCATCTTTCTTTCAGCTTAACGAGTGAACCGTCAGCTCGTTTAAACACACGTTAAAGTCCGTTTGGCTCGACACCACCGAACAGAGGCAGCAATATAACATAGCTAACATTAACAGTGCAGTGAATCCTGCTTGTGCCGTGATATTCAGGACTGCAAACCGAGCAGCATCACTGACTTTTAGCTTGTTGTGTTTGTGGATATATGACTGACTTTAATTATCCATGAAATCATCAGATTCTCTGTAAGATTAAGGCCAACTATTGAACGGCGTATATTTTAAAGGCTTTAAAACCAAGTTAACACAGAAAGTACAAACATCACTAATGTCACATAACTTTGCCGACATGTGGCCAACAGTAATGTTCTAATGTTCTTCGTTATTTAACATTCGCACATAAATAAGTGACACAATATTCGGTACTTAATTTTGAAAGTTTACTCTTCGGCCGCTCCGTTTCAGCTGTCTGCCGTTTTTTCCGCAAAATTATCCACACCCACTGCCGCGCTATGAAGTCCAGGATATGTTGGGCCATGAAGTGGCCTAAATATATCAACAAATACTTTTGAAAAATATATTAAAAGCTTTCAGGCGACGTTGGATGGCTGGTGTTTATCCTTTGATACACAAGATGCAAGGCGTGCCATCATTAACTATTAAAAAGGTTTGGTGATGAAATATCTGGTTTGAAATACAGAATGGGAGGAAAGGAAAGCATTCGTCTCTATAAGCTTGGTCTAGTAATCGAGAATTAATTTTTCAGAGTTGGGGAAAGGCTTAATTAATTAGCTTGATGATATGAAACATCCAGTGATTCCTCATGTCTCTACTTTCATTCTACGTCACATTCATAAGTAATTAGGATACTGTGGGAGCACAAAGAGTGGATGATAAATGATTACAAACCCTTTTGTGTGAGGTAGAAGGTAGAAAACTGTGTACTGTAGCATTGTTGCAGGAATGACAGTGGTGGTCAAAGAACAAGAAAAGTTTTGATGTTCAAGATATTGTCATCGTGGCAGACTCCACTACTCCTTGTGGATCCTGGTTGGTAGTGTGGGTGGGAGTGGCACTTTTTTTGGCACTTAAAAAAATAGAATTGAATAAAAATGGAAGATAGAAGGAGTTGGAACAGTACGAGTCCCATCACCCCCTGGCTCTATTCTAGCTGTGCACTGCCTACTCAGAAGATGAGAGATTCAGACCGTCTCTTTTTGGGTACTGGGTTCATAGAACAATATTCAAGGCAAGACAAAGATAGGAAGGAGAATTGGGAATAAAACCATCAAATGAGCATTTACACAGACAATACAACATCACCACCAAAAGGAAAATAAAGAAACGTAAAATATAATATGTCAACAAATTTGTCTCTCTGGCCATGTTATGTCCCTGCATCAGCTGCACCAATTTTACTGGTTCCACAAGAAAAAGGGACAATACTACACATCCACAAAGGGAACCAGTAGGCTGGGCCTGCAACTACAGCTGTTTTATTATGAAATCTAACTGTTATGCTAACATGTCTCCAGTGTGTGCTGTTATAAAGATGTGTTCTGTTGTTAATGGGGGTGACCGTGGTTCAGGGGGTTGGGAAGCTTCTCTTGTAACCGGAAGGTTGTCGGTTTGATCCCCAGCTCTGTCTGTACTGGTTGTTGTGTCCTTGGGCAAGACACTTCACCCTACTGCCTACTGGTTTTGGCTGATGGCGCGATATGGCAGCCTCGCTTCTGTCAGTCTGCTCCAGGGCACCTGTGACTACAACTGTAGCTTGCCTTCACCAGTGTGTGAATGTGAGAGTGAATGAATAATGGAATTGTAAAGTGCTTTGAGTGTCTAGAAAAGTGCTATATAAATGCAATCCATTATTATTATTATTATCATTAATGATGAAGTCATGTTGAGTTGTGCTGAGGTTGAGTCAGTGAATAGTTGTTTGCTGCCATCTTTTTCTTGTGTGTCTGCTGTCTCTGATCTCTCTGTTTGATCTTCTCTGATGTCTCCAGACTCTGTCAGGCTGCTGAATGGTTCCAGTCTGTGTTCAGGCAGACTGGAGGTGAAGTCTAACCAGAGCTGGTCCTCAGTGTGTGAAGATGACTTTGACCAGCAGGATGCAGAGGTGGTCTGTAGGCAGCTCGGCTGTGGGCCTCCTTCGGTCCTCCAGGGGGCGCTCTATGAAGAAGTGGAGGCTTCAGTGTGGAGCAAAGAGTTCCAGTGTGGAGGCCATGAGTCTGCTCTCCTGGACTGTAGAAGCTCAGGCTCAGCTAGAAACAGCTGCTCACCTGGCAAAGCTGTTGGACTCACCTGCTCAGGTAGAAGAGGAGCTGCAGCTTTGATCTGGTCAAACTCACTTTATTTGTTTACTGATGACTCTCTGCTCCTCTCTGCTTTCTCTTCAGATAATGATGTCAGGCTGGTAGGAGGACCCAGTCGCTGTGCAGGTACACTGGAGTTAAAACATCTGGCAGGATGGAGACCATTGTGTGGCTCTCATGATTCCTGGACCCTGAAAGAAGCAGCTGTTTTCTGTGAACATCTGGACTGTGGCTCAGCTGTTTCTATAGAAAAGCGACGCTCCTCACGCACATCTGCATGGTTGATTACACCTGAGTGTGTTCTATCCACATCTCCTTTGAGGGGTTGTGCAACGACAGATTCTTCTTACCAAATCCTGAAACTAACCTGTTCAGGTAATCATACTGATGATATCATCCATGACTTCATATATGACAGAGATTTATGAAGCTGTGAAAGATAGCAGCAAGATTAGCAACAGACTGTCTCCAGCAGTCACAACATGGCAGAACTTAAGAAATCCTCTAAACCAATGTCCAACCAGCCTGAAGGACTCCTTCAGCCTAACAGCTTTCAAAGTTCATAGACAAGTACAGACACAAAGGCTGTAGGATAATTAAACTAGTTAACAGGTTGTTTGGGAACAGGGAACAGGACAGGAGGGAGGAGAACCTGAACTGACAGCAGGAACTAAAACATACCTTGGTCCTGTTGTAGCTCTATGTGATACTGGACCACACTGATCACACCTGTTCTGGTTCGCACCAATTGCACATGCTCACTTGAGTTGTATCTTTTTTGTGTGGGTGCATCACGAGAGTGCCATGCTTTCATATGTTAGCTCAATCAAATGCTAGTCTAGTATAAAGAAAAGATCTTTCTGTTATTGATGTGCAGAACCGGCACTCCAGTACAGCACATCTGGATCAGCTCTTTCTGTTTAAAAAGTCCTAACCTCTGTTTTTAATAAGTAAGTAGTACAGAGCTTTGATGGAGTTATACCATTGTCAGAATCCTTTAGCACAGGCGGGGGGTGTGGTAGCAACCCTCAACTCCAGCTTAGTATTCAATCAAAGACCCAGACAGAGTTTTAATTCATTTGAATGCCTTATGCGTACCAAGAAATGACTTAATGCATTTCTTTTCAAGTAAAAATGTAACCATTAGAGAAAATGACCCAGCTGTCTTAGCTAATTATCAATCAATCAATCAATCCATTTATTTATAAGCAAAGTTAGACCTGGTAGTAGCAACCTTATCAACAAAAAACTGTAAAAAGCTTCCACAGGTGGCTGAAGTAACCTTCACACTGGACACAGGGCCTGTAACAATTATTAGAGATGATGTCTGATACTTAATACTTCGTTTTTGTAGTTTTGATCTTTTTGCCATTTTCCTTCCACTTTTCTGGAGGTCCTTCTGAGAGTGATATTGCTTAACCAGGGATTTGTTTTAGGTCTAATGTACTTAGATTTAAAAGGAGGAACAGCATCAAGAACATGCTGAACAAAGTGAGCAGATGATCAGCGCTGAGCTTAAGGGAGTAATTGTCCAAGGGAAGTGCACCAATATTCTGATAAACAGCAGAAAAACATCCAGCAGTAGCAGGAGGGATGATGCAGAATTTGCACGCAGGTAAAAGAGGTTTAACTCGGGGACATGGTGCAGAAATTTGGATTATAACAGGCATCTGACCAGAAAAGTTGAGCTTGCAAATGTCAATATCGCGGAGCTGCAGACCACAGGATAAAACTAAATCCAAAGTATGTCTATGGTCATGGGTGGGATCCCTGACTGATTGAACAACATTACAAGAGTCAATAAGATAAGGGAAATCTTTCACAAGACATTTTTGGTAGCAGCAAACGTGAATATAAAAAACCCCAGGAATTAGAATGCTGTCAAATCTTGGTAAGATCCCAGATAAAAAGACAGAAAGGTCTTGAAATGAAATCCTTGTTAAACTTGGAATGGTGATAAACAAGTGCACCCAGCACAGGAGAATAGAGTTCCATCAGAAATAATTGGAGTTCAAAGCTGCCCCAAATGTCAGAGGTGAGAGACCGGCAATCAAAACAGTTTTTAGAAACAGATGCAAGATCTCTGCAGAAATCTCAGTTAGCTATTAAAAGAAATGCATTCCATTCTCTTATCCTTGTCAGGGCTGCAAGGGGGCTTTAGTCTATCTCAGCTGTCTTTTTGCAATAGGCAGGGTACACCCTGGACAGGTCGCCAGTCTATTGCAGGGCTAACACAAAGAGACAAGCAACCATTCACACTCACACCTATGGGCAATTTAGAGTTACCAATCAAGCTAACCCCACTGACTCCATGTCTTTGGACTGTGAGAGGTAGCCAGAGTACCTGAAGGGAACCCACGCACAAATGGGCAGAGCAGACAGACAGACAAAAAGACCGAGGTCCGATGGCAGAATTTAACTCAGGGACTTCTTGCTGTGAGGCAACAGTGCTAACTACTGTGCCACCATGTTGCTGTCATTTTACCATTCCTTTAAATTTAAGTTTTATTTATACAACAACAAATCACAACAGCAGCCACTTCAAGGTGCGTCGTTTTGGAAGGTAGACCCTACAGTAACACATACAGAAAGAAACCCAACAATCATATGACCCCCTATGAGCAAGCGCTTTGATTACAGTGGGAAGGAAAAACTACCCTTTTAACAGGAAGAAACCTCCAGCAGAGCCAGGCTCAGGGAGGGGCGGCCATCTGTCGCCACTGGTTAGGGTGAGAGAAGAAAGACAGGACAAAAGACATGCTGTGAAAGAGAGCAATAGATTAATAATAAGTAGTATTTTATCAGAAATACAAACAAGGAAACCCAGCCTGTAACAGTTCAAAGACGATTCTCTAAACCATTACTGTGAATTCCTTCTGTCTGTACAAGAACATAAAACTTGTTTATATCAGCCTAACAGTGTAAATTAATTACACTGGTGTACAATTCAACCATCAGAAACTACAGTCGTGTTCAAAATCCACTCATCATGGTGTGAGTGTCAGGATCATTTGGAGCTTTCAATCAGTTATTCGAGCTGTTCTGTTTCCAGGGTGGAGTGTTTGCACAGCATATATCTTTAATGACTTTAAAAATAAGAAGTGGACACACAAATTTGGATTTATTTTGGATTGTAGCATTAACAAGCTTGTGGTATTTCACCATTTTAAATATTGCTAACACCAAAATGCTCCACCATTCCACCTCTCATGAATGAATCAAGCCTCTCTCTTTCACCTCAGATTCAGAAGATTTTCTGTGTTTACAGACTTCCTGGTTCAGCCAGTCATCTCTGTGTCCTCCATGAACGGGGTTTCCAAAGCCCAGCAGCAGGAGCTTCGGGTATCAAGGGGCTCTAACTTCACCATCAGCTGCTCCATCCAGCCACAGTACCCAGGAGGCTTCTTCCAGCTCACCTTCACCTCCTCCAACACAGCATACAACTACACCCAACCAGCTGTCAATCACTCTGCTTATTTCCTGTTTCCTGCTGCAAAGCTCGCCCACCAAGGAAACTACAGCTGTGTTTATCACGTCTATGCTATCGCTCATAACTTCTCCTCTGAGAGCCGCCTGCTGTCTGTCACTGTGTCAGGTAAGCTGAAGCAGAGACTCTCAGATGTTTACAGCTTTGAAAGCTGAATGAGTTGATGACCCAAAGAACCAGGTCACCTGGCTTCCTGAAGGATATGTTACATTCCAGTTGAAGTCGGAAGCTGGAATTTCTGAGTTTGCTGTCAGAGTTTTTGATGATACTGTTTATGACCTGAATCCACATTAGCCAGATAAAATCGATGTTTCAGTGACATCTGTCGGTTTGAATTCTTTTTAAGCCCGTAGAAACTGTGGTTTGTTATATGCTAATTATTTTTCCAACTAAATGTTTTTATTTCAGCAGAATATAATTAAATCCAAGAATGTAATGTGGTAATTTATTACCACATAATAAAGTTATTACCACTCAAGTTATTACCAAGTTATTACTACTCAATTACTAGTGGTAGCTTCTGTTTAATAATGAGGAACCAGAGCTGCAAAATCTAAGGAGCTTGGAAATAAAAGCGTCTGGACTTTTTTAAGTTTCCTGAAGATGTTTTACATCTCGTCTGAGAAGCTTATTGAGTTCTAAGTTTAAATGGTGGAGAGTCACAGATTTAAGCCCTATGGGGCTTAAATCTGTGACACATAATAATCACATATATGTTATTAATAAAAAAAAAACAGGCAGTTCAGCATTTTGCAGCTCTGTAATAAGCTCTGCTTATTACACAGAAATTACCAGCCTCTCCAAAAAGTTGATTCTGTTCATCTGGACGTAGTGTTTTGTGGGAGAAACGTTTCGTCAAGTGACTTCTTCAGTCTCAGCTGACTGCAGGTTTCCCCAATCTTATAAACAGTACATTTGCATAATGACTGAAACCAGCCCACTGAAGGAACAATGGGCTGGGAGGTCAGTTCCTTAATCTTAATTATGCAAATTCTCATGACCATTGATCAACAACCACTGACCAAAGACCACTGATCAATGGCCATGAGTACCATTCACAGAGAGTTGGGGAATGGCTGCAATCACAGCATTGTAAGATGGCGAAAGATGTACCCTTGGGCCCCCTCCTTGATTCAGAGATGGTCTTTCCCATTTCACGTGAATGGCCTCCTCGACTCTGCGCTCAAACCAGCGTTCCTCCCTGTCCAGGATGTGTACATCCTCATAATTGAAAGAGTATCCACTGGCCTGTAGGTGTGAATAGACTGCAGAGTCCTGGCCTGATGAGGTGGCTCTTCTGTGTTGTGCCATCCGCTTCGCCAGAGGTTGTTTGGTTTCCCCGATGTTCATGGCAATCCTCCTGGAACTTAGCAGCGTGCACTATGTTACTCTGTTTGGGGGACCCGATCCTTGGGGTGGACCAGTTTTTGGTGCAGCGTGTTTTGGGGTTTAAAAGCCACAGAGACCCGGTGTTTAGAAAACATGTGTCTCAACTGTTCCGATACTCCTGACACATATGGGATCACTACAGGTTTTCACTTGGGCAGCAGTTGTCCTTCTCTCCTGGATCGGCTGGAGCTTTCTTTAGGTGCCTTTCCAGCTTTGACAAAAGTCCAGCTAGGATAACCACATTTACTAAGGGGCCTTCTTGATGTGCCGTTCTTCTGCCTCCCTGGTCGCTGTGTCAGTGGGGATGGTGTTCGCTCTGTGTTGTAGCGTCCTGATGACACCCAGTTTGTGCTCCAGTGGATGATGAGAGTCAAACCTTAGATACTGATCCGTATGTGTAGGTTTACGGTACACGTCAGCTTTTAGATGTCCCTCATTACTGATGGAAATCTCACAGTCTAAGAAGGCTAACCTGCCACTTTCATATCCTCTATGGTGAATTTGATTTGTCGGTCCACCGAGTTAATGTGATCAGTGAATTGTGGTACGTCCTGAGATTTGATTTACACCCAGGTGTCATCCACATATCTGAACCAATGGCTTGGTGGTGTTCCAGGGTAGGATAGCAAAGCCCTCTTTTCCACTTCTTCCATGTACAAACTGAACTGAAGTAACTAAAGAAGTCACTTGGATGAGTGACGAAACGTTTCTCCCATAAAACGCTACGTCCAGATGAACAGAATCAACTTTTTGGAGATTTACTTTCCTGGATGATTGAGAATGCATCAAGAAGAAACTACCAGCATTAATTGAATGGTAATAACTTAGAAATTACCACAGTATTACGTTCTTGTTTCTCCCTTTTTATCCTACTATTTTCACTTTAATACAAAGATGAATGTGTTTTTATCAGCTCCAACAGATTTCACAGTTCTCATCACAATGCTCATCCTACCGCTGACTCTGCTGCTGGTGATCACTGCCCTTTATTTCTACTGTCAGGTACTGAATATGTGTTTGTATCTGAGAATGAAGCCCTCTGCCTGTGATGCTGTCACTCTGATCTCTCTGTTGTCATCTGTCTCCAGGCCAGCAGGGGGCAGAAATCCAGCAGACAGAAGAACACTGAGCTGCTTGACTCTAATCAGGGTGTTTGTGCAGGTGAAGGAGGGACGGCTGCAAATAAAGGAGTTCAGCAGGACCTCCAAAGAGCTCATCCTACAGCCACATGAATTAATCAGCTGATGTGAGCGACCATCAGCTCAGTTTTCTGCTGAAGACTTAAATCTGTAAACACACCTCACTAACAAATATCTTCATTAATTATTCTGAAATGTGTAGAGATAGATCACCCACCAGGGAAGGCGGTGAGGCAACATTTTAAAAATGCAGTGTAACACTGGAATGTGGATCATTTACACTGCAGTCAAACAGGCCTCAACATCAGCTTATGACTTCTTGGTAACCACTGGTCACTATGGAAGAATGTGGATTCCTTCACTGGCGGTCTTCTGGTGAAATTGGTGCTGCACTGAAAAGCTCCCTCGCTTTGGTGTCTGCAGGCTGACGAGCTCGCTGCAGTTTGCATAGAAAACACAGACTTGTCTGCAAAAGTTTGCCAACTGCTCACAGACTACGTTCAATATCCTTTTACTTCCATTTATGTAAGAAAGACATTTTTAGTATTTAGAAGAAGTAGTTGCTGTGATGTTTCATGCTGTGTTTTCTTTTTAATTACTCCTTTCTTGACTCTTCTGGCTTTTATTATCCACTCTTCCTGTTTGCATCAGCCAGTAAAGGCTCACATTCACTTCATTCTGTAGTGTCATGTGTTTGCATTTGATCCTTGGCCAACAGGATACTGCTCCCTTCATCCAACACTAACATCACAGAAGAACACAAGGTTATTGTCTGCTTCCTTTATCCTTAATAAAATGTTCTGAGTCATTTTCAAAATAAATATGTGCTTTAATTGGAAAAACATTTATTTTTTGTAAAGTGGTATGTTATAAAAGTATGTCACGCATCAAATAAACTAATGGATGTATACTCTGAATATAACACAGAGAAGGAAAAGTTTATAGTTTGTAACACTCTAAACAAATATTTAATTAAGAAGGATAAGTTAAACTTTTGTAGATTTTGCTATTAAATTGTTGGGACCAGAAAGTACATTACACATTATTCAAGAACCATCAGAGGTTGATAATATGCCAGTCACCTCAGGTGACTACATGGAGTCATTTTGGAGATTTACACACTTTTTATATTCACCTGCAGTTTTGGTCATTGCTCATCACTCTGCTTTTTACAGGAATATAAATCCTATCACAGTAGATAGATAGTAACTCTAACTGCTGACAGACACATGTAAAGAGTACAAACCTGACACTTTTTTCTTTTCTTTTTTTTGTGAATTTAAAAAAAAGTGTTTCTTTTTTTTTCTCCGTCAGAGTGCAGACATGTCTGCTGCCAGCAGTCTGCGATCTGAAGATCAGTTTCTGTGCTCCGTCTGTCTGGATGTGTTCACTGATCCAGTCAGTATACCATGTGGACACAACTTCTGCAAAAACTGCATCACTGAGTACTGGGACATAAATAAGAGGTGTCAGTGTCCCATGTGTAATGAAACTTTCAACACTAGACCTCATCTGAGGGTCAACACCTTCATCTCTGAGGTGGTCGCTCAGTTCAAATGTGAAGTTCAGCAGAAGGCCAGCTACAGCAGCTCAGAGCAACAAGCTGCCAAACCAGGAGAAGTTCCCTGACATCTGCACTGGAACCAGACTGAAGGCCCTGAAGTCCTGCCTGGTGTGTCAGGAGTCCTACTGTCAGACTCACCTGGAGCCTCATCTGACAAAGAAAGGTCTGAAAAGACATCAGCTGATTGATGCTGTGGAGAACCTGGAGGGCAGAATGTGTAAGAAGCACGATAAACCTCTGGAGCTGTTCTGTAAGACTGACCAGACATGTGTCTGTGCACGCTGCTCTATTTCAGACCACAAGAACCACGAGTTTGTTCCTCTGAAGGACGAATATGAAGGAAAGAAGGCAGAGCTGGAGAAGACAGAGGCTGAAATTCAGCAGATGATCCAGAAGAGACGACTGAAGATTCAGCAGATCAAAGAGTCAGTGAAGATGAGTAAAGGTGATGCAGACAGACAGAAAGCAGGTGTTCAGGTCTTCACTGCTCTAAAGAAGTCTGTCGATAGAGGCCTGAAGGAGCTCATAAAGGAGATTGAAGACAAACAGGAAACAACAGAGAAACGCGCTGATGGTCTGATCAAAGATCTGGAACAGGAAATCTCTGAGCTGAAGAAGAGAAGATCTGAGGTGGAGCAGCTCTCACGCTCTGAAGACCACCTCCACCTACTCCAGCTTCTTGTCCCTGAAAGCTGCTCCACCCACCAAGGACTGGAGAGGAGTGAGCGTCCGTCCACCATCGTACGAGGGGACTGTGGTGAGAGCTGTGGCTCAGCTGGAGGAGACGCTCAGGAAACTGAAGAAGAAGCTGTTTGAGGCTGAGCTGAAGAGGGTCCAGCAGTATGCAGTGGACGTGACTCTGGATCTGGATACAGCAAATTCTAAACTCATCCTGTCTGATGATGAAAAACAAGTGCACTGTGGTGATGTGAGGAAGAAACTTCCTGACAACCCAGAGAGATTTTCTTACTGTGTTAATGTTTTAGGAAAGCAGAGTTTCTCTTCAGGCAGATTTTACTTTGAGGTTCAGGTTAAAGGAAAGACTGCCTGGACTTTAGGAGTGGCCAGAGAGTCGATCAACAGGAAGGGAAAAATCCCACTGTGTCCTCAGGATGGTTTCTGGACTGTGTGGCTGAGAAATGGAAATGAATACAGAGCTCTTGCTGGTCCTCCAGTCCCCCTCTGTCTTCAGTCTGGTCCTGAGATGATAGGGGTGTTTGTGGATTATGAGGAGGGTCTGGTCTCCTTTTATGATGTAGGTGCTGCAGGTCTTATCCACTCCTTTACTGGCTGCTCCTTCATTCACAAACTCCACCCATTCTCTGCACCTCTGATCATCTGTCCTGTCAATCAAACTGAGTCGATCAACGACTGATTTTATTTGATGAACTGATTGATTTTTATTGAAGGGAACAAATGAACATATTCAGAGTAAATACTCTACATTCTCCATGTTTTCTATAGAATCTGATTATCGGGAACTCTCATTCACACTTTGATTTTATTCTCATGGTTTTAAAGGTATAATTGAGACTCGAGCTGCCAGACAGGAGGAAAAGAGGACCCGAAAGGAGGTTCATGGATGTAATGAAGCCGAGCGTTGGTGTGTCAGTTAAAAGTCTGTCAATCTGATTCTAACTGGCTTCTGTTGCGCTTCACTTGCTTTCTCTCCATGTAACACCACTTAAACGTAGATGACCACAGTCGCAGCGTCCACTCAGTTATACGGAGATGGCGCCCTGTAGTGGTCACGGCAGAGTTCATCGGCACAAAATGAGACGACGGAGTTTTGCTCAGTGTTCATTTTTATCAGGTTTTGAGTTTTTGGAGACTTGAAAGAAAATACTTTAGGTGAACTTGTGTTTTTTATTTGTGCTCTGATGAATAAAAACATTAACATTAATAGACTTTCTTCTATTTGATCTTTTTTTAATGCTGCCATTTAAATTTTCTACGTGCACACCTTTATAAGAGGGAAAAGTAGCAGGCCGCATGAGAAACCACCTGCATGTTCTCTTAACCTAGCGTAAGTTCAGCAAATTAGCATATTACAATAAAGTGCTGCACTCAACAGAAAAACAGTTTAGACTAAAAACATCCAACAATATTATAAAAATATAACCAACTGGGTTTAAACCTTTTTTTAGCACCTTTACTGCATGCAACTGTTCTGTAAACTGGAGCAGAAACAGAAACTCACCTCTGCCCAGCGAGGCCTCGGCTGACTGAGGAGAGTAGGAAGTGACACACATGGGAAGTCAAAGGTCACACAAACAAAAGTTCACAAAAATACAAATACACAAAATAAACATATAAATATTCATGAAAAATAATGATAAAATCTTTCTAATGCACCTGTTACACGAGCAAAGAAATCAAGGAAATGAGATGAGGAGAGATGATCCAAAAACAGAAGGGGACTCTCATCTACATGGATGTAAAAATTACCACCAATAATTATTTAATCTTAGCTGAGCACTAACTCAGATAAAAGTCTGAGATATCTGACAGAATACATGTTTGCACTAAATAATCGTGCAAACAAACATCTTCCTTCTATATGTTAAAGTGAAGTGAGAGTGAACATCTGGCGACAGATGGCCGCCCCTCCCTGAGCACTAGTTCTGCTGAAGGTTCTTCCTGTTAAAACTGAGTTTTTCCTTTCCACTGTGACCAAGTGTTTGTTAACAGGCATCATCTGATTCTTTGGGTTTCTTTGTATTACTGTAGAGTCCTCATCTTACAGTATAAATCAGAATCAGAAAGAGTTTTATTGCCAAATGTTGAGCAGATTTACAACATTAGGAAATTGCTGCTGTACTTTGTGCAAGACATACGATAAGACAAACACTTAAAGATAAAAAGAGCTAAGCAGATTGATATATACATGAGTGCAGGTGATGATCAGTGCAAGAATGGAACAGGTGCATAGACCACAATACAGGGTCATGTGTCTGAATCAGAGTAAGTGGTGGGAGTTTATCCACCGCAGATGTGACAGTAGTTAAGAAGCGCTTCTCTGGTGTAAGAATATCCAGAAAAGTGTCCAGAAACACAAATTATGCAAAAAAACAAGACGGAAAATACGCCTGCCAGGGCATCCATTCGCTGCGCCATCTTGGAAAAGGAAGCACGTTGAGGAGACTGTTGTGATTTGGCACAATAAAAATTACAGGGCATTGAAACACTTCTTTCACTCCCTGACATGCAAATCAGTTTATACATTTTATGTAATGTGATTTTTCCTTTTTTTTTTTTTTAATTTTGGTTGATATTCTGTTGCTCTCCATTAAAATGAAAACTACCATAACAATTAGAGACTGTTTATTTTTTTGTGAAGGAGAACACTAACGATTCAACAGAGAATAAATAATTATTCCCTTAAAAGGGGTAGAGGTTGAACTAATTCCATTCAGAGGGGAAATGTGAAAAAAAACAGGTCAGTTAATTGGCCTTAAGGTCTCTGATGATGACAGATGCACCAGTCACCCGTGAACAACTGCACTGTAAAATCAAATTAGTTCACAGAACTAAAAAAAAAACAAAAAACAATGCAAAAAATCTAAGTAAAGCTTACTTAAAAGAACTACGTTAGGACAGCTTATTCATTGCAAGTATACAATACTAAGAATAACTTGATGTTTCTGACTGTGAAATACGAAATGTTTACCCACAGATAAACATTTCAAGTTCTACTAAATTAAAAAACAATTTGTAGCAACTTGCCCAATAATGTTTACCACTCAGTTGATGTCTTTCTGTCCAACAGCTCCATTTCTAGACTTGTACGAGTTTGATGTAACGTGGGGAGTGCTGGTCCCGAGCCTCAAAGACAGTAAGAAACAAGTACAGGGACCAAAAAATTATTTAGAAGCTGTTTTGATCCCTAATGGTTGTGCAGTCATTATAACTTACAAGACAGAAGGTCAATGTAGACCTCATACAACCAAATTAGACTAAAAACACCGTCTATTACTGTGTCTGAATGTGTGGTACCGCCACTGTCAGTTTAGGCCTAAATAAATACGTGTTTAAAAAAGAACACCTAATTTAAATGTAATCATTACATGCTTGTTAAAAGCTAACATCCAATATATAAAGTTTCTAATAAGCACAATGACCTGATAAAACATGTGGCAGTGCTTACCCAAAATGTTTCATATGATTCAAACATGGGATTTAATTTAATTCTTTAGAAGGACAAGCTGAATTACTTTATTTTCAACTATAAAGCCAACCTAGACTTTAACTATTTAACAAGCCGGTAATCTGGTTATGGCTTTGGACTTTCACAACAAAACCTGTCTAAACACGTTTTGTTACAAAAAACCCACTTGAGATCTGTGACATTAATCGATGTCACAGATGTTGAAAAGCAATCACAAAGCATTGAAATAAATACAGGGGTCAAAATATACAGTTCATATGTTATAAAGGTTTGTATGGATTTGTATGGGATAGCTCAGTAGGTAAAGTGGTCGCCCCATGATCGGAAGGTCGGCGGTTCGAATCCACTTAACGGCTACCCTGAGGTACCCCTGAGCAAGGTACCGTCCCTACACACTGCTCCCCGGGCGCCTGCTTAGTGGGCTGCCCACTGCTTCACTGAGTGAATGGGTCAAATGCAGAGAAAAACAAGTAATTTCCCCATGGGGATCAATAAAGTATCCATTATTATTATTATTATTAAAAACAAGCCCCGCCCCCTAACGGCTGCATCTTCTGAATAAGTTTCATCTGGGCTCTTATAGCTGCTCACTTTTCTATTTCAAACAATCAACAAAAAATGTATACGATTTTTATACAAGGTTTTTAAAGCTGCAGGGTTCATTTTTAAGTAACATGAGCTGAGATGCAGCAGCATGCACACTGAGCATCGGTGATATGAAAAGCTAGGCTAAAACTGGCTAGTTAGCAAGTTCATAAACCTGGTGCTAAACTGAGAGAATGCACAAAAACAGTTTGAATACATTTCCAGTTTACTTAGTTTTTCTAATTTATATCAACTCAAATAAACTGAGTTGATCAGCTTTTTGAAAAGTACCGGTAACTTACTTAAACTGAGCTCTAATAACAAGTTGATAAAAATGGAGTTTGGTCTACTTAATTAAACACAATATTAGATTTTATGCCATCAGTGGAAACATCAAAGCCAATGAGATATCCTATTGTTTTGTCAGCTTGCAGTAGTCTGGAAACAGCTTCAGTCCCAACATGCTTTTATAGGTAGAAAGATTTCAGGCAGAGGACAAATAAAGATCTGTGTGTGTGGATTTCAGTGTTGTAGACAGATGTGGTCTTACATGTGTTGCAGATGTAAGCATGACAGGAGGAGAGAAGCTCCTGAGTGGTGTGTGTAAGACTGCAGGTTATCAAGGTTACTCAGTTTAACAGTATGATTGCAGTATCAAAAACATCTAAAATGCTGTGAATAATAAAAAAGAGAGAAACTAATGAAATTCCAACCAGAATACTGAAATGAGTGAACACACTCTAACACTAAGCTAGAACAGCTCTGTAGGAGACGCCTGGGAATTAAACGTGCTGTTTGGTGTACTTCCACATCATGACCAGCACGTGGAGGCAGAGTCCTTCTTCTGCCGTCGGAGAACTCACATTTACAGTCTTTTCGGGCTCATGTTCAGACTTTATCACTAATATTATCACCTTTATTCTTTTATTTTTTTACTCGCATTTATCCTCTTTGGACTCTGAACCTCTGCATGTGTAAACATGAATATTCAGACTACATTTATAAATTCTGCGTTCATCAGCTGATCGTCTCTCTCTGTCTCGGCAGAAATGTTTCTGTCGAACTGTTCACTGTTTTTGTGTTTGGTCTGAATTTCTTTGCACAGTTTAGGAAGCTTTCACCCTCCGATTACTTTCCCTTCTCCTCCACCTCCTCCTGCTGCTCCCCACAGTGCAGGGAGGAGGAGAAAGGGAGGAGGAGAGAGGGAGAAGGAGAAAGGGAGGAGGAGAAAGGGAGGAGGAGGGCTCAGAGATCTGACGCAGTGAGCGGCTGCTCCTTTACTTCCACTCCCCGCTCCCAGGAAGCGACACGGAGGCTCGGAGAGCGCTCACAAACGCGCACATCCACCAGGACGGAAAGAGGCGGAGGACGGCTAATGGAGGCGATGAGGGCGGCGGCGATGACTGGAGGAGAAACGAGGCTCCGGAGCTTCGGTTTAAAGCCGGAGCTGTGAGCGCTGAGGTCTGCCTTTATTGTGTGCTGAGTGGCGCAGGAGAAAAGGATGCCTCCGCGGCCGCGCACACGCCTCCCGCTCCTCTCGACAAACTCGATCATTTCCCGACTCGAAGCGGATCGTCTGCCCTCTCAGGAGGAGGGTTTGTGGGTGAGGAGCGCGCTGATTTCTGAGGGACTCCGTCCACCATGCTGCCCGCTCAGGATCCATGAAAACTCTCAATGAAAACAAGGAGAAGGAGGAGGAGGAGGAGGAGGGGTCCGGCTGCAGCGCCATGGAGGACAAGGAGAACAATCTGAAAACGGCCAGGCTGTGGAGGGATGCCGCCCTCCGCTCCAGGAAGCTGCGGAGCAACCTGAGGCAGCTCACTCTCTGCTCCAAAAACAACCAGATCATCCTGCCAGAGGACATAGCCGACATCGAGGCGCTCAACCTGGGGAACAACTCCCTGCAGGAGCTGCCGGACGGCCTGGGATCCTCCCTGAACAACCTGCGCGTCTTGGTCCTCCGCAGGAACAAGTTCAGCTCTGTCCCTAGGGTAGTGTTTGAGCTGGGGCGGCTGGTGGAGCTCGACATGAGCCACAACTGTTTGAGGAGCCTTCCTGAGGGCGTGGGGCAGCTGAAAGGGCTGAAGAAGTTGTGCATCAGCCACAACAAAATCCAGCACCTGCCAGCTCAGATCGGAGCTCTGCAGTCTTTGGAGGAGCTCGACATGAGCTTTAACGACCTGCACGATTTCCCCAGGTCGTTCTCCGGCCTCGCCCACCTGCGAACTCTGGATGCAGATCACAACAAGCTGAACCAGTTTCCCCCCGAGATCATGGCCCTCAGTGAGCTGGAGGAGCTCGACTGCTCTGGGAATAAGTTTGAGGTGTTACCGGTGGACGTTCGGAAGCTGCAGTCCATCAAAATCCTGTGGCTCAGCAGCCTCCACATGTCCTCCTTACCCCACACTTTCTGTCACCTGCAGCACCTGGAGAGCCTGATGTTGGACGGGAACCACCTCAGAGAGCTGCCCCCCTCCTTCGGCAGCCTGCAAAGACTCAAAATGCTCAATCTGTCCTCAAATGACTTTGAAAACTTTCCCCAGGTTATTTTGAGCATAACGGGATTAGAGGAGCTTTACCTGAGCAGGAATAGACTGATTCATATTCCAGAGGAAATCGGCCAGCTGGGGAAGCTGGTGAACCTGTGGCTGGACAATAACAGCATCACATATCTGCCTGACTCCATCGTGGAGCTGGAGAATCTGGAGGAGCTCGTTTTACAGGGTAACCAAATAGCCATTCTTCCAGATAATTTTGGAAAGCTTTCCAAAGTGAACATTTGGAAAGTGAAGGATAACCCTCTGATCCAGCCACCGTACGAGGTGTGCATGAAGGGAATCCCATACATCGCAGTGTATCAGAAGGAGCTTGCACACTCTCAGTTTGCCGTGAAGCCACGGCTCAAACTGGTCCTGATGGGGACCCAAAACGCAGGGAAAACCCGGCTGAGGCAGAGCCTGGTGAGCACGCAGCAGGACGCCAGCAGTAACCAGGGAAACAAAGGAATTGAAGTCACCAACTGGGTGGCAGACGCTGATCGCCACCTCACGTTCCTTGTGTATGACCTGTCAGGGAAGCAAAACTACGACCTGATCAAACCCTTCTTTCTCTCCCCCGGTGCTCTCTACATTCTCGTCATCAACCTCAAAACGTACTCGCCCAAGAACTTTTACACCCATGTTGGGTATTTCCTTCACCTGCTCTGCGCCAAAGTGCCCCATGCTGTAGTCTGCTTGGTGGGCACGCACACAGACCTGTGTGCGGAGGTGGAGGTGGAGGAGAAGACTCTGGACATCCACAGGCAGATTGGCCTGCAGGAGAAGAGGGACATCCAGAGTTTAAGGGGGCTGGCACTGCAGGTGGACCAGGCTCTGGAGCAGGGCTACAACGTCCGCACCTCCAGCCCTCACATCCTCTTTTACGGTGTCACTGACAAAAACCTGAGGCGCCGAAAAGCCCAGCTGCAGTACATGCTGAACCACCGGCTGCAGATCCTCTCTCCTGTCCTGAGAGTTTGCTGCACAGGTGCTCAGAGGAACATCCCAAGGCTGAGGGAGAAGCTCATGTCCGTTGCAGAACACAGGGAGATCTTCCCCAACCTCCATCGTGTGCTGCCAAAGTCCTGGCAGATGCTGGAGGAGCTGCACTTTAAGCCCAAAGACCTGTGGCTCTCGTGGTGGGACTCAGCCCGGCTGGGCCTGCAGGCAGGGCTCACTGAGGACCGGCTGCAGAGCGCTTTATCCTACCTGCACGAGAGTGGGAAGCTGCTCTACTTTGAGGACAGCCTCACGCTAAGGGAATACGTTTTTCACAATCTTCCACGATTCATCGCAATTCTCAATGTGTTCTTCCAGAGGGATGAGTCCACCCTGCTGGACCGGCTCCTCTCTGAAGGGGAGAGGGGGGACAAGGGGCGAGTGAGTCTGGTCATAGAGGACGAGAAGGGAGAGAACCTCAGGGTCACCCATCTGCAGCACCACGTTGAGGGCTTCCTCCAGCATGGACTCCTACCCTCTAATGTCATCCGCTTGCTCCTCAGACCGCTCATCCAGACCCAGCAGGACCTCCATCTCATCATGGAGCTACTGGAGAAAATGGGGATCTGCTATTGCATAAACAAACCCCGCAGCAAGCCTCTGAATGGCGCGACTGTGTGGTACAAGTTCCCCAGCTACGTCAGCAGCGAGGAGGTCCAGGTGGATGCTTCAGCCGGCGGGAGCTCTCTGCCTCTGTGTAACTTCTTCTCTGTGGAGCAGCTGCACATCCAGTACAGTTTCCCTTTCCTGTTTCCTCCTGGATTGTTCGCACGCTTCAGCGTGCAGATCAACAGCCACGTGGTGCAGCGTTCAGACAGCAAGCACCAGATCTTCGCTTATCGGGGTAAAGTTCCCGTGGTGATCAGCCACCGGCCTGCCAAAGGAAAGCTGCAGGTGGAGACTCTTTCCATCGCCAGCCACGCCTCACTGCCCAACATCTGGACTGCCTGGCAGGCCATCACTCCACTGGTGGAGGAGCTGAACATGCTGCTGCAGGAGTGGCCCGGTCTGCACTACTCTGTACATGTTCTCTGTTCCAAGTGCCTCAAGAGAGGGTCGTCCAACCCACACGCCTTCCCAGGTAAGACCTCATTAATCTCCGTTTCACTCACCAACAGTCAGGATGGGGCTTTGTCCCATATACATGCAGATCAATCACAGACTCACTTATAGCTGTTTATATTAACACTGTTATATGAGTAAAAGTAAAAGTACTTCTGAGTCACTGTGTGACCCTTTTAACTGCTAATGGAAACCTGAATGCTGGATGCACAGGGCCGGACAAAAACTCCTGCAGGGCCACTGGGCAGGGATAGGCCCTCCAGACCCCCCCCCCCCCCACACACACACACACACACACACACACAAATGTGTGTGTTATTATTATTTCTCAAAAGAAAACAGACAGATGGCAAGGACCGAGAAAAACTTTCTTTATGTCAAAAATTAGGAAATTTCTGTACTGAAACAGCTCAGTAGAGTAGAATAAACTAAAACAGCTCATAGAAGTAAAATAACTTAAGCTTTCATACTTAAGAGCTACTTTAGTTATATTTTTGTCACATTCTGTTTTATCGAACCATTATTTTGTTTTATCATTAATTATATTCACTATATTTCTGAGTGAGAGTAAATCTCACCGTTGATCTTATACAAAAACACAAAAGCATATGTTGTTTGTAATAAAAAATGAAAACTATTAAAGCTCATTAAAGTCAGTTAAAATGAAGTGAAAACATAATGTATTTTAATATGTATAGTGTGCTTTAATGTATTATCATTATTATTATTATTCCATTTTCTAAATGTAATAGTTTAAAGAAGATCGAGGTGATTTAAATGTTTTTCATTTAAAATTCCTTTATGTAGGAAACTAGTTGAGCTTGTTTCTTCAGAGGTTTTCAGGGTGGCTCTGTGAGTCTGGAGTCTGAGATGATGGATGTCTGATCTCTGATTTCACCTCAGCAGCAGTGCCTGCTTTTTATTCCTTTTTATGACTTATGGGGCGACTTTTATAGGAGTAAAACTGGCTAACAGCAGCAATGGGTTAATGACCCAGTGGAAGGTTGGGTGACTTTGTGCTTCACTGATTGCCTTTTTTAGCACTTTGGGCCGTTTATTCCATTATACTGAAGAGGAAGCAGACGTTTCTCCAAACGACGCTGTAGACCGAAGGGTTTTGAGTTTTCTTTGAGTGTAATGGACTTCACGGTGTTTCTGCTTCCTGTTTGACTTCACTGTAACATGAGCGTGACATTTACCTCCACAGATTCGCTTTAGTGCTTCTGCGGCTCCTGTTAATCAGATTCAGTCACGCCCTGAATCTCAACGAGGCTCCATGAAACATGCAGAGGATGCCTCAGAGAGCCAAACAAAAGCCTCTGACATCAGGTTAGACAGAGAGGAGGAGGAGGTGCACAGAGGTGCAGGATGCCCCCCTCCCTCCCCCTCTCCCAGCCTCGGGGACATAGTTAATCCTGCTCCTTGTGTTTGCAGCTGCAGTGTGACCTGCTTTCAATGCTGCACCCGTAAAGTGGTCAGCAGAGTCACGTGATGCGATGTAAGGTGTCGCTTACATCATGCTGCTTTTATTGGATTTATTCACATTAGATCATCAGCAGCCCAGCGCAGGCTCACTCAGCTCAGAGCACTTTTTAAAGGAAGAAAATTGGTTTTCTGACACACACACTCCCACAGGAGGAGATGTGCCACAGTCCTTATCCTGTGGGGAAACACCCAGAAGTTTCTCTTTAGTCCTCATGAAGCTCCAGGAGGTGGAGTTGATATTTACTGTCATTTAAACAAGCCAAATAACCAGCTGACTAATCAATAATCAAAGTAATCGTTTGCGTGAACGTCGATCAATGATAATCAGACTGATGCAGACAAAAGTCTCTGTCTGCTCTGGGAGATCTTCAGGCTCTGATCAGGATCAGCAAGTTGGGGGACAAAATAAAAGGGTGGAAGCACAAAGGGTGTTTCTCAAACACGTGAGGTCAGTACCGATAAAGAAGTCGTCTGATATTCTCAGTTTTAGTGCTGTGAATCTGCTGTGATATTCATTTTTATTATCTAAAGTAGATGTTCTTGATGAAGCTGATCTGCGTTGTTTCATTCATGCTTTAGTTTGTGTCGCTGAGTTTTTGGGGTTTCTTCTCCCGACTGTCACCGGGTTCTGCACAGAGCAGTCTGCATTTTCTCTCTGACCTTTCAGTTTAAAGTTCTTCTGACGTGACACGTCATGATTTAGTTTTTCCACCTTCTGTTGTCCAGTTTTGTTTAGTGTGTGAACTGCAGCCTCACTTTCCTGTTCTTACTGACAGGAATGACACAGTGTGCTCTTCAATTGCTGCAGCTCATTTGCTGCTAGGTTCAAAGATACTGTTCTGCATACTTTGGATGTAACAGGTGCTTATTTGAGTTCCTGTTACCTTCTATCAGCTTGCTTTCCATAGAGCGGCAGTATTATATTTTTTCTGTAAACTCAGAGATGTTTGTGGGAAATGGCAGCACATCAGCAGTTTCTGAAACACTCAGACCGACACCATGCCACACTCGGTGACTTACTGTAGATCAGCTTTCTTCATCAGTCCTATCCCCAGTTTGAACTTCAGCAGGCATCTCGGCCACGTCTACATGACTAAATGCACCGAGCTGCTGCCACGTGATTGACTGATTAGATACTGATGAGCAGTTGAACAGATATCTCTAATAAAGTGGCTGAGCGTCAACCCCATTTTGGAGTCGGTGCAATCAAATTCAAAACATTCTCATCCTGAGGTGTCACATGGACCCTGCAGATCTTCACCTGCTGCTCAGTTTTAATCAGCATGTTGGTTCATTAACCCTCTGCAATGAGAAATGTCGAGTCAGTTTGAGTAAGTTTTCTTGCAGGGTCAACAAAGAACTGTATTTAAAGTTAAGTAAACACACCCTGCTTGATAACAGAGGATGATGAACCCTGGGAATGAAAACCGCCCATCATATCTGACTGTAAAAACTGAAACACATTTTTTAAAATGAGCAAAAAAAAAGATCAATAATTGTGTAATAAATGTGGATTGCACAACACTGGTCACTATATTCTTCATTTCCAGTTAATACAGCTGCTGTTATTGTGTATATATTTATTTATATTTCTTCATACAGTCTTATATAGTTCTATATTGTGTATTTTGTTGTACAGTTATTTTATTTTCAACTTTAATTTATATATTTTATCTTATTCTTTCCCAGTTAAATTTACCCTTCATTCTAAATTGTGTTGTACAGTTATTTCATTTTTAACCTTAATTTATATTTTATTCCTTCCTAGTTAAATTTACACTTTTTAATTTTTCATATTTATTTCCTATCTTATTCATAGCCTTTTCCTTTTTTTTTCTTTAGGTCACGAGCAGTTGTCCAAGCATTTCACTACATATCGTACTGTGTATGACTGTGTACGTGACAAATAAAATTTGAATTTTGAATTTGTAATTTCAAGGTGGACCCTGCCTGGTCTGAAATATTTGATGCAAATATGATTTATGATGTTCAACGAGTCGTTTTATAGCTTATAAGAGAGAGAAAGTCCTCCGTGAGAGCTCCATGAGCTCGAACACGTCAGGCAGTTCTCTTTTTCCTTTCATTCGTGGAAAAAGAAAGCAGATCTTCTTCTTTTTCTTTTTCTTTTTTAAAGAGAACAACTTTGTTAGTGGGCAGCCGTGGAGTCACTTCCTCCCAGACATCAAACTCAGAAAAAAGGGTTTGTTTTGCAGGGAAAGTCCAGCAGCGGCTGTCAGAGGAAACAGGCTTCAGGTTCAGTGAGCGGACGCAGGTGCTGCCCCGCTTCACGATTAGATAACAGAATGTGGACAGTTTAGAGTTCTTATGATTATTTTGGTGTAAAGGTTTGATTCATGTCACAGGAAAAAAAAAAAGAAGACAAAAAGATCTAGAATCCTTTAAAAAAATGAACACAAGTAAACTCTGAACAGAACGTGCAGACGTCACGGTTAGCTGGTCAAAGCTCGGCTGCTGCCAGAAGCAGCCAAACTGCAGTTCCTCTGACGTCCAGCAGAAACTCCAGCAGTGACTCAGTTTTCTTACTGTGGGTAACAAAAACCAGAATAGGAGATTGTGGGGATCCACTCTATTATCAATCTTCTGCTTTTTATTCATATTTAAAGATATACTTGTTTGTTAAAGCACAAAATGTTTCCTCCTTCATGACACCTGTATGGAGGAGAATGTTTTCATAACTCACCTGTTTTAAGGCTTAAACTTTGCATGATTATGGGTGTGGCTGACAGGTAGATGGTTGTAGTTGTTACTTGTCTTCGAGGCTTCACCTGAACTGGATCTGTGGAGCGTGTTTGTGCTGTTGGAGACTTTTGAAGCATTTTTAATGACCTGATCTAATTAATAACGTGGCTGCAGTGAGGTAATTGTACTAACAAAGCATCCATGAAGCTTCAGTTGTGCTGAGTGAAATTTGAGGGTTTTGATTGGATGTTGCTGAGAACAGTTAGCAGGTATCTGAGTCTGTGGATGCAGACTAACCTGGTTGTTTAAAACTGTACTCTGTGGTTTGATTATCATCACTTAATGAAAGAGAAAATCTTCAACATGTGTGAAAACTGATATTCTATTATTTTATTATTTTATCGATAGAGGTCAGGTGGTTTTTTTGGGGGGGGTTTTAAACGGTTAAACAGGATGAGAGGAGCAGCTGTTATTGGATAATCGAGATCAGCAGTCAGTGAGGAAAAAAAGGGACTTGTTTTGGTCCTCTAACAGTGTCCACAAACACACACACTCTCATACCTTTGCAAGCAGATCTGCCCGTTAACGCTGGTCAGCAGAATGTTTCTTCGGGCCTTTTATGGTCATGATATTTTTGGCTGCCGAGTGTTGATCAGTTCGGCTCCAGGGAGTCGAACAGACTAAACATAGTTTGTTCTCGCTGTGGAAGGAACTGAAAAATGTTTGCGTTTTCTCACACTGTGTTGTGTTTCCTCCGTTTGTCTCGCTTCACTGTGACCTCAATGCAAACTCTGCAGCAGGTTCGACCCGTCCTTTGGGGCCCCGGGGTGCACACTGTACATGGCACTGTCATTATTCCCTGACTCACCTGTGAGCTACGCGGATGATTTCTTCATCAATTTATCAGTGATATCAGTATGACTGACCACAGTTCTGATATTTGATGATCCGTTTTTTTAAATTCATTTTTATGTGAAAACTTGTTGTTTTCAAGCTCTGAGATCTGAGGCTTGTGGAAATGATGGAGGCGTCCAACTGAAACACCTATTTGCGATTGCTTTGTCAGTTTTCAGTCTATATATCTTTTTGAAGCACAGATCATCTGTTACAGGTTTTTTTTAAAAACATTTAGACTGTAAAATAAAATGGTAATAATTAGTCAGAGGAGCTCTGTGTGCACATATCGAGCAAAAATACTGTTTGTTCTTCACTGTGAAACACACCACGCTGATGGCTCAACTGTTTGCTTTTGACTGAGTGCACACAAGTGTGGTAAACCTGTGACCTTCACCTCACAGAGTTCACATTGACTGTGCAGAAACTTCTAAAACGGTCTTTATCAGCCCGACTCTGGGTCCTTAATAACAGTTTTGTCGTTTAAAGGTTGCTTCTGATAGCATTTCACCTCTGACCAGCTGTTAAAAAAGAGGGAAAAGTTGTAAAACTGTTGAGTTATTTTAAAATCTAAGAATTATTGTAAGATCATGCACTTTCTGATTTGTAGTGATGCATGCGCTCATCATTCTGTTGCTTTCTTCTACAATCTGCATGTGGTGTATGTTGTCCATCATGTATGTA